>NC_134714.1:86217333-86519666 GCF_049634645.1 Pelodiscus sinensis
GGGGGGCAGCAGACGGGGGGGGGGGGGCGGCAGGGGGCCAGTAGACCAGGCAGACGCAGAGCAAATGTCCAGATCCAGATCCAGATCCAGATCCAACGGAGCAGATCCACAGCCGATAGCAGAGGATCCAGTGCAGCAAAAAGGAAAGAGCAGCTGTTGCTTTAAGGCAACAGAAGAGCCTCCGCCAATAGGCAGTCTCAAAGGACGTGCCTGGGCGGGGCCTGAACAGCTGATTGCAGATCAGCTGTAGAGCGGCCGGCAGAAAAACCGCGGTAGGGGTTTAAATCCCTTCCAGGCTAAAAAAAAGAAACCGCACACAACTGGAGCCTTTAAGGCTCCGGAGCGGTTTCCAAGGGGCCTAGAAATAAGGCTGTTGATTGCAGAGTTTTGGTGTCAGAAGCCCTAAAAAGGGCTGGATCAGACCGGGTCCCAGGGAGCAAAGGATTCGATCCCAGGCGGTTGCTTAATCAGGCGATCTTCAAACAGGACCCCGGGCGGATACTACACTCGAGCTTACCTCACCTTACGGCGCACACAGACGTACTCTCCCCCTCCCAAGACACCCCCCAGTGCGGGGGAATAGAAATTTTCTAAGTCCCGCCCGCTCGCTCACCGTCCGCCACCCTCTCCTGGCTCACGGCGACCGGAGCAAGACCGACCGACTCACCCACCCCGCGTGCCTCTTCCGGCCTACCCTCCCTCGCCCCAGGGAGGCCCAGGTGGTGGTGGGGCGCCGGGGTCCCTCTGGGCGGCGCCCAGCTCTCCTCCCTCCCTCCCTCCTGCCTTCCTCCCTTCCCGGCAGCCCCCGGGGCTCATCTGCAGACAGGCTCCGCCCCCTCTCCCCACAGTCTTTTTGTCTTTGCCTCTGCTCTTCCGAGCCCTCACTCCCGTTCCTGATTTAAAAAAAAAAAAAAAAAAAAAAAAGGAAAATGAAAATGAAAAAAAGCGGCGGCTTGCCAATGCTGCCTTTGGAAAAACCTCCCCCAGGAGACCAGGGAGAGGCAGAGCAATGCCGCAGCGAGAAAGTACGCTCCGCGTCTCCCTGGTCCGCTGGGGGTTCCCCCCAGCGGACCAGGGAGACGCGGAGTGGCTTTGCTCCCTGCAGCATTGCTCGGAGTCTCCCTGGTCTGCTGGGGGGGCAGCAGACGGGGGGGGGGGGGGGGCGGCAGGGGGCCAGTAGACCAGGCAGACGCAGAGCAAATGTCCAGATCCAGATCCAGATCCAGATCCAACGGAGCAGATCCACAGCCGATAGCAGAGGATCCAGTGCAGCAAAAAGGAAAGAGCAGCTGTTGCTTTAAGGCAACAGAAGAGCCTCCGCCAATAGGCAGTCTCAAAGGACGTGCCTGGGCGGGGCCTGAACAGCTGATTGCAGATCAGCTGTAGAGCGGCCGGCAGAAAAACCGCGGTAGGGGTTTAAATCCCTTTCAGGCTAAAAAAAAGAAACCGCACACAACTGGAGCCTTTAAGGCTCCGGAGCGGTTTCCAAGGGGCCTAGAAATAAGGCTGTTGATTGCAGAGTTTTGGTGTCAGAAGCCCTAAAAAGGGCTGGATCAGACCGGGTCCCAGGGAGCAAAGGATTCGATCCCAGGCGGTTGCTTAATCAGGCGATCTTCAAACAGGACCCCGGGCGGATACTACACTCGAGCTTACCTCACCTTACGGCGCACACAGACGTACTCTCCCCCTCCCAAGACACCCCCCAGCGCGGGGGAATAGAAATTTTCTAAGTCCCGCCCGCTCGCTCACCGTCCGCCACCCTCTCCTGGCTCACGGCGACCGGAGCAAGACCGACCGACTCACCCACCCCGCGTGCCTCTTCCGGCCTACCCTCCCTCGCCCCAGGGAGGCCCAGGGGGTGGTGGGGCGCCGGGGTCCCTCTGGGCGGCGCCCAGCTCTCCTCCCTCCCTCCCTCCTGCCTTCCTCCCTTCCCGGCAGCCCCCGGGGCTCATCTGCAGACAGGCTTCGCCCCCTCTCCCCACAGTCTTTTTGTCTTTGCCTCTGCTCTTCCGAGCCCTCACTCCCGTTCCTGATTTAAAAAAAAAAAAAAAAAAAAAAAAAGGAAAATGAAAATGAAAAAAAGCGGCGGCTTGCCAATGCTGCCTTTGGAAAAACCTCCCCCAGGAGACCAGGGAGAGGCAGAGCAATGCCGCAGCGAGAAAGTACGCTCCGCGTCTCCCTGGTCCGCTGGGGGTTCCCCCCAGCGGACCAGGGAGACGCGGAGTGGCTTTGCTCCCTGCAGCATTGCTCGGAGTCTCCCTGGTCTGCTGGGGGGGCAGCAGACGGGGGGGGGGGGCGGCAGGGGGCCAGTAGACCAGGCAGACGCAGAGCAAATGTCCAGATCCAGATCCAGATCCAGATCCAACGGAGCAGATCCACAGCCGATAGCAGAGGATCCAGTGCAGCAAAAAGGAAAGAGCAGCTGTTGCTTTAAGGCAACAGAAGAGCCTCCGCCAATAGGCAGTCTCAAAGGACGTGCCTGGGCGGGGCCTGAACAGCTGATTGCAGATCAGCTGTAGAGCGGCCGGCAGAAAAACCGCGGTAGGGGTTTAAATCCCTTCCAGGCTAAAAAAAAGAAACCGCACACAACTGGAGCCTTTAAGGCTCCGGAGCGGTTTCCAAGGGGCCTAGAAATAAGGCTGTTGATTGCAGAGTTTTGGTGTCAGAAGCCCTAAAAAGGGCTGGATCAGACCGGGTCCCAGGGAGCAAAGGATTCGATCCCAGGCGGTTGCTTAATCAGGCGATCTTCAAACAGGACCCCGGGCGGATACTACACTCGAGCTTACCTCACCTTACGGCGCACACAGACGTACTCTCCCCCTCCCAAGACACCCCCCAGCGCGGGGGAATAGAAATTTTCTAAGTCCCGCCCGCTCGCTCACCGTCCGCCACCCTCTCCTGGCTCACGGCGACCGGAGCAAGACCGACCGACTCACCCACCCCGCGTGCCTCTTCCGGCCTACCCTCCCTCGCCCCAGGGAGGCCCAGGTGGTGGTGGGGCGCCGGGGTCCCTCTGGGCGGCGCCCAGCTCTCCTCCCTCCCTCCCTCCTGCCTTCCTCCCTTCCCGGCAGCCCCCGGGGCTCATCTGCAGACAGGCTCCGCCCCCTCTCCCCACAGTCTTTTTGTCTTTGCCTCTGCTCTTCCGAGCCCTCACTCCCGTTCCTGATTTAAAAAAAAAAAAAAAAAAGGAAAATGAAAAAAAGCGGCGGCTTGCCAATGCTGCCTTTGGAAAAACCTCCCCCAGGAGACCAGGGAGAGGCAGAGCAATGCCGCAGCGAGAAAGTACGCTCCGCGTCTCCCTGGTCCGCTGGGGGTTCCCCCCAGCGGACCAGGGAGACGCGGAGTGGCTTTGCTCCCTGCAGCATTGCTCGGAGTCTCCCTGGTCTGCTGGGGGGGCAGCAGACGGGGGGGGGGGCGGCAGGGGGCCAGTAGACCAGGCAGACGCAGAGCAAATGTCCAGATCCAGATCCAGATCCAGATCCAACGGAGCAGATCCACAGCCGATAGCAGAGGATCCAGTGCAGCAAAAAGGAAAGAGCAGCTGTTGCTTTAAGGCAACAGAAGAGCCTCCGCCAATAGGCAGTCTCAAAGGACGTGCCTGGGCGGGGCCTGAACAGCTGATTGCAGATCAGCTGTAGAGCGGCCGGCAGAAAAACCGCGGTAGGGGTTTAAATCCCTTCCAGGCTAAAAAAAAGAAACCGCACACAACTGGAGCCTTTAAGGCTCCGGAGCGGTTTCCAAGGGGCCTAGAAATAAGGCTGTTGATTGCAGAGTTTTGGTGTCAGAAGCCCTAAAAAGGGCTGGATCAGACCGGGTCCCAGGGAGCAAAGGATTCGATCCCAGGCGGTCGCTTAATCAGGCGATCTTCAAACAGGACCCCGGGCGGATACTACACTCGAGCTTACCTCACCTTACGGCGCACACAGACGTACTCTCCCCCTCCCAAGACACCCCCCAGCGCGGGGGAATAGAAATTTTCTAAGTCCCGCCCGCTCGCTCACCGTCCGCCACCCTCTCCTGGCTCACGGCGACCGGAGCAAGACCGACCGACTCACCCACCCCGCGTGCCTCTTCCGGCCTACCCTCCCTCGCCCCAGGGAGGCCCAGGTGGTGGTGGGGCGCCGGGGTCCCTCTGGGCGGCGCCCAGCTCTCCTCCCTCCCTCCCTCCTGCCTTCCTCCCTTCCCGGCAGCCCCCGGGGCTCATCTGCAGACAGGCTCCGCCCCCTCTCCCCACAGTCTTTTTGTCTTTGCCTCTGCTCTTCCGAGCCCTCACTCCCGTTCCTGATTTAAAAAAAAAAATGGAAAATGAAAAAAAGCGGCGGCTTGCCAATGCTGCCTTTGGAAAAACCTCCCCCAGGAGACCAGGGAGAGGCAGAGCAATGCCGCAGCGAGAAAGTACGCTCCGCGTCTCCCTGGTCCGCTGGGGGTTCCCCCCAGCGGACCAGGGAGACGCGGAGTGGCTTTCCTCCCTGCAGCATTGCTCGGAGTCTCCCTGGTCTGCTGGGGGGGCAGGAGACGGGGGGGGGGGGCGGCAGGGGGCCAGTAGACCAGGCAGAAGCAGAGCAAATGTCCAGATCCAGATCCAGATCCAGATCCAACGGAGCAGATCCACAGCCGATAGCAGAGGATCCAGTGCAGCAAAAAGGAAAGAGCAGCTGTTGCTTTAAGGCAACAGAAGAGCCTCCGCCAATAGGCAGTCTCAAAGGACGTGCCTGGGCGGGGCCTGAACAGCTGATTGCAGATCAGCTGTAGAGCGGCCGGCAGAAAAACCCCGGTAGGGGTTTAAATCCCTTCCAGGCTAAAAAAAAAGAAACCGCACCCAACTGGAGCCTTTAAGGCTCCGGAGCGGTTTCCAAGGGGCCTAGAAATAAGGCTGTTGATTGCAGAGTTTTGGTGTCAGAAGCCCTAAAAAGGGCTGGATCAGACCGGGTCCCAGGGAGCAAAGGATTCGATCCCAGGCGGTTGCTTAATCAGGCGATCTTCAAACAGGACCCCGGGCGGATACTACACTCGAGCTTACCTCACCTTACGGCGCACACAGACGTACTCTCCCCCTCCCAAGACATCCCCCAGCGCGGGGGAATAGAAATTTTCTAAGTCCCGCCCGCTCGCTCACCGTCCGCCACCCTCTCCTGGCTCACGGCGACCGGAGCAAGACCGACCGACTCACCCACCCCGCGTGCCTCTTCCGGCCTACCCTCTCTCGCCCCAGGGAGGCCCAGGTGGTGGTGGGGCGCCGGGGTCCCTCTGGGCGGCGCCCAGCTCTCCTCCCTCCCTCCCTCCTGCCTTCCTCCCTTCCCGGCAGCCCCCGGGGCTCATCTGCAGACAGGCTCCGCCCCCTCTCCCCACAGTCTTTTTGTCTTTGCCTCTGCTCTTCCGAGCCCTCACTCCCGTTCCTGATTTAAAAAAAAAAAAAAAAAAAGGAAAATGAAAATGAAAAAAAGCGGCGGCTTGCCAATGCTGCCTTTGGAAAAACCTCCCCCAGGAGACCAGGGAGAGGCAGAGCAATGCCGCAGCGAGAAAGTACGCTCCGCGTCTCCCTGGTCCGCTGGGGGTTTCCCCCAGCGGACCAGGGAGACGCGGAGTGGCTTTGCTCCCTGCAGCATTGCTCGGAGTCTCCCTGGTCTGCTGGGGGGGGCAGCAGACGGGGGGGGGGGGGGGGCGGCAGGGGGCCAGTAGACCAGGCAGACGCAGAGCAAATGTCCAGATCCAGATCCAGATCCAGATCCAACGGAGCAGATCCACAGCCGATAGCAGAGGATCCAGTGCAGCAAAAAGGAAAGAGCAGCTGTTGCTTTAAGGCAACAGAAGAGCCTCCGCCAATAGGCAGTCTCAAAGGACGTGCCTAGGCGGGGCCTGAACAGCTGATTGCAGATCAGCTGTAGAGCGGCCGGCAGAAAAACCCAGGTAGGGGTTTAAATCTCTTCCAGGCTAAAAAAAAAGAAACCGCACCCAACTGGAGCCTTTAAGGCTCCGGAGCGGTTTCCAAGGGGCCTAGAAATAAGGCTGTTGATTGCAGAGTTTTGGTGTCAGAAGCCCTAAAAAGGGCTGGATCAGACCGGGTCCCAGGGAGCAAAGGATTCGATCCCAGGCGGTCGCTTAATCAGGCGATCTTCAAACAGGACCCCGGGCGGATACTACACTCGAGCTTACCTCACCTTACGGCGCACACAGACGTACTCTCCCCCTCCCAAGACACCCTCCAGCGCGGGGGAATAGAAATTTTCTAAGTCCCGCCCGCTCGCTCACCGTCCGCCACCCTCTCCTGGCTCACGGCGACCGGAGCAAGACCGACCGACTCACCCACCCCGCGTGCCTCTTCCGGCCTACCCTCCCTCGCCCCAGGGAGGCCCAGGTGGTGGTGGGGCGCCGGGGTCCCTCTGGGCGGCGCCCAGCTCTCCTCCCTCCCTCCCTCCTGCCTTCCTCCCTTCCCGGCAGCCCCCGGGGCTCATCTGCAGACAGGCTCCGCCCCCTCTCCCCACAGTCTTTTTGTCTTTGCCTCTGCTCTTCCGAGCCCTCACTCCCGTTCCTGATTTAAAAAAAAAAAAAAAAAAAAAAGGAAAATGAAAATGAAAAAAAGCGGCGGCTTGCCAATGCTGCCTTTGGAAAAACCTCCCCCAGGAGACCAGGGAGAGGCAGAGCAATGCCGCAGCGAGAAAGTACGCTCCGCGTCTCCCTGGTCCGCTGGGGGTTTCCCCCAGCGGACCAGGGAGACGCGGAGTGGCTTTGCTCCCTGCAGCATTGCTCGGAGTCTCCCTGGTCTGCTGGGGGGGGCAGCAGACGGGGGGGGGGGGGCGGCAGGGGGCCAGTAGACCAGGCAGACGCAGAGCAAATGTCCAGATCCAGATCCAGATCCAGATCCAACGGAGCAGATCCACAGCCGATAGCAGAGGATCCAGTGCAGCAAAAAGGAAAGAGCAGCTGTTGCTTTAAGGCAACAGAAGAGCCTCCGCCAATAGGCAGTCTCAAAGGACGTGCCTAGGCGGGGCCTGAACAGCTGATTGCAGATCAGCTGTAGAGCGGCCGGCAGAAAAACCCAGGTAGGGGTTTAAATCTCTTCCAGGCTAAAAAAAAAGAAACCGCACCCAACTGGAGCCTTTAAGGCTCCGGAGCGGTTTCCAAGGGGCCTAGAAATAAGGCTGTTGATTGCAGAGTTTTGGTGTCAGAAGCCCTAAAAAGGGCTGGATCAGACCGGGTCCCAGGGAGCAAAGGATTCGATCCCAGGCGGTTGCTTAATCAGGCGATCTTCAAACAGGACCCCGGGCGGATACTACACTCGAGCTTACCTCACCTTACGGCGCACACAGACGTACTCTCCCCCTCCCAAGACACCCCCCAGTGCGGGGGAATAGAAATTTTCTAAGTCCCGCCCGCTCGCTCACCGTCCGCCACCCTCTCCTGGCTCACGGCGACCGGAGCAAGACCGACCGACTCACCCACCCCGCGTGCCTCTTCCGGCCTACCCTCCCTCGCCCCAGGGAGGCCCAGGTGGTGGTGGGGCGCCGGGGTCCCTCTGGGCGGCGCCCAGCTCTCCTCCCTCCCTCCCTCCTGCCTTCCTCCCTTCCCGGCAGCCCCCGGGGCTCATCTGCAGACAGGCTCCGCCCCCTCTCCCCACAGTCTTTTTGTCTTTGCCTCTGCTCTTCCGAGCCCTCACTCCCGTTCCTGATTTAAAAAAAAAAAAAAAAAAAAAAAAGGAAAATGAAAATGAAAAAAAGCGGCGGCTTGCCAATGCTGCCTTTGGAAAAACCTCCCCCAGGAGACCAGGGAGAGGCAGAGCAATGCCGCAGCGAGAAAGTACGCTCCGCGTCTCCCTGGTCCGCTGGGGGTTCCCCCCAGCGGACCAGGGAGACGCGGAGTGGCTTTGCTCCCTGCAGCATTGCTCGGAGTCTCCCTGGTCTGCTGGGGGGGCAGCAGACGGGGGGGGGGGGGGCGGCAGGGGGCCAGTAGACCAGGCAGACGCAGAGCAAATGTCCAGATCCAGATCCAGATCCAGATCCAACGGAGCAGATCCACAGCCGATAGCAGAGGATCCAGTGCAGCAAAAAGGAAAGAGCAGCTGTTGCTTTAAGGCAACAGAAGAGCCTCCGCCAATAGGCAGTCTCAAAGGACGTGCCTGGGCGGGGCCTGAACAGCTGATTGCAGATCAGCTGTAGAGCGGCCGGCAGAAAAACCGCGGTAGGGGTTTAAATCCCTTTCAGGCTAAAAAAAAGAAACCGCACACAACTGGAGCCTTTAAGGCTCCGGAGCGGTTTCCAAGGGGCCTAGAAATAAGGCTGTTGATTGCAGAGTTTTGGTGTCAGAAGCCCTAAAAAGGGCTGGATCAGACCGGGTCCCAGGGAGCAAAGGATTCGATCCCAGGCGGTTGCTTAATCAGGCGATCTTCAAACAGGACCCCGGGCGGATACTACACTCGAGCTTACCTCACCTTACGGCGCACACAGACGTACTCTCCCCCTCCCAAGACACCCCCCAGCGCGGGGGAATAGAAATTTTCTAAGTCCCGCCCGCTCGCTCACCGTCCGCCACCCTCTCCTGGCTCACGGCGACCGGAGCAAGACCGACCGACTCACCCACCCCGCGTGCCTCTTCCGGCCTACCCTCCCTCGCCCCAGGGAGGCCCAGGGGGTGGTGGGGCGCCGGGGTCCCTCTGGGCGGCGCCCAGCTCTCCTCCCTCCCTCCCTCCTGCCTTCCTCCCTTCCCGGCAGCCCCCGGGGCTCATCTGCAGACAGGCTTCGCCCCCTCTCCCCACAGTCTTTTTGTCTTTGCCTCTGCTCTTCCGAGCCCTCACTCCCGTTCCTGATTTAAAAAAAAAAAAAAAAAAAAAAAAAGGAAAATGAAAATGAAAAAAAGCGGCGGCTTGCCAATGCTGCCTTTGGAAAAACCTCCCCCAGGAGACCAGGGAGAGGCAGAGCAATGCCGCAGCGAGAAAGTACGCTCCGCGTCTCCCTGGTCCGCTGGGGGTTCCCCCCAGCGGACCAGGGAGACGCGGAGTGGCTTTGCTCCCTGCAGCATTGCTCGGAGTCTCCCTGGTCTGCTGGGGGGGCAGCAGACGGGGGGGGGGGGGCGGCAGGGGGCCAGTAGACCAGGCAGACGCAGAGCAAATGTCCAGATCCAGATCCAGATCCAGATCCAACGGAGCAGATCCACAGCTGATAGCAGAGGATCCAGTGCAGCAAAAAGGAAAGAGCAGCTGTTGCTTTAAGGCAACAGAAGAGCCTCCGCCAATAGGCAGTCTCAAAGGACGTGCCTGGGCGGGGCCTGAACAGCTGATTGCAGATCAGCTGTAGAGCGGCCGGCAGAAAAACCGCGGTAGGGGTTTAAATCCCTTCCAGGCTAAAAAAAAGAAACCGCACACAACTGGAGCCTTTAAGGCTCCGGAGCGGTTTCCAAGGGGCCTAGAAATAAGGCTGTTGATTGCAGAGTTTTGGTGTCAGAAGCCCTAAAAAGGGCTGGATCAGACCGGGTCCCAGGGAGCAAAGGATTCGATCCCAGGCGGTCGCTTAATCAGGCGATCTTCAAACAGGACCCCGGGCGGATACTACACTCGAGCTTACCTCACCTTACGGCGCACACAGACGTACTCTCCCCCTCCCAAGACATCCCCCAGCGCGGGGGAATAGAAATTTTCTAAGTCCCGCCCGCTCGCTCACCGTCCGCCACCCTCTCCTGGCTCACGGCGACCGGAGCAAGACCGACCGACTCACCCACCCCGCGTGCCTCTTCCGGCCTACCCTCCCTCGCCCCAGGGAGGCCCAGGTGGTGGTGGGGCGCCGGGGTCCCTCAGGGCGGCGCCCAGCTCTCCTCCCTCCCTCCCTCCTGCCTTCCTCCCTTCCCGGCAGCCCCCGGGGCTCATCTGCAGACAGGCTCCGCCCCCTCTCCCCACAGTCTTTTTGTCTTTGCCTCTGCTCTTCCGAGCCCTCACTCCCGTTCCTGATTTAAAAAAAAAAAAAATGGAAAATGAAAAAAAGCGGCGGCTTGCCAATGCTGCCTTTGGAAAAACCTCCCCCAGGAGACCAGGGAGAGGCAGAGCAATGCCGCAGCGAGAAAGTACGCTCCGCGTCTCCCTGGTCCGCTGGGGGTTCCCCCCAGCGGACCAGGGAGACGCGGAGTGGCTTTGCTCCCTGCAGCATTGCTCGGAGTCTCCCTGGTCTGCTGGGGGGGGCAGCAGACGGGGGGGGGGCGGCAGGGGGCCAGTAGACCAGGCAGACGCAGAGCAAATGTCCAGATCCAGATCCAGATCCAGATCCAACGGAGCAGATCCACAGCCGATAGCAGAGGATCCAGTGCAGCAAAAAGGAAAGAGCAGCTGTTGCTTTAAGGCAACAGAAGAGCCTCCGCCAATAGGCAGTCTCAAAGGACGTGCCTGGGCGGGGCCTGAACAGCTGATTGCAGATCAGCTGTAGAGCGGCCGGCAGAAAAACCGCGGTAGGGGTTTAAATCCCTTCCAGGCTAAAAAAAAGAAACCGCACACAACTGGAGCCTTTAAGGCTCCGGAGCGGTTTCCAAGGGGCCTAGAAATAAGGCTGTTGATTGCAGAGTTTTGGTGTCAGAAGCCCTAAAAAGGGCTGGATCAGACCGGGTCCCAGGGAGCAAAGGATTCGATCCCAGGCGGTTGCTTAATCAGGCGATCTTCAAACAGGACCCCGGGCGGATACTACACTCGAGCTTACCTCACCTTACGGCGCACACAGACGTACTCTCCCCCTCCCAAGACACCCCCCAGCGCGGGGGAATAGAAATTTTCTAAGTCCCGCCCGCTCGCTCACCGTCCGCCACCCTCTCCTGGCTCACGGCGACCGGAGCAAGACCGACCGACTCACCCACCCCGCGTGCCTCTTCCGGCCTACCCTCCCTCGCCCCAGGGAGGCCCAGGTGGTGGTGGGGCGCCGGGGTCCCTCTGGGCGGCGCCCAGCTCTCCTCCCTCCCTCCCTCCTGCCTTCCTCCCTTCCCGGCAGCCCCCGGGGCTCATCTGCAGACAGGCTCCGCCCCCTCTCCCCACAGTCTTTTTGTCTTTGCCTCTGCTCTTCCGAGCCCTCACTCCCGTTCCTGATTTAAAAAAAAAAAAAAAAAAGGAAAATGAAAAAAAGCGGCGGCTTGCCAATGCTGCCTTTGGAAAAACCTCCCCCAGGAGACCAGGGAGAGGCAGAGCAATGCCGCAGCGAGAAAGTACGCTCCGCGTCTCCCTGGTCCGCTGGGGGTTCCCCCCAGCGGACCAGGGAGACGCGGAGTGGCTTTGCTCCCTGCAGCATTGCTCGGAGTCTCCCTGGTCTGCTGGGGGGGCAGCAGACGGGGGGGGGGGCGGCAGGGGGCCAGTAGACCAGGCAGACGCAGAGCAAATGTCCAGATCCAGATCCAGATCCAGATCCAACGGAGCAGATCCACAGCCGATAGCAGAGGATCCAGTGCAGCAAAAAGGAAAGAGCAGCTGTTGCTTTAAGGCAACAGAAGAGCCTCCGCCAATAGGCAGTCTCAAAGGACGTGCCTGGGCGGGGCCTGAACAGCTGATTGCAGATCAGCTGTAGAGCGGCCGGCAGAAAAACCGCGGTAGGGGTTTAAATCCCTTCCAGGCTAAAAAAAAGAAACCGCACACAACTGGAGCCTTTAAGGCTCCGGAGCGGTTTCCAAGGGGCCTAGAAATAAGGCTGTTGATTGCAGAGTTTTGGTGTCAGAAGCCCTAAAAAGGGCTGGATCAGACCGGGTCCCAGGGAGCAAAGGATTCGATCCCAGGCGGTCGCTTAATCAGGCGATCTTCAAACAGGACCCCGGGCGGATACTACACTCGAGCTTACCTCACCTTACGGCGCACACAGACGTACTCTCCCCCTCCCAAGACACCCCCCAGCGCGGGGGAATAGAAATTTTCTAAGTCCCGCCCGCTCGCTCACCGTCCGCCACCCTCTCCTGGCTCACGGCGACCGGAGCAAGACCGACCGACTCACCCACCCCGCGTGCCTCTTCCGGCCTACCCTCCCTCGCCCCAGGGAGGCCCAGGTGGTGGTGGGGCGCCGGGGTCCCTCTGGGCGGCGCCCAGCTCTCCTCCCTCCCTCCCTCCTGCCTTCCTCCCTTCCCGGCAGCCCCCGGGGCTCATCTGCAGACAGGCTCCGCCCCCTCTCCCCACAGTCTTTTTGTCTTTGCCTCTGCTCTTCCGAGCCCTCACTCCCGTTCCTGATTTAAAAAAAAAAATGGAAAATGAAAAAAAGCGGCGGCTTGCCAATGCTGCCTTTGGAAAAACCTCCCCCAGGAGACCAGGGAGAGGCAGAGCAATGCCGCAGCGAGAAAGTACGCTCCGCGTCTCCCTGGTCCGCTGGGGGTTCCCCCCAGCGGACCAGGGAGACGCGGAGTGGCTTTCCTCCCTGCAGCATTGCTCGGAGTCTCCCTGGTCTGCTGGGGGGGCAGGAGACGGGGGGGGGGGGCGGCAGGGGGCCAGTAGACCAGGCAGAAGCAGAGCAAATGTCCAGATCCAGATCCAGATCCAGATCCAACGGAGCAGATCCACAGCCGATAGCAGAGGATCCAGTGCAGCAAAAAGGAAAGAGCAGCTGTTGCTTTAAGGCAACAGAAGAGCCTCCGCCAATAGGCAGTCTCAAAGGACGTGCCTGGGCGGGGCCTGAACAGCTGATTGCAGATCAGCTGTAGAGCGGCCGGCAGAAAAACCCCGGTAGGGGTTTAAATCCCTTCCAGGCTAAAAAAAAAGAAACCGCACCCAACTGGAGCCTTTAAGGCTCCGGAGCGGTTTCCAAGGGGCCTAGAAATAAGGCTGTTGATTGCAGAGT
The DNA here is from genome assembly GCF_049634645.1 of Pelodiscus sinensis. Classification (NCBI taxonomy): domain Eukaryota; kingdom Metazoa; phylum Chordata; order Testudines; family Trionychidae; genus Pelodiscus; species Pelodiscus sinensis. The sequence goes on from NC_134714.1 coordinate 86,230,107, forward strand.
TTTGGTGTCAGAAGCCCTAAAAAGGGCTGGATCAGACCGGGTCCCAGGGAGCAAAGGATTCGATCCCAGGCGGTTGCTTAATCAGGCGATCTTCAAACAGGACCCCGGGCGGATACTACACTCGAGCTTACCTCACCTTACGGCGCACACAGACGTACTCTCCCCCTCCCAAGACATCCCCCAGCGCGGGGGAATAGAAATTTTCTAAGTCCCGCCCGCTCGCTCACCGTCCGCCACCCTCTCCTGGCTCACGGCGACCGGAGCAAGACCGACCGACTCACCCACCCCGCGTGCCTCTTCCGGCCTACCCTCTCTCGCCCCAGGGAGGCCCAGGTGGTGGTGGGGCGCCGGGGTCCCTCTGGGCGGCGCCCAGCTCTCCTCCCTCCCTCCCTCCTGCCTTCCTCCCTTCCCGGCAGCCCCCGGGGCTCATCTGCAGACAGGCTCCGCCCCCTCTCCCCACAGTCTTTTTGTCTTTGCCTCTGCTCTTCCGAGCCCTCACTCCCGTTCCTGATTTAAAAAAAAAAAAAAAAAAAAGGAAAATGAAAATGAAAAAAAGCGGCGGCTTGCCAATGCTGCCTTTGGAAAAACCTCCCCCAGGAGACCAGGGAGAGGCAGAGCAATGCCGCAGCGAGAAAGTACGCTCCGCGTCTCCCTGGTCCGCTGGGGGTTTCCCCCAGCGGACCAGGGAGACGCGGAGTGGCTTTGCTCCCTGCAGCATTGCTCGGAGTCTCCCTGGTCTGCTGGGGGGGGCAGCAGACGGGGGGGGGGGGGGGGCGGCAGGGGGCCAGTAGACCAGGCAGACGCAGAGCAAATGTCCAGATCCAGATCCAGATCCAGATCCAACGGAGCAGATCCACAGCCGATAGCAGAGGATCCAGTGCAGCAAAAAGGAAAGAGCAGCTGTTGCTTTAAGGCAACAGAAGAGCCTCCGCCAATAGGCAGTCTCAAAGGACGTGCCTAGGCGGGGCCTGAACAGCTGATTGCAGATCAGCTGTAGAGCGGCCGGCAGAAAAACCCAGGTAGGGGTTTAAATCTCTTCCAGGCTAAAAAAAAAGAAACCGCACCCAACTGGAGCCTTTAAGGCTCCGGAGCGGTTTCCAAGGGGCCTAGAAATAAGGCTGTTGATTGCAGAGTTTTGGTGTCAGAAGCCCTAAAAAGGGCTGGATCAGACCGGGTCCCAGGGAGCAAAGGATTCGATCCCAGGCGGTCGCTTAATCAGGCGATCTTCAAACAGGACCCCGGGCGGATACTACACTCGAGCTTACCTCACCTTACGGCGCACACAGACGTACTCTCCCCCTCCCAAGACACCCTCCAGCGCGGGGGAATAGAAATTTTCTAAGTCCCGCCCGCTCGCTCACCGTCCGCCACCCTCTCCTGGCTCACGGCGACCGGAGCAAGACCGACCGACTCACCCACCCCGCGTGCCTCTTCCGGCCTACCCTCCCTCGCCCCAGGGAGGCCCAGGTGGTGGTGGGGCGCCGGGGTCCCTCTGGGCGGCGCCCAGCTCTCCTCCCTCCCTCCCTCCTGCCTTCCTCCCTTCCCGGCAGCCCCCGGGGCTCATCTGCAGACAGGCTCCGCCCCCTCTCCCCACAGTCTTTTTGTCTTTGCCTCTGCTCTTCCGAGCCCTCACTCCCGTTCCTGATTTAAAAAAAAAAAAAAAAAAAAAAGGAAAATGAAAATGAAAAAAAGCGGCGGCTTGCCAATGCTGCCTTTGGAAAAACCTCCCCCAGGAGACCAGGGAGAGGCAGAGCAATGCCGCAGCGAGAAAGTACGCTCCGCGTCTCCCTGGTCCGCTGGGGGTTTCCCCCAGCGGACCAGGGAGACGCGGAGTGGCTTTGCTCCCTGCAGCATTGCTCGGAGTCTCCCTGGTCTGCTGGGGGGGGCAGCAGACGGGGGGGGGGGGCGGCAGGGGGCCAGTAGACCAGGCAGACGCAGAGCAAATGTCCAGATCCAGATCCAGATCCAGATCCAACGGAGCAGATCCACAGCCGATAGCAGAGGATCCAGTGCAGCAAAAAGGAAAGAGCAGCTGTTGCTTTAAGGCAACAGAAGAGCCTCCGCCAATAGGCAGTCTCAAAGGACGTGCCTAGGCGGGGCCTGAACAGCTGATTGCAGATCAGCTGTAGAGCGGCCGGCAGAAAAACCCAGGTAGGGGTTTAAATCTCTTCCAGGCTAAAAAAAAAGAAACCGCACCCAACTGGAGCCTTTAAGGCTCCGGAGCGGTTTCCAAGGGGCCTAGAAATAAGGCTGTTGATTGCAGAGTTTTGGTGTCAGAAGCCCTAAAAAGGGCTGGATCAGACCGGGTCCCAGGGAGCAAAGGATTCGATCCCAGGCGGTCGCTTAATCAGGCGATCTTCAAACAGGACCCCGGGCGGATACTACACTCGAGCTTACCTCACCTTACGGCGCACACAGACGTACTCTCCCCCTCCCAAGACACCCTCCAGCGCGGGGGAATAGAAATTTTCTAAGTCCCGCCCGCTCGCTCACCGTCCGCCACCCTCTCCTGGCTCACGGCGACCGGAGCAAGACTGACCGACTCACCCACCCCGCGTGCCTCTTCCGGCCTACCCTCCCTCGCCCCAGGGAGGCCCAGGTGGTGGTGGGGCGCCGGGGTCCCTCAGGGCGGCGCCCAGCTCTCCTCCCTCCCTCCCTCCTGCCTTCCTCCCTTCCCGGCAGCCCCCGGGGCTCATCTGCAGACAGGCTCCGCCCCCTCTCCCCACAGTCTTTTTGTCTTTGCCTCTGCTCTTCCGAGCCCTCACTCCCGTTCCTGATTTAAAAAAAAAAAAAAAAAAAAAAAAAAGGAAAATGAAAATGAAAAAAAGCGGCGGCTTGCCAATGCTGCCTTTGGAAAAACCTCCCCCAGGAGACCAGGGAGAGGCAGAGCAATGCCGCAGCGAGAAAGTACGCTCCGCGTCTCCCTGGTCCGCTGGGTTCCCCCCAGCGGACCAGGGAGACGCGGAGTGGCTTTGCTCCCTGCAGCATTGCTCGGAGTCTCCCTGGTCTGCTGGGGGGGCAGCAGACGGGGGGGGGGGGGCGGCAGGGGGCCAGTAGACCAGGCAGACGCAGAGCAAATGTCCAGATCCAGATCCAGATCCAGATCCAACGGAGCAGATCCACAGCCGATAGCAGAGGATCTAGTGCAGCAAAAAGGAAAGAGCAGCTGTTGCTTTAAGGCAACAGAAGAGCCTCCGCCAATAGGCAGTCTCAAAGGACGTGCCTAGGCGGGGCCTGAACAGCTGATTGCAGATCAGCTGTAGAGCGGCCGGCAGAAAAACCCAGGTAGGGGTTTAAATCTCTTCCAGGCTAAAAAAAAGAAACCGCACCCAACTGGAGCCTTTAAGGCTCCGGAGCGGTTTCCAAGGGGCCTAGAAATAAGGCTGTTGATTGCAGAGTTTTGGTGTCAGAAGCCCTAAAAAGGGCTGGATCAGACCGGGTCCCAGGGAGCAAAGGATTCGATCCCAGGCGGTCGCTTAATCAGGCGATCTTCAAACAGGACCCCGGGCGGATACTACACTCGAGCTTACCTCACCTTACGGCGCACACAGACGTACTCTCCCCCTCCCAAGACACCCTCCAGCGCGGGGGAATAGAAATTTTCTAAGTCCCGCCCGCTCGCTCACCGTCCGCCACCCTCTCCTGGCTCACGGCGACCGGAGCAAGACCGACCGACTCACCCACCCCGCGTGCCTCTTCCGGCCTACCCTCCCTCGCCCCAGGGAGGCCCAGGTGGTGGTGGGGCGCCGGGGTCCCTCTGGGCGGCGCCCAGCTCTCCTCCCTCCCTCCCTCCTGCCTTCCTCCCTTCCCGGCAGCCCCCGGGGCTCATCTGCAGACAGGCTCCGCCCCCTCTCCCCACAGTCTTTTTGTCTTTGCCTCTGCTCTTCCGAGCCCTCACTCCCGTTCCTGATTTAAAAAAAAAAAAAAAAAAAAAAGGAAAATGAAAATGAAAAAAAGCGGCGGCTTGCCAATGCTGCCTTTGGAAAAACCTCCCCCAGGAGACCAGGGAGAGGCAGAGCAATGCCGCAGCGAGAAAGTACGCTCCGCGTCTCCCTGGTCCGCTGGGGGTTTCCCCCAGCGGACCAGGGAGACGCGGAGTGGCTTTGCTCCCTGCAGCATTGCTCGGAGTCTCCCTGGTCTGCTGGGGGGGGCAGCAGACGGGGGGGGGGGCGGCAGGGGGCCAGTAGACCAGGCAGACGCAGAGCAAATGTCCAGATCCAGATCCAGATCCAGATCCAACGGAGCAGATCCACAGCCGATAGCAGAGGATCCAGTGCAGCAAAAAGGAAAGAGCAGCTGTTGCTTTAAGGCAACAGAAGAGCCTCCGCCAATAGGCAGTCTCAAAGGACGTGCCTAGGCGGGGCCTGAACAGCTGATTGCAGATCAGCTGTAGAGCGGCCGGCAGAAAAACCCAGGTAGGGGTTTAAATCTCTTCCAGGCTAAAAAAAAAGAAACCGCACCCAACTGGAGCCTTTAAGGCTCCGGAGCGGTTTCCAAGGGGCCTAGAAATAAGGCTGTTGATTGCAGAGTTTTGGTGTCAGAAGCCCTAAAAAGGGCTGGATCAGACCGGGTCCCAGGGAGCAAAGGATTCGATCCCAGGCGGTCGCTTAATCAGGCGATCTTCAAACAGGACCCCGGGCGGATACTACACTCGAGCTTACCTCACCTTACGGCGCACACAGACGTACTCTCCCCCTCCCAAGACACCCTCCAGCGCGGGGGAATAGAAATTTTCTAAGTCCCGCCCGCTCGCTCACCGTCCGCCACCCTCTCCTGGCTCACGGCGACCGGAGCAAGACTGACCGACTCACCCACCCCGCGTGCCTCTTCCGGCCTACCCTCCCTCGCCCCAGGGAGGCCCAGGTGGTGGTGGGGCGCCGGGGTCCCTCAGGGCGGCGCCCAGCTCTCCTCCCTCCCTCCCTCCTGCCTTCCTCCCTTCCCGGCAGCCCCCGGGGCTCATCTGCAGACAGGCTCCGCCCCCTCTCCCCACAGTCTTTTTGTCTTTGCCTCTGCTCTTCCGAGCCCTCACTCCCGTTCCTGATTTAAAAAAAAAAAAAAAAAAAAAAAAAAGGAAAATGAAAATGAAAAAAAGCGGCGGCTTGCCAATGCTGCCTTTGGAAAAACCTCCCCCAGGAGACCAGGGAGAGGCAGAGCAATGCCGCAGCGAGAAAGTACGCTCCGCGTCTCCCTGGTCCGCTGGGTTCCCCCCAGCGGACCAGGGAGACGCGGAGTGGCTTTGCTCCCTGCAGCATTGCTCGGAGTCTCCCTGGTCTGCTGGGGGGGCAGCAGACGGGGGGGGGGGGCGGCAGGGGGCCAGTAGACCAGGCAGACGCAGAGCAAATGTCCAGATCCAGATCCAGATCCAGATCCAACGGAGCAGATCCACAGCCGATAGCAGAGGATCTAGTGCAGCAAAAAGGAAAGAGCAGCTGTTGCTTTAAGGCAACAGAAGAGCCTCCGCCAATAGGCAGTCTCAAAGGACGTGCCTGGGCGGGGCCTGAACAGCTGATTGCAGATCAGCTGTAGAGCGGCCGGCAGAAAAACCGCGGTAGGGGTTTAAATCCCTTCCAGGCTAAAAAAAAGAAACCGCACACAACTGGAGCCTTTAAGGCTCCGGAGCGGTTTCCAAGGGGCCTAGAAATAAGGCTGTTGATTGCAGAGTTTTGGTGTCAGAAGCCCTAAAAAGGGCTGGATCAGACCGGGTCCCAGGGAGCAAAGGATTCGATCCCAGGCAGTCGCTTAATCAGGCGATCTTCAAACAGGACCCCGGGCGGATACTACACTCGAGCTTACCTCACCTTACGGCGCACACAGACGTACTCTCCCCCTCCCAAGACATCCCCCAGCGCGGGGGAATAGAAATTTTCTAAGTCCCGCCCGCTCGCTCACCGTCCGCCACCCTCTCCTGGCTCACGGCGACCGGAGCAAGACCGACCGACTCACCCACCCCGCGTGCCTCTTCCGGCCTACCCTCCCTCGCCCCAGGGAGGCCCAGGTGGTGGTGGGGCGCCGGGGTCCCTCAGGGCGGCGCCCAGCTCTCCTCCCTCCCTCCCTCCTGCCTTCCTCCCTTCCCAGCAGCCCCCGGGGCTCATCTGCAGACAGGCTCCGCCCCCTCTCCCCACAGTCTTTTTGTCTTTGCCTCTGCTCTTCCGAGCCCTCACTCCCGTTCCTGATTTAAAAAAAAAAAAAAAAAAGGAAAATGAAAATGAAAAAAAGCGGCGGCTTGCCAATGCTGCCTTTGGAAAAACCTCCCCCAGGAGACCAGGGAGAGGCAGAGCAATGCCGCAGCGAGAAAGTACGCTCCGCGTCTCCCTGGTCCGCTGGGGGTTCCCCCCAGCGGACCAGGGAGACGCGGAGTGGCTTTGCTCCCTGCAGCATTGCTCGGAGTCTCCCTGGTCTGCTGGGGGGGCAGCAGACGGGGGGGGGGGGCGGCAGGGGGCCAGTAGACCAGGCAGACGCAGAGCAAATGTCCAGATTCAGATCCAGATCCAGATCCAACGGAGCAGATCCACAGCCGATAGCAGAGGATCCAGTGCAGCAAAAAGGAAAGAGCAGCTGTTGCTTTAAGGCAACAGAAGAGCCTCCGCCAATAGGCAGTCTCAAAGGACGTGCCTGGGCGGGGCCTGAACAGCTGATTGCAGATCAGCTGTAGAGCGGCCGGCAGAAAAACCGCGGTAGGGGTTTAAATCCCTTCCAGGCTAAAAAAAAGAAACCGCACACAACTGGAGCCTTTAAGGCTCCGGAGCGGTTTCCAAGGGGCCTAGAAATAAGGCTGTTGATTGCAGAGTTTTGGTGTCAGAAGCCCTAAAAAGGGCTGGATCAGACCGGGTCCCAGGGAGCAAAGGATTCGATCCCAGGCGGTCGCTTAATCAGGCGATCTTCAAACAGGACCCCGGGCGGATACTACACTCGAGCTTACCTCACCTTACGGCGCACACAGACATACTCTCCCCCTCCCAAGACATCCCCCAGCGCGGGGGAATAGAAATTTTCTAAGTCCCGCCCGCTCGCTCACCGTCCGCCACCCTCTCCTGGCTCACGGCGACCGGAGCAAGACCGACCGACTCACCCACCCCGCGTGCCTCTTCCGGCCTACCCTCCCTCGCCCCAGGGAGGCCCAGGTGGTGGTGGGGCGCCGGGGTCCCTCTGGGCGGCGCCCAGCTCTCCTCCCTCCCTCCCTCCTGCCTTCCTCCCTTCCCGGCAGCCCCCGGGGCTCATCTGCAGACAGGCTCCGCCCCCTCTCCCCACAGTCTTTTTGTCTTTGCCTCTGCTCTTCCGAGCCCTCACTCCCGTTCCTGATTTAAAAAAAAAAAAAAAAAAAAAAAAAAAGGAAAATGAAAATGAAAAAAAGCGGCGGCTTGCCAATGCTGCCTTTGGAAAAACCTCCCCCAGGAGACCAGGGAGAGGCAGAGCAATGCCGCAGCGAGAAAGTACGCTCCGCGTCTCCCTGGTCCGCTGGGGGTTCCCCCCAGCGGACCAGGGAGACGCGGAGTGGCTTTGCTCCCTGCAGCATTGCTCGGAGTCTCCCTGGTCTGCTGGGGGGGCAGCAGACGGGGGGGGGGGCGGCGGCAGGGGGCCAGTAGACCAGGCAGACGCAGAGCAAATGTCCAGATCCAGATCCAGATCCAGATCCAACGGAGCAGATCCACAGCCGATAGCAGAGGATCCAGTGCAGCAAAAAGGAAAGAGCAGCTGTTGCTTTAAGGCAACAGAAGAGCCTCCGCCAATAGGCACTCTCAAAGGACGTGCCTGGGCGGGGCCTGAACAGCTGATTGCAGATCAGCTGTAGAGCGGCCGGCAGAAAAACCGCGGTAGGGGTTTAAATCCCTTCCAGGCGAAAAAAAAAGAAACCGCACCCAACTGGAGCGTTTAAGGCTCCGGAGCGGTTTCCAAGGGGCCTAGAAATAAGGCTGTTGATTGCAGAGTTTTGGTGTCAGAAGCCCTAAAAAGGGCTGGATCAGACCGGGTCCCAGGGAGCAAAGGATTCGATCCCCGGCGGTCGCTTAATCAGGCGATCTTCAAACAGGACCCCGGGCGGATACTACACTCGAGCTTACCTCACCTTACGGCGCACACAGACGTACTCTCCCCCTCCCAAGACATCCCCCAGCGCGGGGGAATAGAAATTTTCTAAGTCCCGCCCTCTCGCTCACCGTCCGCCACCCTCTCCTGGCTCACGGCGACCGGAGCAAGACCGACCGACTCACCCACCCCGCGTGCCTCTTCCGGCCTACCCTCCCTCGCCCCAGGGAGGCCCAGGTGGTGGTGGGGCGCCGGGGTCCCTCAGGGCGGCGCCCAGCTCTCCTCCCTCCCTCCCTCCTGCCTTCCTCCCTTCCCGGCAGCCCCCGGGGCTCATCTGCAGACAGGCTCCGCCCCCTCTCCCCACAGTCTTTTTGTCTTTGCCTCTGCTCTTCCGAGCCCTCACTCCCGTTCCTGATTTAAAAAAAAAAAAAAAAGGAAAATGAAAAAAAGCGGCGGCTTGCCAATGCTGCCTTTGGAAAAACCTCCCCCAGGAGACCAGGGAGGGGCAGAGCAATGCCGCAGCGAGAAAGTACGCTCCGCGTCTCCCTGGTCCGCTGGGGGTTCCCCCCAGCGGACCAGGGAGACGCGGAGTGGCTTTGCTCCCTGCAGCATTGCTCGGAGTCTCCCTGGTCTGCTGGGGGGGCAGCAGACGGGGGGGGGGGGCGGCGGCAGGGGGCCAGTAGACCAGGCAGACGCAGAGCAAATGTCCAGATCCAGATCCAGATCCAGATCCAACGGAGCAGATCCACAGCCGATAGCAGAGGATCCAGTGCAGCAAAAAGGAAAGAGCAGCTGTTGCTTTAAGGCAACAGAAGAGCCTCCGCCAATAGGCAGTCTCAAAGGACGTGCCTGGGCGGGGCCTGAACAGCTGATTGCAGATCAGCTGTAGAGCGGCCGGCAGAAAAACCGCGGTAGGGGTTTAAATCCCTTCCAGGCGAAAAAAAAAGAAACCGCACCCAACTGGAGCGTTTAAGGCTCCGGAGCGGTTTCCAAGGGGCCTAGAAATAAGGCTGTTGATTGCAGAGTTTTGGTGTCAGAAGCCCTAAAAAGGGCTGGATCAGACCGGGTCCCAGGGAGCAAAGGATTCGATCCCAGGCGGTCGCTTAATCAGGCGATCTTCAAACAGGACCCCGGGCGGATACTACACTCGAGCTTACCTCACCTTACGGCGCACACAGACGTACTCTCCCCCTCCCAAGACATCCCCCAGCGCGGGGGAATAGAAATTTTCTAAGTCCCGCCCGCTCGCTCACCGTCCGCCACCCTCTCCTGGCTCACGGCGACCGGAGCAAGACCGACCGACTCACCCACCCCGCGTGCCTCTTCCGGCCTACCCTCCCTCGCCCCAGGGAGGCCCAGGTGGTGGTGGGGCGCCGGGGTCCCTCAGGGCGGCGCCCAGCTCTCCTCCCTCCCTCCCTCCTGCCTTCCTCCCTTCCCGGCAGCCCCCGGGGCTCATCTGCAGACAGGCTCCGCCCCCTCTCCCCACAGTCTTTTTGTCTTTGCCTCTGCTCTTCCGAGCCCTCACTCCCGTTCCTGATTTAAAAAAAAAAAAAAAAAGGAAAATGAAAATGAAAAAAAGCGGCGGCTTGCCAATGCTGCCTTTGGAAAAACCTCCCCCAGGAGACCAGGGAGAGGCAGAGCAATGCCGCAGCGAGAAAGTACGCTCCGCGTCTCCCTGGTCCGCTGGGGGTTCCCCCCAGCGGACCAGGGAGACGCGGAGTGGCTTTGCTCCCTGCAGCATTGCTCGGAGTCTCCCTGGTCTGCTGGGGGGGCAGCAGACGGGGGGGGGGGGGCGGCAGGGGGCCAGTAGACCAGGCAGACGCAGAGCAAATGTCCAGATCCAGATCCAGATCCAGATCCAACGGAGCAGATCCACAGCCGATAGCAGAGGATCCAGTGCAGCAAAAAGGAAAGAGCAGCTGTTGCTTTAAGGCAACAGAAGAGCCTCCGCCAATAGGCAGTCTCAAAGGACGTGCCTGGGCGGGGCCTGAACAGCTGATTGCAGATCAGCTGTAGAGCGGCCGGCAGAAAAACCGCGGTAGGGGTTTAAATCCCTTCCAGGCTAAAAAAAAGAAACCGCACACAACTGGAGCCTTTAAGGCTCCGGAGCGGTTTCCAAGGGGCCTAGAAATAAGGCTGTTGATTGCAGAGTTTTGGTGTCAGAAGCCCTAAAAAGGGCTGGATCAGACCGGGTCCCAGGGAGCAAAGGATTTGATCCCAGGCGGTCGCTTAATCAGGCGATCTTCAAACAGGACCCCGGGCGGATACTACACTCGAGCTTACCTCACCTTACGGCGCACACAGACGTACTCTCCCCCTCCCAAGACACCCCCCAGCGCGGGGGAATAGAAATTTTCTAAGTCCCGCCCGCTCGCTCACCGTCCGCCACCCTCTCCTGGCTCACGGCGACCGGAGCAAGACCGACCGACTCACCCACCCCGCGTGCCTCTTCCGGCCTACCCTCCCTCGCCCCAGGGAGGCCCAGGTGGTGGTGGGGCGCCGGGGTCCCTCAGGGCGGCGCCCAGCTCTCCTCCCTCCCTCCCTCCTGCCTTCCTCCCTTCCCGGCAGCCCCCGGGGCTCATCTGCAGACAGGCTCCGCCCCCTCTCCCCACAGTCTTTTTGTCTTTGCCTCTGCTCTTCCGAGCCCTCAGTCCCGTTCCTGATTTAAAAAAAAAAAAAAAAAAAGGAAAATGAAAAAAAGCGGCGGCTTGCCAATGCTGCCTTTGGAAAAACCTCCCCCAGGAGACCAGGGAGAGGCAGAGCAATGCCGCAGCGAGAAAGTACGCTCCGCGTCTCCCTGGTCCGCTGGGGGTTCCCCCCAGCGGACCAGGGAGACGCCGAGTGGCTTTGCTCCCTGCAGCATTGCTCGGAGTCTCCCTGGTCTGCTGGGGGGGCAGCAGACGGGGGGGGGGGGCGGCAGGGGGCCAGTAGACCAGGCAGACGCAGAGCAAATGTCCAGATCCAGATCCAGATCCAGATCCAGATCCAGATCCAACGGAGCAGATCCATAGCCGATAGCAGAGGATCCAGTGCAGCAAAAAGGAAAGAGCAGCTGTTGCTTTAAGGCAACAGAAGAGCCTCCGCCAATAGGCAGTCTCAAAGGACGTGCCTGGGCGGGGCCTGAACAGCTGATTGCAGATCAGCTGTAGAGCGGCCGGCAGAAAAACCGCGGTAGGGGTTTAAATCCCTTCCAGGCGAAAAAAAAAGAAACCGCACACAACTGGAGCCTTTAAGGCTCCGGAGCGGTTTCCAAGGGGCCTAGAAATAAGGCTGTTGATTGCAGAGTTTTGGTGTCAGAAGCCCTAAAAAGGGCTGGATCAGACCGGGTCCCAGGGAGCAAAGGATTCGATCCCAGGCGGTCGCTTAATCAGGCGATCTTCAAACAGGACCCCGGGCGGATACTACACTCGAGCTTACCTCACCTTACGGCGCACACAGACGTACTCTCCCCCTCCCAAGGCATCCCCCAGTGCGGGGGAATAGAAATTTTCTAAGTCCCGCCCGCTCGCTCACCGTCCGCCACCCTCTCCTGGCTCACGGCGACCGGAGCAAGACCGACCGACTCACCCACCCCGCGTGCCTCTTCCGGCCTACCCTCCCTCGCCCCAGGGAGGCCCAGGTGGTGGTGGGGCGCCGGGGTCCCTCAGGGCGGCGCCCAGCTCTCCTCCCTCCCTCCCTCCTGCCTTCCTCCCTTCCCGGCAGCCCCCGGGGCTCATCTGCAGACAGGCTCCGCCCCCTCTCCCCACAGTCTTTTTGTCTTTGCCTCTGCTCTTCCGAGCCCTCACTCCCGTTCCTGATTTAAAAAAAAAAAAAAAAAAGGAAAATGAAAATGAAAAAAAGCGGTGGCTTGCCAATGCTGCCTTTGGAAAAACCTCCCCCAGGAGACCAGGGAGAGGCAGAGCAATGCCGCAGCGAGAAAGTACGCTCCGCGTCTCCCTGGTCCGCTGGGGGTTCCCCCCAGCGGACCAGGGAGACGCGGAGTGGCTTTGCTCCCTGCAGCATTGCTCGGAGTCTCCCTGGTCTGCTGGGGGGGCAGCAGACGGGGGGGGGGGGCGGCAGGGGGCCAGTAGACCAGGCAGACGCAGAGCAAATGTCCAGATCCAGATCCAGATCCAGATCCAACGGAGCAGATCCACAGCCGATAGCAGAGGATCCAGTGCAGCAAAAAGGAAAGAGCAGCTGTTGCTTTAAGGCAACAGAAGAGCCTCCGCCAATAGGCAGTCTCAAAGGACGTGCCTGGGCGGGGCCTGAACAGCTGATTGCAGATCAGCTGTAGAGCGGCCGGCAGAAAAACCGCGGTAGGGGTTTAAATCCCTTCCAGGCTAAAAAAAAGAAACCGCACACAACTGGAGCCTTTAAGGCTCCGGAGCGGTTTCCAAGGGGCCTAGAAATAAGGCTGTTGATTGCAGAGTTTTGGTGTCAGAAGCCCTAAAAAGGGCTGGATCAGACCGGGTCCCAGGGAGCAAAGGATTCGATCCCAGGCGGTCGCTTAATCAGGCGATCTTCAAACAGGACCCCGGGCGGATACTACACTCGAGCTTACCTCACCTTACGGCGCACACAGACGTACTCTCCCCCTCCCAAGACATCCCCCAGCGCGGGGGAATAGAAATTTTCTAAGTCCCGCCCGCTCGCTCACCGTCCGCCACCCTCTCCTGGCTCACGGCGACCGGAGCAAGACCGACCGACTCACCCACCCCGCGTGCCTCTTCCGGCCTACCCTCCCTCGCCCCAGGGAGGCCCAGGTGGTGGTGGGGCGCCGGGGTCCCTCAGGGCGGCGCCCAGCTCTCCTCCCTCCCTCCCTCCTGCCTTCCTCCCTTCCCGGCAGCCCCCGGGGCTCATCTGCAGACAGGCTCCGCCCCCTCTCCCCACAGTCTTTTTGTCTTTGCCTCTGCTCTTCCGAGCCCTCACTCCCGTTCCTGATTTAAAAAAAAAAAAAAAAATGGAAAATGAAAATGAAAAAAAGCGGCGGCTTGCCAATGCTGCCTTTGGAAAAACCTCCCCCAGGAGACCAGGGAGAGGCAGAGCAATGCCGCAGCGAGAAAGTACGCTCCGCGTCTCCCTGGTCCGCTGGGGGTTCCCCCCAGCGGACCAGGGAGACGCGGAGTGGCTTTGCTCCCTGCAGCATTGCTCGGAGTCTCCCTGGTATGCTGCGGGGGCAGCAGACCGGGGGGGGGGGGCGGCAGGGGGCCAGTAGACCAGGCAGACGCGGAGCAAATGTCCAGATCCAGATCCAGATCCAACGGAGCAGATCCACAGCCGATAGCAGAGGATCCAGTGCAGCAAAAAGGAAAGAGCAGCTGTTGCTTTAAGGCAACAGAAGAGCCTCCGCCAATAGGCAGTCTCAAAGGACGTGCCTGGGCGGGGCCTGAACAGCTGATTGCAGATCAGCTGTAGAGCGGCCGGCAGAAAAACCGCGGTAGGGGTTTAAATCCCTTCCAGGCTAAAAAAAAGAAACCGCACACAACTGGAGCCTTTAAGGCTCCGGAGCGGTTTCCAAGGGGCCTAGAAATAAGGCTGTTGATTGCAGAGTTTTGGTGTCAGAAGCCCTAAAAAGGGCTGGATCAGACTGGGTCCCAGGGAGCAAAGGATTCGATCCCAGGCGGTCGCTTAATCAGGCGATCTTCAAACAGGACCCCGGGCGGATACTACACTCGAGCTTACCTCACCTTACGGCGCACACAGACGTACTCTCCCCCTCCCAAGACACCCCCCAGCGCGGGGGAATAGAAATTTTCTAAGTCCCGCCCGCTCGCTCACCGTCCGCCACCCTCTCCTGGCTCACGGCGACCGGAGCAAGACCGACCGACTCACCCACCCCGCGTGCCTCTTCCGGCCTACCCTCCCTCGCCCCAGGGAGGCCCAGGTGGTGGTGGGGCGCCGGGGTCCCTCTGGGCGGCGCCCAGCTCTCCTCCCTCCCTCCCTCCTGCCTTCCTCCCTTCCCGGCAGCCCCCGGGGCTCATCTGCAGACAGGCTCCGCCCTCTCTCCCCACAGTCTTTTTGTCTTTGCCTCTGCTCTTCCGAGCCCTCACTCCCGTTCCTGATTTAAAAAAAAAGGAAAATGAAAATGAAAAAAAGCGGCGGCTTGCCAATGCTGCCTTTGGAAAAACCTCCCCCAGGAGACCAGGGAGAGGCAGAGCAATGCCGCAGCGAGAAAGTACGCTCCGCGTCTCCCTGGTCCGCTGGGGGTTCCCCCCAGCGGACCAGGGAGACGCGGAGTGGCTTTGCTCCCTGCAGCATTGCTCGGAGTCTCCCTGGTCTGCTGGGGGGGCAGCAGACGGGGGGGGGGCGGCAGGGGGCCAGTAGACCAGGCAGACGCAGAGCAAATGTCCAGATCCAGATCCAGATCCAACGGAGCAGATCCACAGCCGATAGCAGAGGATCCAGTGCAGCAAAAAGGAAAGAGCAGCTGTTGCTTTAAGGCAACAGAAGAGCCTCCGCCAATAGGCAGTCTCAAAGGACGTGCCTGGGCGGGGCCTGAACAGCTGATTGCAGATCAGCTGTAGAGCGGCCGGCAGAAAAACCGCGGTAGGGGTTTAAATCCCTTCCAGGCTAAAAAAAAGAAACCGCACACAACTGGAGCCTTTAAGGCTCCGGAGCGGTTTCCAAGGGGCCTAGAAATAAGGCTGTTGATTGCAGAGTTTTGGTGTCAGAAGCCCTAAAAAGGGCTGGATCAGACCGGGTCCCAGGGAGCAAAGGATTCGATCCCAGGCGGTTGCTTAATCAGGCGATCTTCAAACAGGACCCTGGGCGGATACTACACTCGAGCTTACCTCACCTTACGGCGCACACAGACGTACTCTCCCCCTCCCAAGACACCCCCCAGCGCGGGGGAATAGAAATTTTCTAAGTCCCGCCCGCTCGCTCACCGTCCGCCACCCTCTCCTGGCTCACGGTGACCGGAGCAAGACCGACCGACTCACCCACCCCGCGTGCCTCTTCCGGCCTACCCTCCCTCGCCCCAGGGAGGCCCAGGTGGTGGTGGGGCGCCGGGGTCCCTCTGGGCGGCGCCCAGCTCTCCTCCCTCCCTCCCTCCTGCCTTCCTCCCTTCCCGGCAGCCCCCGGGGCTCATCTGCAGACAGGCTCCGCCCCCTCTCCCCACAGTCTTTTTGTCTTTGCCTCTGCTCTTCCGAGCCCTCACTCCCGTTCCTGATTTAAAAAAAAAGGAAAATGAAAATGAAAAAAAGCGGCGGCTTGCCAATGCTGCCTTTGGAAAAACCTCCCCCAGGAGACCAGGGAGAGGCAGAGCAATGCCGCAGCGAGAAAGTACGCTCCGCGTCTCCCTGGTCCGCTGGGGGTTCCCCCCAGCGGACCAGGGAGACGCGGAGTGGCTTTGCTCCCTGCAGCATTGCTCGGAGTCTCCCTGGTCTGCTGGGGGGGCAGCAGACGGGGGAGGGGGGGCGGCAGGGGGCCAGTAGACCAGGCAGACGCAGAGCAAATGTCCAGATCCAGATCCAGATCCAGATCCAACGGAGCAGATCCACAGCCGATAGCAGAGGATCCAGTGCAGCAAAAAGGAAAGAGCAGCTGTTGCTTTAAGGCAACAGAAGAGCCTCCGCCAATAGGCAGTCTCAAAGGACGTGCCTGGGCGGGGCCTGAACAGCTGATTGCAGATCAGCTGTAGAGCGGCCGGCAGAAAAACCGCGGTAGGGGTTTAAATCCCTTCCAGGCTAAAAAAAAGAAACCGCACACAACTGGAGCCTTTAAGGCTCCGGAGCGGTTTCCAAGGGGCCTAGAAATAAGGCTGTTGATTGCAGAGTTTTGGTGTCAGAAGCCCTAAAAAGGGCTGGATCAGACCGGGTCCCAGGGAGCAAAGGATTCGATCCCAGGAGGTCGCTTAATCAGGCGATCTTCAAACAGGACCCCGGGCGGATACTACACTCGAGCTTACCTCACCTTACGGCGCGCACACAGACGTACTCTCCCCCTCCCAAGACACCCCCCAGCGCGGGGGAATAGAAATTTTCTAAGTCCCGCCCGCTCGCTCACCGTCCGCCACCCTCTCCTGGCTCACGGCGACCGGAGCAAGACCGACCGACTCACCCACCCCGCGTGCCTCTTCCGGCCTACCCTCCCTCGCCCCAGGGAGGCCCAGGTGGTGGTGGGGCGCCGGGGTCCCTCTGGGCGGCGCCCAGCTCTCCTCCCTCCCTCCCTCCTGCCTTCCTCCCTTCCCGGCAGCCCCCGGGGCTCATCTGCAGACAGGCTCCGCCCCCTCTCCCCACAGTCTTTTTGTCTTTGCCTCTGCTCTTCCGAGCCCTCACTCCCGTTCCTGATTTAAAAAAAAAGGAAAATGAAAATGAAAAAAAGCGGCGGCTTGCCAATGCTGCCTTTGGAAAAACCTCCCCCAGGAGACCAGGGAGAGGCAGAGCAATGCCGCAGCGAGAAAGTACGCTCCGCGTCTCCCTGGTCCGCTGGGGGTTCCCCCCAGCGGACCAGGGAGACGCGGAGTGGCTTTGCTCCCTGCAGCATTGCTCGGAGTCTCCCTGGTCTGCTGGGGGGGCAGCAGACCGGGGGGGGGCGGCAGGGGGCCAGTAGACCAGGCAGACGCAGAGCAAATGTCCAGATCCAGATCCAGATCCAGATCCAACGGAGCAGATCCACAGCCGATAGCAGAGGATCCAGTGCAGCAAAAAGGAAAGAGCAGCTGTTGCTTTAAGGCAACAGAAGAGCCTCCGCCAATAGGCAGTCTCCAAGGACGTGCCTGGGCGGGGCCTGAACAGCTGATTGCAGATCAGCTGTAGAGCGGCCGGCAGAAAAACCGCGGTAGGGGTTTAAATCCCTTCCAGGCTAAAAAAAAGAAACCGCACACAACTGGAGCCTTTAAGGCTCCGGAGCGGTTTCCAAGGGGCCTAGAAATAAGGCTGTTGATTGCAGAGTTTTGGTGTCAGAAGCCCTAAAAAGGGCTGGATCAGACCGGGTCCCAGGGAGCAAAGGATTCGATCCCAGGCGGTTGCTTAATCAGGCGATCTTCAAACAGGACCCCGGGCGGATACTACACTCGAGCTTACCTCACCTTACGGCGCACACAGACGTACTCTCCCCCTCCCAAGACACCCCCCAGTGCGGGGGAATAGAAATTTTCTAAGTCCCGCCCGCTCGCTCACCGTCCGCCACCCTCTCCTGGCTCACGGCGACCGGAGCAAGACCGACCGACTCACCCACCCCGCGTGCATCTTCCGGCCTACCCTCCCTCGCCCCAGGGAGGCCCAGGTGGTGGTGGGGCGCCGGGGTCCCTCTGGGCGGCGCCCAGCTCTCCTCCCTCCCTCCCTCCTGCCTTCCTCCCTTCCCGGCAGCCCCCGGGGCTCATCTGCAGACAGGCTCCGCCCCCTCTCCCCACAGTCTTTTTGTCTTTGCCTCTGCTCTTCCGAGCCCTCACTCCCGTTCCTGATTTAAAAAAAAAGGAAAATGAAAATGAAAAAAAGCGGCGGCTTGCCAATGCTGCCTTTGGAAAAACCTCCCCCAGGAGACCAGGGAGAGGCAGAGCAATGCCGCAGCGAGAAAGTACGCTCCGCGTCTCCCTGGTCCGCTGGGGGTTCCCCAGCGGACCAGGGAGACGCGGAGTGGCTTTGCTCCCTGCAGCATTGCTCGGAGTCTCCCTGGTCTGCTGGGGGGGCAGCAGACGGGGGGGGGGGGGGGCGGCAGGGGGCCAGTAGACCAGGCAGACGCAGAGCAAATGTCCAGATCCAGATCCAGATCCAACGGAGCAGATCCACAGCCGATAGCAGAGGATCCAGTGCAGCAAAAAGGAAAGAGCAGCTGTTGCTTTAAGGCAACAGAAGAGCCTCCGCCAATAGGCAGTCTCAAAGGACGTGCCTGGGCGGGGCCTGAACAGCTGATTGCAGATCAGCTGTAGAGCGGCCGGCAGAAAAACCGCGGTAGGGGTTTAAATCCCTTCCAGGCTAAAAAAAAGAAACCGCACACAACTGGAGCCTTTAAGGCTCCGGAGCGGTTTCCAAGGGGCCTAGAAATAAGGCTGTTGATTGCAGAGTTTTGGTGTCAGAAGCCCTAAAAAGGGCTGGATCAGACCGGGTCCCAGGGAGCAAAGGATTCGATCCCAGGCGGTCGCTTAATCAGGCGATCTTCAAACAGGACCCCGGGCGGATACTACACTCGAGCTTACCTCACCTTACGGCGCACACAGACGTACTCTCCCCCTCCCAAGACACCCCCCAGCGCGGGGGAATAGAAATTTTCTAAGTCCCGCCCGCTCGCTCACCGTCCGCCACCCTCTCCTGGCTCACGGCGACCGGAGCAAGACCGACCGACTCACCCACCCCGCGTGCCTCTTCCGGCCTACCCTCCCTCGCCCCAGGGAGGCCCAGGTGGTGGTGGGGCGCCGGGGTCCCTCTGGGCGGCGCCCAGCTCTCCTCCCTCCCTCCCTCCTGCCTTCCTCCCTTCCCGGCAGCCCCCGGGGCTCATCTGCAGACAGGCTCCGCCCCCTCTCCCCACAGTCTTTTTGTCTTTGCCTCTGCTCTTCCGAGCCCTCACTCCCGTTCCTGATTTAAAAAAAAAAAAAAAAAAAAAAAGGAAAATGAAAATGAAAAAAAGCGGCGGCTTGCCAATGCTGCCTTTGGAAAAACCTCCCCCAGGAGACCAGGGAGAGGCAGAGCAATGCCGCAGCGAGAAAGTACGCTCCGCGTCTCCCTGGTCCGCTGGGGGTTCCCCCCAGCGGACCAGGGAGACACGGAGTGGCTTTGCTCCCTGCAGCATTGCTCGGAGTCTCCCTGGTCTGCTGGGGGGGCAGCAGACAGGGGGGGGGGCGGCAGGGGGCCAGTAGACCAGGCAGACGCAGAGCAAATGTCCAGATCCAGATCCAGATCCAGATCCAACGGAGCAGATCCACAGCCGATAGCAGAGGATCCAGTGCAGCAAAAAGGAAAGAGCAGCTGTTGCTTTAAGGCAACAGAAGAGCCTCCGCCAATAGGCAGTCTCAAAGGACGTGCCTGGGCGGGGCCTGAACAGCTGATTGCAGATCAGCTGTAGAGCGGCCGGCAGAAAAACCGCGGTAGGGGTTTAAATCCCTTCCAGGCTAAAAAAAAGAAACCGCACACAACTGGAGCCTTTAAGGCTCCGGAGCGGTTTCCAAGGGGCCTAGAAATAAGGCTGTTGATTGCAGAGTTTTGGTGTCAGAAGCCCTAAAAAGGGCTGGATCAGACCGGGTCCCAGGGAGCAAAGGATTCGATCCCAGGCGGTTGCTTAATCAGGCGATCTTCAAACAGGACCCCGGGCGGATACTACACTCGAGCTTACCTCACCTTACGGCGCACACAGACGTACTCTCCCCCTCCCAAGACACCCCCCAGCGCGGGGGAATAGAAATTTTCTAAGTCCCGCCCGCTCGCTCACCGTCCGCCACCCTCTCCTGGCTCACGGCGACCGGAGCAAGACCGACCGACTCACCCACCCCGCGTGCCTCTTCCGGCCTACCCTCCCTCGCCCCAGGGAGGCCCAGGTGGTGGTGGGGCGCCGGGGTCCCTCTGGGCGGCGCCCAGCTCTCCTCCCTCCCTCCCTCCTACCTTCCTCCCTTCCCGGCAGCCCCCGGGGCTCATCTGCAGACAGGCTCCGCCCCCTCTCCCCACAGTCTTTTTGTCTTTGCCTCTGCTCTTCCGAGCCCTCACTCCCGTTCCTGATTTAAAAACAAAAAAAAAAAAAAAAAAGGAAAATGAAAATGAAAAAAAGCGGCGGCTTGCCAATGCTGCCTTTGGAAAAACCTCCCCCAGGAGACCAGGGAGAGGCAGAGCAATGCCGCAGCGAGAAAGTACGCTCCGCGTCTCCCTGGTCCGCTGGGGGTTCCCCCCAGCGGACCAGGGAGACGCGGAGTGGCTTTGCTCCCTGCAGCATTGCTCGGAGTCTCCCTGGTCTGCTGGGGGGGCAGCAGACGGGGGGGGGGGGGCGGCAGGGGGCCAGTAGACCAGGCAGACGCAGAGCAAATGTCCAGATCCAGATCCAGATCCAGATCCAACGGAGCAGATCCACAGCCGATAGCAGAGGATCCAGTGCAGCAAAAAGGAAAGAGCAGCTGTTGCTTTAAGGCAACAGAAGAGCCTCCGCCAATAGGCAGTCTCAAAGGACGTGCCTGGGCGGGGCCTGAACAGCTGATTGCAGATCAGCTGTAGAGCGGCCGGCAGAAAAACCGCGGTAGGGGTTTAAATCCCTTCCAGGCTAAAAAAAAGAAACCGCACACAACTGGAGCCTTTAAGGCTCCGGAGCGGTTTCCAAGGGGCCTAGAAATAAGGCTGTTGATTGCAGAGTTTTGGTGTCAGAAGCCCTAAAAAGGGCTGGATCAGACCGGGTCCCAGGGAGCAAAGGATTCGATCCCAGGCGGTCGCTTAATCAGGCGATCTTCAAACAGGACCCCGGGCGGATACTACACTCGAGCTTACCTCACCTTACGGCGCACACAGACGTACTCTCCCCCTCCCAAGACACCCCCCAGCGCGGGGGAATAGAAATTTTCTAAGTCCCGCCCGCTCGCTCACCGTCCGCCACCCTCTCCTGGCTCACGGCGACCGGAGCAAGACCGACCGACTCACCCACCCCGCGTGCCTCTTCCGGCCTACCCTCCCTCGCCCCAGGGAGGCCCAGGTGGTGGTGGGGCGCCGGGGTCCCTCTGGGCGGCGCCCAGCTCTCCTCCCTCCCTCCCTCCTGCCTTCCTCCCTTCCCGGCAGCCCCCGGGGCTCATCTGCAGACAGGCTCCGCCCCCTCTCCCCACAGTCTTTTTGTCTTTGCCTCTGCTCTTCCGAGCCCTCACTCCCGTTCCTGATTTAAAAAAAAAAAAAAAAAAAAAGGAAAATGAAAATGAAAAAAAGCGGCGGCTTGCCAATGCTGCCTTTGGAAAAACCTCCCCCAGGAGACCAGGGAGAGGCAGAGCAATGCCGCAGCGAGAAAGTACGCTCCGCGTCTCCCTGGTCCGCTGGGGGTTCCCCCCAGCGGACCAGGGAGACGCGGAGTGGCTTTGCTCCCTGCAGCATTGCTCGGAGTCTCCCTGGTCTGCTGGGGGGGCAGCAGACGGGGGGGGGGGGCGGCAGGGGGCCAGTAGACCAGGCAGACGCAGAGCAAATGTCCAGATCCAGATCCAGATCCAGATCCAACGGAGCAGATCCACAGCCGATAGCAGAGGATCCAGTGCAGCAAAAAGGAAAGAGCAGCTGTTGCTTTAAGGCAACAGAAGAGCCTCCGCCAATAGGCAGTCTCAAAGGACGTGCCTGGGCGGGGCCTGAACAGCTGATTGCAGATCAGCTGTAGAGCGGCCGGCAGAAAAACCGCGGTAGGGGTTTAAATCCCTTCCAGGCTAAAAAAAAGAAACCGCACACAACTGGAGCCTTTAAGGCTCCGGAGCGGTTTCCAAGGGGCCTAGAAATAAGGCTGTTGATTGCAGAGTTTTGGTGTCAGAAGCCCTAAAAAGGGCTGGATCAGACCGGGTCCCAGGGAGCAAAGGATTCGATCCCAGGCGGTCGCTTAATCAGGCGATCTTCAAACAGGACCCCGGGCGGATACTACACTCGAGCTTACCTCACCTTACGGCGCACACAGACGTACTCTCCCCCTCCCAAGACACCCCCCAGCGCGGGGGAATAGAAATTTTCTAAGTCCCGCCCGCTCGCTCACCGTCCGCCACCCTCTCCTGGCTCACGGCGACCGGAGCAAGACCGACCGACTCACCCACCCCACGTGCCTCTTCCGGCCTACCCTCCCTCGCCCCAGGGAGGCCCAGGTGGTGGTGGGGCGCCGGGGTCCCTCTGGGCGGCGCCCAGCTCTCCTCCCTCCCTCCCTCCTGCCTTCCTCCCTTCCCGGCAGCCCCCGGGGCTCATCTGCAGACAGGCTCCGCCCCCTCTCCCCACAGTCTTTTTGTCTTTGCCTCTGCTCTTCCGAGCCCTCACTCCCGTTCCTGATTTAAAAAAAAAAAAAAAAAAAAAAGGAAAATGAAAATGAAAAAAAGCGGCGGCTTGCCAATGCTGCCTTTGGAAAAACCTCCCCCAGGAGACCAGGGAGAGGCAGAGCAATGCCGCAGCGAGAAAGTACGCTCCGCGTCTCCCTGGTCCGCTGGGGGTTCCCCCCAGCGGACCAGGGAGACGCGGAGTGGCTTTGCTCCCTGCAGCATTGCTCGGAGTCTCCCTGGTCTGCTGGGGGGGCAGCAGACGGGGGGGGGGGCGGCAGGGGGCCAGTAGACCAGGCAGACGCAGAGCAAATGTCCAGATCCAGATCCAGATCCAGATCCAACGGAGCAGATCCACAGCCGATAGCAGAGGATCCAGTGCAGCAAAAAGGAAAGAGCAGCTGTTGCTTTAAGGCAACAGAAGAGCCTCCGCCAATAGGCAGTCTCAAAGGACGTGCCTGGGCGGGGCCTGAACAGCTGATTGCAGATCAGCTGTAGAGCGGCCGGCAGAAAAACCGCGGTAGGGGTTTAAATCCCTTCCAGGCTAAAAAAAAGAAACCGCACACAACTGGAGCCTTTAAGGCTCCGGAGCGGTTTCCAAGGGGCCTAGAAATAAGGCTGTTGATTGCAGAGTTTTGGTGTCAGAAGCCCTAAAAAGGGCTGGATCAGACCGGGTCCCAGGGAGCAAAGGATTCGATCCCAGGCGGTTGCTTAATCAGGCGATCTTCAAACAGGACCCCGGGCGGATACTACACTCGAGCTTACCTCACCTTACGGCGCACACAGACGTACTCTCCCCCTCCCAAGACACCCCCCAGCGCGGGGGAATAGAAATTTTCTAAGTCCCGCCCGCTCGCTCACCGTCCGCCACCCTCTCCTGGCTCACGGCGACCGGAGCAAGACCGACCGACTCACCCACCCCGCGTGCCTCTTCCAGCCTACCCTCCCTCGCCCCAGGGAGGCCCAGGTGGTGGTGGGGCGCCGGGGTCCCTCTGGGCGGCGCCCAGCTCTCCTCCCTCCCTCCCTCCCTCCTGCCTTCCTCCCTTCCCGGCAGCCCCCGGGGCTCATCTGCAGACAGGCTCCGCCCCCTCTCCCCACAGTCTTTTTGTCTTTGCCTCTGCTCTTCCGAGCCCTCACTCCCGTTCCTGATTTAAAAAAAAAAAAAAAAAAAAAAAAAAGGAAAATGAAAATGAAAAAAAGCGGCGGCTTGCCAATGCTGCCTTTGGAAAAACCTCCCCCAGGAGACCAGGGAGAGGCAGAGCAATGCCGCAGCGAGAAAGTACGCTCCGCGTCTCCCTGGTCCGCTGGGGGTTCCCCCCAGCGGACCAGGGAGACGCGGAGTGGCTTTGCTCCCTGCAGCATTGCTCGGAGTCTCCCTGGTCTGCTGGGGGGGCAGCAGACGGGGGGGGGGGGCGGCAGGGGGCCAGTAGACCAGGCAGACGCAGAGCAAATTTCCAGATCCAGATCCAGATCCAGATCCAACGGAGCAGATCCACAGCCGATAGCAGAGGATCCAGTGCAGCAAAAAGGAAAGAGCAGCTGTTGCTTTAAGGCAACAGAAGAGCCTCCGCCAATAGGCAGTCTCAAAGGACGTGCCTGGGTGGGGCCTGAACAGCTGATTGCAGATCAGCTGTAGAGCGGCCGGCAGAAAAACCGCGGTAGGGGTTTAAATCCCTTCCAGGCTAAAAAAAAGAAACCGCACACAACTGGAGCCTTTAAGGCTCCGGAGCGGTTTCCAAGGGGCCTAGAAATAAGGCTGTTGATTGCAGAGTTTTGGTGTCAGAAGCCCTAAAAAGGGCTGGATCAGACCGGGTCCCAGGGAGCAAAGGATTCGATCCCAGGCGGTTGCTTAATCAGGCGATCTTCAAACAGGACCCCGGGCGGATACTACACTCGAGCTTACCTCACCTTACGGCGCACACAGACGTACTCTCCCCCTCCCAAGACACCCCCCAGCGCGGGGGAATAGAAATTTTCTAAGTCCCGCCCGCTCGCTCACCGTCCGCCACCCTCTCCTGGCTCACGGCGACCGGAGCAAGACCGACCGACTCACCCACCCCGCGTGCCTCTTCCGGCCTACCCTCCCTCGCCCCAGGGAGGCCCAGGTGGTGGTGGGGCGCCGGGGTCCCTCTGGGCGGCGCCCAGCTCTCCTCCCTCCCTCCCTCCCGCCTTCCTCCCTTCCCGGCAGCCCCCGGGGCTCATCTGCAGACAGGCTCCGCCCCCTCTCCCCACAGTCTTTTTGTCTTTGCCTCTGCTCTTCCGAGCCCTCACTCCCGTTCCTGATTTAAAAAAAAAAAAAAAAAAAAAAGGAAAATGAAAATGAAAAAAAGCGGCGGCTTGCCAATGCTGCCTTTGGAAAAACCTCCCCCAGGAGACCAGGGAGAGGCAGAGCAATGCCGCAGCGAGAAAGTACGCTCCGCGTCTCCCTGGTCCGCTGGGGGTTCCCCCCAGCGGACCAGGGAGACGCGGAGTGGCTTTGCTCCCTGCAGCATTGCTCGGAGTCTCCCTGGTCTGCTGGGGGGGCAGCAGACGGGGGGGGGGGGGCGGCAGGGGGCCAGTAGACCAGGCAGACGCAGAGCAAATGTCCAGATCCAGATCCAGATCCAGATCCAACGGAGCAGATCCACAGCCGATAGCAGAGGATCCAGTGCAGCAAAAAGGAAAGAGCAGCTGTTGCTTTAAGGCAACAGAAGAGCCTCCGCCAATAGGCAGTCTCAAAGGACGTGCCTGGGCGGGGCCTGAACAGCTGATTGCAGATCAGCTGTAGAGCGGCCGGCAGAAAAACCGCGGTAGGG
Source organism: Pelodiscus sinensis (assembly GCF_049634645.1). Taxonomy (NCBI): domain Eukaryota; kingdom Metazoa; phylum Chordata; order Testudines; family Trionychidae; genus Pelodiscus; species Pelodiscus sinensis. The sequence continues at coordinate 86,254,800 of NC_134714.1, forward strand.
GTTTAAATCCCTTCCAGGCTAAAAAAAAGAAACCGCACACAACTGGAGCCTTTAAGGCTCCGGAGCGGTTTCCAAGGGGCCTAGAAATAAGGCTGTTGATTGCAGAGTTTTGGTGTCAGAAGCCCTAAAAAGGGCTGGATCAGACCGGGTCCCAGGGAGCAAAGGATTCGATCCCAGGCGGTTGCTTAATCAGGCGATCTTCAAACAGGACCCCGGGCGGATACTACACTCGAGCTTACCTCACCTTACGGCGCACACAGACGTACTCTCCCCCTCCCAAGACACCCCCCAGCGCGGGGGAATAGAAATTTTCTAAGTCCCGCCCGCTCGCTCACCGTCCGCCACCCTCTCTTGGCTCACGGCGACCGGAGCAAGACCGATAGACTCACCCACCCCGCGTGCCTCTTCCGGCCTACCCTCCCTCGCCCCAGGGAGGCCCAGGTGGTGGTGGGGCACCGGGGTCCCTCTGGGCGGCGCCCAGCTCTCCTCCCTCCCTCCCTCCTGCCTTCCTCCCTTCCCGGCAGCCCCCGGGGCTCATCTGCAGACAGGCTCCGCCCCCTCTCCCCACAGTCTTTTTGTCTTTGCCTCTGCTCTTCCGAGCCCTCACTCCCGTTCCTGATTTAAAAAAAAAAAAAAAAAAAAAAAAAAGGAAAATGAAAATGAAAAAAAGCGGCGGCTTGCCAATGCTGCCATTGGAAAAACCTCCCCCAGGAGACCAGGGAGAGGCAGAGCAATGCCGCAGCGAGAAAGTACGCTCCGCGTCTCCCTGGCCTCCCAGCTCTCCCCACAGTCTTTTTGTCTTTGCCTCTGCTCTTCCGAGCCCTCACTCCCGTTCCTGATTTAAAAAAAAAAAAAAAGGAAAATGAAAATGAAAAAAAGCGGCGGCTTGCCAATGCTGCCTTTGGAAAAACCTCCCCCAGGAGACCAGGGAGAGGCAGAGCAATGCCGCAGCGAGAAAGTACGCTCCGCGTCTCCCTGGTCCGCTGGGGGTTCCCCCCAGCGGACCAGGGAGACGCGGAGTGGCTTTGCTCCCTGCAGCATTGCTCGGAGTCTCCCTGGTCTGCTGGGGGGGCAGCAGACGGGGGAGGGGGGGGCGGCAGGGGGCCAGTAGACCAGGCAGACGCAGAGCAAATGTCCAGATCCAGATCCAGATCCAGATCCAACGGAGCAGATCCACAGCCGATAGCAGAGGATCCAGTGCAGCAAAAAGGAAAGAGCAGCTGTTGCTTTAAGGCAACAGAAGAGCCTCCGCCAATAGGCAGTCTCAAAGGACGTGCCTGGGCGGGGCCTGAACAGCTGATTGCAGATCAGCTGTAGAGCGGCCGGCAGAAAAACCGCGGTAGGGGTTTAAATCCCTTCCAGGCTAAAAAAAAGAAACCGCACACAACTGGAGCCTTTAAGGCTCCGGAGCGGTTTCCAAGGGGCCTAGAAATAAGGCTGTTGATTGCAGAGTTTTGATGTCAGAAGCCCTAAAAAGGGCTGGATCAGACCGGGTCCCAGGGAGCAAAGGATTCGATCCCAGGCGGTTGCTTAATCAGGCGATCTTCAAACAGGACCCCGGGCGGATACTACACTCGAGCTTACCTCACCTTACGGCGCACACAGACGTACTCTCCCCCTCCCAAGACACCCCCCAGCGCGGGGGAATAGAAATTTTCTAAGTCCCGCCCGCTCGCTCACCGTCCGCCACCCTCTCCTGGCTCACGGCGACCGGAGCAAGACCGACCGACTCACCCACCCCGCGTGCCTCTTCCGGCCTACCCTCCCTCGCCCCAGGGAGGCCCAGGTGGTGGTGGGGCGCCGGGGTCCCTCTGGGCGGCGCCCAGCTCTCCTCCCTCCCTCCCTCCTGCCTTCCTCCCTTCCCGGCAGCCCCCGGGGCTCATCTGCAGACAGGCTCCGCCCCCTCTCCCCACAGTCTTTTTGTCTTTGCCTCTGCTCTTCCGAGCCCTCACTCCCGTTCCTGATTTAAAAAAAAAAAAAAAAAAAAAAAAAAGGAAAATGAAAATGAAAAAAAGCGGCGGCTTGCCAATGCTGCCTTTGGAAAAACCTCCCCCAGGAGACCAGGGAGAGGCAGAGCAATGCCGCAGCGAGAAAGTACGCTCCGCGTCTCCCTGGTCCGCTGGGGGTTCCCCCCAGCGGACCAGGGAGACGCGGAGTGGCTTTGCTCCCTGCAGCATTGCTCGGAGTCTCCCTGGTCTGCTGGGGGGGCAGCAGACGGGGGGGGGAGGGCGGCAGGGGGCCAGTAGACCAGGCAGACGCAGAGCAAATGTCCAGATCCAGATCCAGATCCAGATCCAACGGAGCAGATCCACAGCCGATAGCAGAGGATCCAGTGCAGCAAAAAGGAAAGAGCAGCTGTTGCTTTAAGGCAACAGAAGAGCCTCCGCCAATAGGCAGTCTCAAAGGACGTGCCTGGGCGGGGCCTGAACAGCTGATTGCAGATCAGCTGTAGAGCGGCCGGCAGAAAAACCGCGGTAGGGGTTTAAATCCCTTCCAGGCTAAAAAAAAGAAACCGCACACAACTGGAGCCTTTAAGGCTCCGGAGCGGTTTCCAAGGGGCCTAGAAATAAGGCTGTTGATTGCAGAGTTTTGGTGTCAGAAGCCCTAAAAAGGGCTGGATCAGACCGGGTCCCAGGGAGCAAAGGATTCGATCCCAGGCGGTTGCTTAATCAGGCGATCTTCAAACAGGACCCCGGGCGGATACTACACTCGAGCTTACCTCACCTTACGGCGCACACAGACGTACTCTCCCCCTCCCAAGACACCCCCCAGCGCGGGGGAATAGAAATTTTCTAAGTCCCGCCCGCTCGCTCACCGTCCGCCACCCTCTCCTGGCTCACGGCGACCGGAGCAAGACCGACCGACTCACCCACCCCGCGTGCCTCTTCCGGCCTACCCTCCCTCGCCCCAGGGAGGCCCAGGTGGTGGTGGGGCGCCGGGGTCCCTCTGGGCGGCGCCCAGCTCTCCTCCCTCCCTCCCTCCTGCCTTCCTCCCTTCCCGGCAGCCCCCGGGGCTCATCTGCAGACAGGCTCCGCCCCCTCTCCCCACAGTCTTTTTGTCTTTGCCTCTGCTCTTCCGAGCCCTCACTCCCGTTCCTGATTTTAAAAAAAAAAAAAAGGAAAATGAAAATGAAAAAAAGCGGCGGCTTGCCAATGCTGCCTTTGGAAAAACCTCCCCCAGGAGACCAGGGAGAGGCAGAGCAATGCCGCAGCGAGAAAGTACGCTCCGCGTCTCCCTGGTCCGCTGGGGGTTCCCCCCAGCGGACCAGGGAGACGCGGAGTGGCTTTGCTCCCTGCAGCATTGCTCGGAGTCTCCCTGGTCTGCTGGGGGGGCAGCAGACGGGGGGGGGGGGCGGCAGGGGGCCAGTAGACCAGGCAGACGCAGAGCAAATGTCCAGATCCAGATCCAGATCCAGATCCAACGGAGCAGATCCACAGCCGATAGCAGAGGATCCAGTGCAGCAAAAAGGAAAGAGCAGCTGTTGCTTTAAGGCAACAGAAGAGCCTCCGCCAATAGGCAGTCTCAAAGGACGTGCCTGGGCGGGGCCTGAACAGCTGATTGCAGATCAGCTGTAGAGCGGCCGGCAGAAAAACCGCGGTAGGGGTTTAAATCCCTTCCAGGCTAAAAAAAAGAAACCGCACACAACTGGAGCCTTTAAGGCTCCGGAGCGGTTTCCAAGGGGCCTAGAAATAAGGCTGTTGATTGCAGAGTTTTGGTGTCAGAAGCCCTAAAAAGGGCTGGATCAGACCGGGTCCCAGGGAGCAAAGGATTCGATCCCAGGCGGTTGCTTAATCAGGCGATCTTCAAACAGGACCCCGGGCGGATACTACACTCGAGCTTACCTCACCTTACGGCGCACACAGACGTACTCTCCCCCTCCCAAGACACCCCCCAGCGCGGGGGAATAGAAATTTTCTAAGTCCCGCCCGCTCGCTCACCGTCCGCCACCCTCTCCTGGCTCACGGCGACCGGAGCAAGACCGACCGACTCACCCACCCCGCGTGCCTCTTCCGGCCTACCCTCCCTCGCCCCAGGGAGGCCCAGGTGGTGGTGGGGCGCCGGGGTCCCTCTGGGCGGCGCCCAGCTCTCCTCCCTCCCTCCCTCCTGCCTTCCTCCCTTCCCGGCAGCCCCCGGGGCTCATCTGCAGACAGGCTCCGCCCCCTCTCCCCACAGTCTTTTTGTCTTTGCCTCTGCTCTTCCGAGCCCTCACTCCCGTTCCTGATTTAAAAAAAAAAAAAAAAAAAAAAAAAAGGAAAATGAAAATGAAAAAAAGCGGCGGCTTGCCAATGCTGCCTTTGGAAAAACCTCCCCCAGGAGACCAGGGAGAGGCAGAGCAATGCCGCAGCGAGAAAGTACGCTCCGCGTCTCCCTGGTCCGCTGGGGGTTCCCCCCAGCGGACCAGGGAGACGCGGAGTGGCTTTGCTCCCTGCAGCATTGCTCGGAGTCTCCCTGGTCTGCTGGGGGGGCAGCAGACGGGGGGGGGGGGCGGCAGGGGGCCAGTAGACCAGGCAGACGCAGAGCAAATGTCCAGATCCAGATCCAGATCCAGATCCAACGGAGCAGATCCACAGCCGATAGCAGAGGATCCAGTGCAGCAAAAAGGAAAGAGCAGCTGTTGCTTTAAGGCAACAGAAGAGCCTCCGCCAATAGGCAGTCTCAAAGGACGTGCCTGGGCGGGGCCTGAACAGCTGATTGCAGATCAGCTGTAGAGCGGCCGGCAGAAAAACCGCGGTAGGGGTTTAAATCCCTTCCAGGCTAAAAAAAAGAAACCGCACACAACTGGAGCCTTTAAGGCTCCGGAGCGGTTTCCAAGGGGCCTAGAAATAAGGCTGTTGATTGCAGAGTTTTGGTGTCAGAAGCCCTAAAAAGGGCTGGATCAGACCGGGTCCCAGGGAGCAAAGGATTCGATCCCAGGCGGTTGCTTAATCAGGCGATCTTCAAACAGGACCCCGGGCGGATACTACACTCGAGCTTACCTCACCTTACGGCGCACACAGACGTACTCTCCCCCTCCCAAGACACCCCCCAGCGCGGGGGAATAGAAATTTTCTAAGTCCCGCCCGCTCGCTCACCGTCCGCCACCCTCTCCTGGCTCACGGCGACCGGAGCAAGACCGACCGACTCACCCACCCCGCGTGCCTCTTCCGGCCTACCCTCCCTCGCCCCAGGGAGGCCCAGGTGGTGGTGGGGCGCCGGGGTCCCTCTGGGCGGCGCCCAGCTCTCCTCCCTCCCTCCCTCCTGCCTTCCTCCCTTCCCGGCAGCCCCCGGGGCTCATCTGCAGACAGGCTCCGCCCCCTCTCCCCACAGTCTTTTTGTCTTTGCCTCTGCTCTTCCGAGCCCTCACTCCCGTTCCTGATTTAAAAAAAAAAAAAAAAAAAAAAGGAAAATGAAAATGAAAATGAAAAAAAGCGGCGGCTTGCCAATGCTGCCATTGGAAAAACCTCCCCCAGGAGACCAGGGAGAGGCAGAGCAATGCCGCAGCGAGAAAGTACGCTCCGCGTCTCCCTGGTCCGCTGGGGGTTCCCCCCAGCGGACCAGGGAGACGCGGAGTGGCTTTGCTCCCTGCAGCATTGCTCGGAGTCTCCCTGGTCTGCTGGGGGGGCAGCAGACGGGGGGGGGGGGGGGGCGGCAGGGGGCCAGTAGACCAGGCAGACGCAGAGCAAATGTCCAGATCCAGATCCAGATCCAGATCCAACGGAGCAGATCCACAGCCGATAGCAGAGGATCCAGTGCAGCAAAAAGGAAAGAGCAGCTGTTGCTTTAAGGCAACAGAAGAGCCTCCGCCAATAGGCAGTCTCAAAGGACGTGCCTGGGCGGGGCCTGAACAGCTGATTGCAGATCAGCTGTAGAGCGGCCGGCAGAAAAACCGCGGTAGGGGTTTAAATCCCTTCCAGGCTAAAAAAAAGAAACCGCACACAACTGGAGCCTTTAAGGCTCCGGAGCGGTTTCCAAGGGGCCTAGAAATAAGGCTGTTGATTGCAGAGTTTTGGTGTCAGAAGCCCTAAAAAGGGCTGGATCAGACCGGGTCCCAGGGAGCAAAGGATTCGATCCCAGGCGGTTGCTTAATCAGGCGATCTTCAAACAGGACCCCGGGCGGATACTACACTCGAGCTTACCTCACCTTACGGCGCACACAGACGTACTCTCCCCCTCCCAAGACACCCCCCAGCGCGGGGGAATAGAAATTTTCTAAGTCCCGCCCGCTCGCTCACCGTCCGCCACCCTCTCCTGGCTCACGGCGACCGGAGCAAGACCGACCGACTCACCCACCCCGCGTGCCTCTTCCGGCCTACCCTCCCTCGCCCCAGGGAGGCCCAGGTGGTGGTGGGGCGCCGGGGTCCCTCTGGGCGGCGCCCAGCTCTCCTCCCTCCCTCCCTCCTGCCTTCCTCCCTTCCCGGCAGCCCCCGGGGCTCATCTGCAGACAGGCTCCGCCCCCTCTCCCCACAGTCTTTTTGTCTTTGCCTCTGCTCTTCCGAGCCCTCACTCCCGTTCCTGATTTAAAAAAAAAAAAAAAATAAAGGAAAATGAAAATGAAAAAAAGCGGCGGCTTGCCAATGCTGCCTTTGGAAAAACCTCCCCCAGGAGACCAGGGAGAGGCAGAGCAATGCCGCAGCGAGAAAGTACGCTCCGCGTCTCCCTGGTCCGCTGGGGGTTCCCCCCAGCGGACCAGGGAGACGCGGAGTGGCTTTGCTCCCTGCAGCATTGCTCGGAGTCTCCCTGGTCTGCTGGGGGGGCAGCAGACGGGGGGGGGGGGCGGCAGGGGGCCAGTAGACCAGGCAGACGCAGAGCAAATGTCCAGATCCAGATCCAGATCCAGATCCAACGGAGCAGATCCACAGCCGATAGCAGAGGATCCAGTGCAGCAAAAAGGAAAGAGCAGCTGTTGCTTTAAGGCAACAGAAGAGCCTCCGCCAATAGGCAGTCTCAAAGGACGTGCCTGGGCGGGGCCTGAACAGCTGATTGCAGATCAGCTGTAGAGCGGCCGGCAGAAAAACCGCGGTAGGGGTTTAAATCCCTTCCAGGCTAAAAAAAAGAAACCGCACACAACTGGAGCCTTTAAGGCTCCGGAGCGGTTTCCAAGGGGCCTAGAAATAAGGCTGTTGATTGCAGAGTTTTGGTGTCAGAAGCCCTAAAAAGGGCTGGATCAGACCGGGTCCCAGGGAGCAAAGGATTCGATCCCAGGCGGTTGCTTAATCAGGCGATCTTCAAACAGGACCCCGGGCGGATACTACACTCGAGCTTACCTCACCTTACGGCGCACACAGACGTACTCTCCCCCTCCCAAGACACCCCCCAGCGCGGGGGAATAGAAATTTTCTAAGTCCCGCCCGCTCGCTCACCGTCCGCCACCCTCTCCTGGCTCACGGCGACCGGAGCAAGACCGACCGACTCACCCACCCCGCGTGCCTCTTCCGGCCTACCCTCCCTCGCCCCAGGGAGGCCCAGGTGGTGGTGGGGCGCCGGGGTCCCTCTGGGCGGCGCCCAGCTCTCCTCCCTCCCTCCCTCCTGCCTTCCTCCCTTCCCGGCAGCCCCCGGGGCTCATCTGCAGACAGGCTCCGCCCCCTCTCCCCACAGTCTTTTTGTCTTTGCCTCTGCTCTTCCGAGCCCTCACTCCCGTTCCTGATTTAAAAAAAAAAAAAAAAAAAAAAAAGGAAAATGAAAATGAAAATGAAAAAAAGCGGCGGCTTGCCAATGCTGCCTTTGGAAAAACCTCCCCCAGGAGACCAGGGAGAGGCAGAGCAATGCCGCAGCGAGAAAGTACGCTCCGCGTCTCCCTGGTCCGCTGGGGGTTCCCCCCAGCGGACCAGGGAGACGCGGAGTGGCTTTGCTCCCTGCAGCATTGCTCGGAGTCTCCCTGGTCTGCTGGGGGGGCAGCAGACGGGGGGGGGGGGGGCGGCAGGGGGCCAGTAGACCAGGCAGACGCAGAGCAAATGTCCAGATCCAGATCCAGATCCAGATCCAGATCCAACGGAGCAGATCCACAGCCGATAGCAGAGGATCCAGTGCAGCAAAAAGGAAAGAGCAGCTGTTGCTTTAAGGCAACAGAAGAGCCTCCGCCAATAGGCAGTCTCAAAGGACGTGCCTGGGCGGGGCCTGAACAGCTGATTGCAGATCAGCTGTAGAGCGGCCGGCAGAAAAACCGCGGTAGGGGTTTAAATCCCTTCCAGGCTAAAAAAAAGAAACCGCACACAACTGGAGCCTTGAAGGCTCCGGAGCGGTTTCCAAGGGGCCTAGAAATAAGGCTGTTGATTGCAGAGTTTTGGTGTCAGAAGCCCTAAAAAGGGCTGGATCAGACCGGGTCCCAGGGAGCAAAGGATTCGATCCCAGGCGGTTGCTTAATCAGGCGATCTTCAAACAGGACCCCGGGCGGATACTACACTCGAGCTTACCTCACCTTACGGCGCACACAGACGTACTCTCCCCCTCCCAAGACACCCCCCAGCGCGGGGGAATAGAAATTTTCTAAGTCCCGCCCGCTCGCTCACCGTCCGCCACCCTCTCCTGGCTCACGGCGACCGGAGCAAGACCGACCGACTCACCCACCCCGCGTGCCTCTTCCGGCCTACCCTCCCTCACCCCAGGGAGGCCCAGGTGGTGGTGGGGCGCCGGGGTCCCTCTGGGCGGCGCCCAGCTCTCCTCCCTCCCTCCCTCCTGCCTTCCTCCCTTCCCGGCAGCCCCCGGGGCTCATCTGCAGACAGGCTCCGCCCCCTCTCCCCACAGTCTTTTTGTCTTTGCCTCTGCTCTTCCGAGCCCTCACTCCCGTTCCTGATTTAAAAAAAAAAAAAAAAAGGAAAATGAAAATGAAAAAAAGCGGCGGCTTGCCAATGCTGCCTTTGGAAAAACCTCCCCCAGGAGACCAGGGAGAGGCAGAGCAATGCCGCAGCGAGAAAGTACGCTCCGCGTCTCCCTGGTCCGCTGGGGGTTCCCCCCAGCGGACCAGGGAGACGCGGAGTGGCTTTGCTCCCTGCAGCATTGCTCGGAGTCTCCCTGGTCTGCTGGGGGGGCAGCAGACGGGGGGGGGGGGGCGGCAGGGGGCCAGTAGACCAGGCAGACGCAGAGCAAATGTCCAGATCCAGATCCAGATCCAGATCCAACGGAGCAGATCCACAGCCGATAGCAGAGGATCCAGTGCAGCAAAAAGGAAAGAGCAGCTGTTGCTTTAAGGCAACAGAAGAGCCTCCGCCAATAGGCAGTCTCAAAGGACGTGCCTGGGCGGGGCCTGAACAGCTGATTGCAGATCAGCTGTAGAGCGGCCGGCAGAAAAACCGCGGTAGGGGTTTAAATCCCTTCCAGGCTAAAAAAAAGAAACCGCACACAACTGGAGCCTTTAAGGCTCCGGAGCGGTTTCCAAGGGGCCTAGAAATAAGGCTGTTGATTGCAGAGTTTTGGTGTCAGAAGCCCTAAAAAGGGCTGGATCAGACCGGGTCCCAGGGAGCAAAGGATTCGATCCCAGGCGGTTGCTTAATCAGGCGATCTTCAAACAGGACCCCGGGCGGATACTACACTCGAGCTTACCTCACCTTACGGCGCACACAGACGTACTCTCCCCCTCCCAAGACACCCCCCAGCGCGGGGGAATAGAAATTTTCTAAGTCCCGCCCGCTCGCTCACCGTCCGCCACCCTCTCCTGGCTCACGGCGACCGGAGCAAGACCGACCGACTCACCCACCCCGCGTGCCTCTTCCGGCCTACCCTCCCTCGCCCCAGGGAGGCCCAGGTGGTGGTGGGGCGCCGGGGTCCCTCTGGGCGGCGCCCAGCTCTCCTCCCTCCCTCCCTCCTGCCTTCCTCCCTTCCCGGCAGCCCCCGGGGCTCATCTGCAGACAGGCTCCGCCCCCTCTCCCCACAGTCTTTTTGTCTTTGCCTCTGCTCTTCCGAGCCCTCACTCCCGTTCCTGATTTAAAAAAAAAAAAAAAAAAAAAAAGGAAAATGAAAATGAAAATGAAAAAAAGCGGCGGCTTGCCAATGCTGCCTTTGGAAAAACCTCCCCCAGGAGACCAGGGAGAGGCAGAGCAATGCCGCAGCGAGAAAGTACGCTCCGCGTCTCCCTGGTCCGCTGGGGGTTCCCCCCAGCGGACCAGGGAGACGCGGAGTGGCTTTGCTCCCTGCAGCATTGCTCGGAGTCTCCCTGGTCTGCTGGGGGGGCAGCAGACGGGGGGGGGGGGGGGGCGGCAGGGGGCCAGTAGACCAGGCAGACGCAGAGCAAATGTCCAGATCCAGATCCAGATCCAGATCCAACGGAGCAGATCCACAGCCGATAGCAGAGGATCCAGTGCAGCAAAAAGGAAAGAGCAGCTGTTGCTTTAAGGCAACAGAAGAGCCTCCGCCAATAGGCAGTCTCAAAGGACGTGCCTGGGCGGGGCCTGAACAGCTGATTGCAGATCAGCTGTAGAGCGGCCGGCAGAAAAACCGCGGTAGGGGTTTAAATCCCTTCCAGGCTAAAAAAAAGAAACCGCACACAACTGGAGCCTTTAAGGCTCCGGAGCGGTTTCCAAGGGGCCTAGAAATAAGGCTGTTGATTGCAGAGTTTTGGTGTCAGAAGCCCTAAAAAGGGCTGGATCAGACCGGGTCCCAGGGAGCAAAGGATTCGATCCCAGGCGGTTGCTTAATCAGGCGATCTTCAAACAGGACCCCGGGCGGATACTACACTCGAGCTTACCTCACCTTACGGCGCACACAGACGTACTCTCCCCCTCCCAAGACACCCCCCAGCGCGGGGGAATAGAAATTTTCTAAGTCCCGCCCGCTCGCTCACCGTCCGCCACCCTCTCCTGGCTCACGGCGACCGGAGCAAGACCGACCGACTCACCCACCCCGCGTGCCTCTTCCGGCCTACCCTCCCTCGCCCCAGGGAGGCCCAGGTGGTGGTGGGGCGCCGGGGTCCCTCTGGGCGGCGCCCAGCTCTCCTCCCTCCCTCCCTCCTGCCTTCCTCCCTTCCCGGCAGCCCCCGGGGCTCATCTGCAGACAGGCTCCGCCCCCTCTCCCCACAGTCTTTTTGTCTTTGCCTCTGCTCTTCCGAGCCCTCACTCCCGTTCCTGATTTAAAAAAAAAAAAAAAAAAAAAAAGGAAAATGAAAATGAAAATGAAAAAAAGCGGCGGCTTGCCAATGCTGCCTTTGGAAAAACCTCCCCCAGGAGACCAGGGAGAGGCAGAGCAATGCCGCAGCGAGAAAGTACGCTCCGCGTCTCCCTGGTCCGCTGGGGGTTCCCCCCAGCGGACCAGGGAGACGCGGAGTGGCTTTGCTCCCTGCAGCATTGCTCGGAGTCTCCCTGGTCTGCTGGGGGGGCAGCAGACGGGGGGGGGGGGGCGGCAGGGGGCCAGTAGACCAGGCAGACGCAGAGCAAATGTCCAGATCCAGATCCAGATCCAGATCCAACGGAGCAGATCCACAGCCGATAGCAGAGGATCCAGTGCAGCAAAAAGGAAAGAGCAGCTGTTGCTTTAAGGCAACAGAAGAGCCTCCGCCAATAGGCAGTCTCAAAGGACGTGCCTGGGCGGGGCCTGAACAGCTGATTGCAGATCAGCTGTAGAGCGGCCGGCAGAAAAACCGCGGTAGGGGTTTAAATCCCTTCCAGGCTAAAAAAAAGAAACCGCACACAACTGGAGCCTTTAAGGCTCCGGAGCGGTTTCCAAGGGGCCTAGAAATAAGGCTGTTGATTGCAGAGTTTTGGTGTCAGAAGCCCTAAAAAGGGCTGGATCAGACCGGGTCCCAGGGAGCAAAGGATTCGATCCCAGGCGGTTGCTTAATCAGGCGATCTTCAAACAGGACCCCGGGCGGATACTACACTCGAGCTTACCTCACCTTACGGCGCACACAGACGTACTCTCCCCCTCCCAAGACACCCCCCAGCGCGGGGGAATAGAAATTTTCTAAGTCCCGCCCGCTCGCTCACCGTCCGCCACCCTCTCCTGGCTCACGGCGACCGGAGCAAGACCGACCGACTCACCCACCCCGCGTGCCTCTTCCGGCCTACCCTCCCTCGCCCCAGGGAGGCCCAGGTGGTGGTGGGGCGCCGGGGTCCCTCTGGGCGGCGCCCAGCTCTCCTCCCTCCCTCCCTCCTGCCTTCCTCCCTTCCCGGCAGCCCCCGGGGCTCATCTGCAGACAGGCTCCGCCCCCTCTCCCCACAGTCTTTTTGTCTTTGCCTCTGCTCTTCCGAGCCCTCACTCCCGTTCCTGATTTAAAAAAAAAAAAAAAAAAAAAAGGAAAATGAAAATGAAAATGAAAAAAAGCGGCGGCTTGCCAATGCTGCCTTTGGAAAAACCTCCCCCAGGAGACCAGGGAGAGGCAGAGCAATGCCGCAGCGAGAAAGTACGCTCCGCGTCTCCCTGGTCCGCTGGGGGTTCCCCCCAGCGGACCAGGGAGACGCGGAGTGGCTTTGCTCCCTGCAGCATTGCTCGGAGTCTCCCTGGTCTGCTGGGGGGGCAGCAGACGGGGGGGGGGGCGGCAGGGGGCCAGTAGACCAGGCAGACGCAGAGCAAATGTCCAGATCCAGATCCAGATCCAGATCCAACGGAGCAGATCCACAGCCGATAGCAGAGGATCCAGTGCAGCAAAAAGGAAAGAGCAGCTGTTGCTTTAAGGCAACAGAAGAGCCTCCGCCAATAGGCAGTCTCAAAGGACGTGCCTGGGCGGGGCCTGAACAGCTGATTGCAGATCAGCTGTAGAGCGGCCGGCAGAAAAACCGCGGTAGGGGTTTAAATCCCTTCCAGGCTAAAAAAAAGAAACCGCACACAACTGGAGCCTTTAAGGCTCCGGAGCGGTTTCCAAGGGGCCTAGAAATAAGGCTGTTGATTGCAGAGTTTTGGTGTCAGAAGCCCTAAAAAGGGCTGGATCAGACTGGGTCCCAGGGAGCAAAGGATTCGATCCCAGGCGGTTGCTTAATCAGGCGATCTTCAAACAGGACCCCGGGCGGATACTACACTCGAGCTTACCTCACCTTACGGCGCACACAGACGTACTCTCCCCCTCCCAAGACACCCCCCAGCGCGGGGGAATAGAAATTTTCTAAGTCCCGCCCGCTCGCTCACCGTCCGCCACCCTCTCCTGGCTCACGGCGACCGGAGCAAGACCGACCGACTCACCCACCCCGCGTGCCTCTTCCGGCCTACCCTCCCTCGCCCCAGGGAGGCCCAGGTGGTGGTGGGGCGCCGGGGTCCCTCTGGGCGGCGCCCAGCTCTCCTCCCTCCCTCCCTCCTGCCTTCCTCCCTTCCCGGCAGCCCCCGGGGCTCATCTGCAGACAGGCTCCGCCCCCTCTCCCCACAATCTTTTTGTCTTTGCCTCTGCTCTTCCGAGCCCTCACTCCCGTTCCTGATTTAAAAAAAAAAAAAAAAAAAAAAAAAAGGAAAATGAAAATGAAAAAAAGCGGCGGCTTGCCAATGCTGCCTTTGGAAAAACCTCCCCCAGGAGACCAGGGAGAGGCAGAGCAATGCCGCAGCGAGAAAGTACGCTCCGCGTCTCCCTGGTCCGCTGGGGGTTCCCCCCAGCGGACCAGGGAGACGCGGAGTGGCTTTGCTCCCTGCAGCATTGCTCGGAGTCTCCCTGGTCTGCTGGGGGGGCAGCAGACGGGGGGGGGGGGGCGGCAGGGGGCCAGTAGACCAGGCAGACGCAGAGCAAATGTCCAGATCCAGATCCAGATCCAGATCCAACGGAGCAGATCCACAGCCGATAGCAGAGGATCCAGTGCAGCAAAAAGGAAAGAGCAGCTGTTGCTTTAAGGCAACAGAAGAGCCTCCGCCAATAGGCAGTCTCAAAGGACGTGCCTGGGCGGGGCCTGAACAGCTGATTGCAGATCAGCTGTAGAGCGGCCGGCAGAAAAACCGCGGTAGGGGTTTAAATCCCTTCCAGGCTAAAAAAAAGAAACCGCACACAACTGGAGCCTTTAAGGCTCCGGAGCGGTTTCCAAGGGGCCTAGAAATAAGGCTGTTGATTGCAGAGTTTTGGTGTCAGAAGCCCTAAAAAGGGCTGGATCAGACCGGGTCCCAGGGAGCAAAGGATTCGATCCCAGGCGGTTGCTTAATCAGGCGATCTTCAAACAGGACCCCGGGCGGATACTACACTCGAGCTTACCTCACCTTACGGCGCACACAGACGTACTCTCCCCCTCCCAAGACACCCCCCAGCGCGGGGGAATAGAAATTTTCTAAGTCCCGCCCGCTCGCTCACCGTCCGCCACCCTCTCCTGGCTCACGGCGACCGGAGCAAGACCGACCGACTCACCCACCCCGCGTGCCTCTTCCGGCCTACCCTCCCTCGCCCCAGGGAGGCCCAGGTGGTGGTGGGGCGCCGGCGTCCCTCTGGGCGGTGCCCAGCTCTCCTCCCTCCCTCCCTCCTGCCTTCCTCCCTTCCCGGCAGCCCCCGGGGCTCATCTGCAGACAGGCTCCGCCCCCTCTCCCCACAGTCTTTTTGTCTTTGCCTCTGCTCTTCCGAGCCCTCACTCCCGTTCCTGATTTAAAAAAAAAAAAAAAAAAAAAGGAAAATGAAAATGAAAAAAAGCGGCGGCTTGCCAATGCTGCCTTTGGAAAAACCTCCCCCAGGAGACCAGGGAGAGGCAGAGCAATGCCGCAGTGAGAAAGTACGCTCCGCGTCTCCCTGGTCCGCTGGGGGTTCCCCCCAGCGGACCAGGGAGACGCGGAGTGGCTTTGCTCCCTGCAGCATTGCTCGGAGTCTCCCTGGTCTGCTGGGGGGGCAGCAGACGGGGGGGGGGGGCGGCAGGGGGCCAGTAGACCAGGCAGACGCAGAGCAAATGTCCAGATCCAGATCCAACGGAGCAGATCCACAGCCGATAGCAGAGGATCCAGTGCAGCAAAAAGGAAAGAGCAGCTGTTGCTTTAAGGCAACAGAAGAGCCTCCGCCAATAGGCAGTCTCAAAGGACGTGCCTGGGCGGGGCCTGAACAGCTGATTGCAGATCAGCTGTAGAGCGGCCGGCAGAAAAACCGCGGTAGGGGTTTAAATCCCTTCCAGGCTAAAAAAAAGAAACCGCACACAACTGGAGCCTTTAAGGCTCCGGAGCGGTTTCCAAGGGGCCTAGAAATAAGGCTGTTGATTGCAGAGTTTTGGTGTCAGAAGCCCTAAAAAGGGCTGGATCAGACCGGGTCCCAGGGAGCAAAGGATTCGATCCCAGGCGGTTGCTTAATCAGGCGATCTTCAAACAGGACCCCGGGCGGATACTACACTCGAGCTTACCTCACCTTACGGCGCACACAGACGTACTCTCCCCCTCCCAAGACACCCCCCAGCGCG
The DNA here is from genome assembly GCF_049634645.1 of Pelodiscus sinensis. Taxonomy (NCBI): domain Eukaryota; kingdom Metazoa; phylum Chordata; order Testudines; family Trionychidae; genus Pelodiscus; species Pelodiscus sinensis. Next base: position 86,270,039 of record NC_134714.1, read on the forward strand.
GGGGAATAGAAATTTTCTAAGTCCCGCCCGCTCGCTCACCGTCCGCCACCCTCTCCTGGCTCACGGCGACCAGAGCAAGACCGACCGACTCACCCACCCCGCGTGCCTCTTCCGGCCTACCCTCCCTCGCCCCAGGGAGGCCCAGGTGGTGGTGGGGCGCCGGCGTCCCTCTGGGCGGTGCCCAGCTCTCCTCCCTCCCTCCCTCCTGCCTTCCTCCCTTCCCGGCAGCCCCCGGGGCTCATCTGCAGACAGGCTCCGCCCCCTCTCCCCACAGTCTTTTTGTCTTTGCCTCTGCTCTTCCGAGCCCTCACTCCCGTTCCTGATTTAAAAAAAAAAAAAAAAAAAAAAAAAGGAAAATGAAAATGAAAAAAAGCGGCGGCTTGCCAATGCTGCCTTTGGAAAAACCTCCCCCAGGAGACCAGGGAGAGGCAGAGCAATGCCGCAGCGAGAAAGTACGCTCCGCGTCTCCCTGGTCCGCTGGGGGTTCCCCCCAGCGGACCAGGGAGACGCGGAGTGGCTTTGCTCCCTGCAGCATTGCTCGGAGTCTCCCTGGTCTGCTGGGGGGGCAGCAGACGGGGGGGGGGGGCGGCAGGGGGCCAGTAGACCAGGCAGACGCAGAGCAAATGTCCAGATCCAGATCCAGATCCAGATCCAACGGAGCAGATCCACAGCCGATAGCAGAGGATCCAGTGCAGCAAAAAGGAAAGAGCAGCTGTTGCTTTAAGGCAACAGAAGAGCCTCCGCCAATAGGCAGTCTCAAAGGACGTGCCTGGGCGGGGCCTGAACAGCTGATTGCAGATCAGCTGTAGAGCGGCCGGCAGAAAAACCGCGGTAGGGGTTTAAATCCCTTCCAGGCTAAAAAAAAGAAACCGCACACAACTGGAGCCTTTAAGGCTCCGGAGCGGTTTCCAAGGGGCCTAGAAATAAGGCTGTTGATTGCAGAGTTTTGGTGTCAGAAGCCCTAAAAAGGGCTGGATCAGACCGGGTCCCAGGGAGCAAAGGATTCGATCCCAGGCGGTTGCTTAATCAGGCGATCTTCAAACAGGACCCCGGGCGGATACTACACTCGAGCTTACCTCACCTTACGGCGCACACAGACGTACTCTCCCCCTCCCAAGACACCCCCCAGCGCGGGGGAATAGAAATTTTCTAAGTCCCGCCCGCTCGCTCACCGTCCGCCACCCTCTCCTGGCTCACGGCGACCGGAGCAAGACCGACCGACTCACCCACCCCGCGTGCCTCTTCCGGCCTACCCTCCCTCGCCCCAGGGAGGCCCAGGTGGTGGTGGGGCGCCGGGGTCCCTCTGGGCCGTGCCCAGCTCTCCTCCCTCCCTCCCTCCTGCCTTCCTCCCTTCCCGGCAGCCCCCGGGGCTCATCTGCAGACAGGCTCCGCCCCCTCTCCCCACAGTCTTTTTGTCTTTGCCTCTGCTCTTCCGAGCCCTCACTCCCGTTCCTGATTTAAAAAAAAAAAAAAAAAAAAAAATGAAAATGAAAATGAAAAAAAGCGGCGGCTTGCCAATGCTGCCTTTGGAAAAACCTCCCCCAGGAGACCAGGGAGAGGCAGAGCAATGCCGCAGCGAGAAAGTACGCTCCGCGTCTCCCTGGTCCGCTGGGGGTTCCCCCCAGCGGACCAGGGAGACGCGGAGTGGCTTTGCTCCCTGCAGCATTGCTCGGAGTCTCCCTGGTCTGCTGGGGGGGCAGCAGACGGGGGGGGGCGGCAGGGGGACAGTAGACCAGGCAGACGCAGAGCAAATGTCCAGATCCAGATCCAGATCCAGATCCAACGGAGCAGATCCACAGCCGATAGCAGAGGATCCAGTGCAGCAAAAAGGAAAGAGCAGCTGTTGCTTTAAGGCAACAGAAGAGCCTCCGCCAATAGGCAGTCTCAAAGGACGTGCCTGGGCGGGGCCTGAACAGCTGATTGCAGATCAGCTGTAGAGCGGCCAGCAGAAAAACCGCGGTAGGGGTTTAAATCCCTTCCAGGCTAAAAAAAAGAAACCGCACACAACTGGAGCCTTTAAGGCTCCGGAGCGGTTTCCAAGGGGCCTAGAAATAAGGCTGTTGATTGCAGAGTTTTGGTGTCAGAAGCCCTAAAAAGGGCTGGATCAGACCGGGTCCCAGGGAGCAAAGGATTCGATCCCAGGCGGTTGCTTAATCAGGCGATCTTCAAACAGGACCCCGGGCGGATACTACACTCGAGCTTACCTCACCTTACGGCGCACACAGACGTACTCTCCCCCTCCCAAGACACCCCCCAGCGCGGGGGAATAGAAATTTTCTAAGTCCCGCCCGCTCGCTCACCGTCCGCCACCCTCTCCTGGCTCACGGCGACCGGAGCAAGACCGACCGACTCACCCACCCCGCGTGCCTCTTCCGGCCTACCCTCCCTCGCCCCAGGGAGGCCCAGGTGGTGGTGGGGCGCCGGCGTCCCTCTGGGCGGTGCCCAGCTCTCCTCCCTCCCTCCCTCCTGCCTTCCTCCCTTCCCGGCAGCCCCCGGGGCTCATCTGCAGACAGGCTCCGCCCCCTCTCCCCACAGTCTTTTTGTCTTTGCCTCTGCTCTTCCGAGCCCTCACTCCCGTTCCTGATTTAAAAAAAAAAAAAAAAAAAAAAAAGGAAAATGAAAATGAAAAAAAGCGGCGGCTTGCCAATGCTGCCTTTGGAAAAACCTCCCCCAGGAGACCAGGGAGAGGCAGAGCAATGCCGCAGCGAGAAAGTACGCTCCGCGTCTCCCTGGTCCGCTGGGGGTTCCCCCCAGCGGACCAGGGAGACGCGGAGTGGCTTTGCTCCCTGCAGCATTGCTCGGAGTCTCCCTGGTCTGCTGGGGGGGCAGCAGACGGGGGGGGGGGGGCGGCAGGGGGCCAGTAGACCAGGCAGACGCAGAGCAAATGTCCAGATCCAGATCCAGATCCAGATCCAACGGAGCAGATCCACAGCCGATAGCAGAGGATCCAGTGCAGCAAAAAGGAAAGAGCAGCTGTTGCTTTAAGGCAACAGAAGAGCCTCCGCCAATAGGCAGTCTCAAAGGACGTGCCTGGGCGGGGCCTGAACAGCTGATTGCAGATCAGCTGTAGAGCGGCCGGCAGAAAAACCGCGGTAGGGGTTTAAATCCCTTCCAGGCTAAAAAAAAGAAACCGCACACAACTGGAGCCTTTAAGGCTCCGGAGCGGTTTCCAAGGGGCCTAGAAATAAGGCTGTTGATTGCAGAGTTTTGGTGTCAGAAGCCCTAAAAAGGGCTGGATCAGACCGGGTCCCAGGGAGCAAAGGATTCGATCCCAGGCGGTTGCTTAATCAGGCGATCTTCAAACAGGACCCCGGGCGGATACTACACTCGAGCTTACCTCACCTTACGGCGCACACAGACGTACTCTCCCCCTCCCAAGACACCCCCCAGCGCGGGGGAATAGAAATTTTCTAAGTCCCGCCCGCTCGCTCACCGTCCGCCACCCTCTCCTGGCTCACGGCGACCGGAGCAAGACCGACCGACTCACCCACCCCGCGTGCCTCTTCCGGCCTACCCTCCCTCGCCCCAGGGAGGCCCAGGTGGTGGTGGGGCGCCGGGGTCCCTCTGGGCGGCGCCCAGCTCTCCTCCCTCCCTCCCTCCTGCCTTCCTCCCTTCCCGGCAGCCCCCGGGGCTCATCTGCAGACAGGCTCCGCCCCCTCTCCCCACAGTCTTTTTGTCTTTGCCTCTGCTCTTCCGAGCCCTCACTCCCGTTCCTGATTTAAAAAAAAAAAAAAAAAAGGAAAATGAAAAAAAGCGGCGGCTTGCCAATGCTGCCTTTGGAAAAACCTCCCCCAGGAGACCAGGGAGAGGCAGAGCAATGCCGCAGCGAGAAAGTACGCTCCGCGTCTCCCTGGTCCGCTGGGGGTTCCCCCCAGCGGACCAGGGAGACGCGGAGTGGCTTTGCTCCCTGCAGCATTGCTCGGAGTCTCCCTGGTCTGCTGGGGGGGCAGCAGACGGGGGGGGGGGGGGGGCGGCAGGGGGCCAGTAGACCAGGCAGACGCAGAGCAAATGTCCAGATCCAGATCCAGATCCAGATCCAACGGAGCAGATCCACAGCCGATAGCAGAGGATCCAGTGCAGCAAAAAGGAAAGAGCAGCTGTTGCTTTAAGGCAACAGAAGAGCCTCCGCCAATAGGCAGTCTCAAAGGACGTGCCTGGGCGGGGCCTGAACAGCTGATTGCAGATCAGCTGTAGAGCGGCCGGCAGAAAAACCGTGGTAGGGGTTTAAATCCCTTCCAGGCTAAAAAAAAGAAACCGCACACAACTGGAGCCTTTAAGGCTCCGGAGCGGTTTCCAAGGGGCCTAGAAATAAGGCTGTTGATTGCAGAGTTTTGGTGTCAGAAGCCCTAAAAAGGGCTGGATCAGACCGGGTCCCAGGGAGCAAAGGATTCGATCCCAGGCGGTTGCTTAATCAGGCGATCTTCAAACAGGACCCCGGGCGGATACTACACTCGAGCTTACCTCACCTTACGGCGCACACAGACGTACTCTCCCCCTCCCAAGACACCCCCCCAGCGCGGGGGAATAGAAATTTTCTAAGTCCCGCCCGCTCGCTCACCGTCCGCCACCCTCTCCTGGCTCACGGCGACCGGAGCAAGACCGACCGACTCACCCACCCCGCGTGCCTCTTCCGGCCTACCCTCCCTCGCCCCAGGGAGGCCCAGGTGGTGGTGGGGCGCCGGGGTCCCTCTGGGCGGCGCCCAGCTCTCCTCCCTCCCTCCCTCCTGCCTTCCTCCCTTCCCGGCAGCCCCCGGGGCTCATCTGCAGACAGGCTCCGCCCCCTCTCCCCACAGTCTTTTTGTCTTTGCCTCTGCTCTTCCGAGCCCTCACTCCCGTTCCTGATTTAAAAAAAAAAAAAAAAAAGGAAAATGAAAAAAAGCGGCGGCTTGCCAATGCTGCCTTTGGAAAAACCTCCCCCAGGAGACCAGGGAGAGGCAGAGCAATGCCGCAGCGAGAAAGTACGCTCCGCGTCTCCCTGGTCCGCTGGGGGTTCCCCCCAGCGGACCAGGGAGACGCGGAGTGGCTTTGCTCCCTGCAGCATTGCTCGGAGTCTCCCTGGTCTGCTGGGGGGGCAGCAGACGGGGGGGGGGGGGCGGCAGGGGGCCAGTAGACCAGGCAGACGCAGAGCAAATGTCCAGATCCAGATCCAGATCCAGATCCAACGGAGCAGATCCACAGCCGATAGCAGAGGATCCAGTGCAGCAAAAAGGAAAGAGCAGCTGTTGCTTTAAGGCAACAGAAGAGCCTCCGCCAATAGGCAGTCTCAAAGGACGTGCCTGGGCGGGGCCTGAACAGCTGATTGCAGATCAGCTGTAGAGCGGCCGGCAGAAAAACCGCGGTAGGGGTTTAAATCCCTTCCAGGCTAAAAAAAAGAAACCGCACACAACTGGAGCCTTTAAGGCTCCGGAGCGGTTTCCAAGGGGCCTAGAAATAAGGCTGTTGATTGCAGAGTTTTGGTGTCAGAAGCCCTAAAAAGGGCTGGATCAGACCGGGTCCCAGGGAGCAAAGGATTCGATCCCAGGCGGTTGCTTAATCAGGCGATCTTCAAACAGGACCCCGGGCGGATACTACACTCGAGCTTACCTCACCTTACGGCGCACACAGACGTACTCTCCCCCTCCCAAGACACCCCCCCAGCGCGGGGGAATAGAAATTTTCTAAGTCCCGCCCGCTCGCTCACCGTCCGCCACCCTCTCCTGGCTCACGGCGACCGGAGCAAGACCGACCGACTCACCCACCCCGCGTGCCTCTTCCGGCCTACCCTCCCTCGCCCCAGGGAGGCCCAGGTGGTGGTGGGGCGCCGGGGTCCCTCTGGGCGGCGCCCAGCTCTCCTCCCTCCCTCCCTCCTGCCTTCCTCCCTTCCCGGCAGCCCCCGGGGCTCATCTGCAGACAGGCTCCGCCCCCTCTCCCCACAGTCTTTTTGTCTTTGCCTCTGCTCTTCCGAGCCCTCACTCCCGTTCCTGATTTAAAAAAAAAAAAAAAAAGGAAAATGAAAAAAAGCGGCGGCTTGCCAATGCTGCCTTTGGAAAAACCTCCCCCAGGAGACCAGGGAGAGGCAGAGCAATGCCGCAGCGAGAAAGTACGCTCCGCGTCTCCCTGGTCCGCTGGGGGTTCCCCCAGCGGACCAGGGAGACGCGGAGTGGCTTTGCTCCCTGCAGCATTGCTCGGAGTCTCCCTGGTCTGCTGGGGGGGCAGCAGACGGGGGGGGGGCGGCAGGGGGCCAGTAGACCAGGCAGACGCAGAGCAAATGTCCAGATCCAGATCCAGATCCAGATCCAACGGAGCAGATCCACAGCCGATAGCAGAGGATCCAGTGCAGCAAAAAGGAAAGAGCAGCTGTTGCTTTAAGGCAACAGAAGAGCCTCCGCCATAGGCAGTCTCAAAGGACGTGCCTGGGCGGGGCCTGAACAGCTGATTGCAGATCAGCTGTAGAGCTGCCGGCAGAAAAACCGCGGTAGGGGTTTAAATCCCTTCCAGGCTAAAAAAAAGAAACCGCACACAACTGGAGCCTTTAAGGCTCCGGAGCGGTTTCCAAGGGGCCTAGAAATAAGGCTGTTGATTGCAGAGTTTTGGTGTCAGAAGCCCTAAAAAGGGCTGGATCAGACCGGGTCCCAGGGAGCAAAGGATTCGATCCCAGGCGGTTGCTTAATCAGGCGATCTTCAAACAGGACCCCGGGCGGATACTACACTCGAGCTTACCTCACCTTACGGCGCACACAGACGTACTCTCCCCCTCCCAAGACACCCCCCAGCGCGGGGGAATAGAAATTTTCTAAGTCCCGCCCGCTCGCCTCACCGTCCGCCACCCTCTCCTGGCTCACGGCGACCGGAGCAAGACCGACCGACTCACCCACCCCGCGTGCCTCTTCCGGCCTACCCTCCCTCGCCCCCAGGGAGGCCCAGGTGGTGGTGGGGCGCCGGGGTCCCTCTGGGCGGCGCCCAGCTCTCCTCCCTCCCTCCCTCCTGCCTTCCTCCCTTCCCGGCAGCCCCCGGGGCTCATCTGCAGACAGGCTCCGCCCCCTCTCCCCACAGTCTTTTTGTCTTTGCCTCTGCTCTTCCGAGCCCTCACTCCCTCACTCCCGTTCCTGATTTAAAAAAAAAAAAAAAAAAAAAAAAGGAAAATGAAAATGAAAAAAAGCGGCGGCTTGCCAATGCTGCCTTTGGAAAAACCTCCCCCAGGAGACCAGGGAGAGGCAGAGCAATGCCGCAGCGAGAAAGTACGCTCCGCGTCTCCCTGGTCGGCTGGGGGTTCCCCCCAGCGGACCAGGGAGACGCGGAGTGGCTTTGCTCCCTGCAGCATTGCTCGGAGTCTCCCTGGTCTGCTGGGGGGCAGCAGACGGGGGGGGGGGCGGCAGGGGGCCAGTAGACCAGGCAGACGCAGAGCAAATGTCCAGATCCAGATCCAGATCCAGATCCAACGGAGCAGATCCACAGCCGATAGCAGAGGATCCAGTGCAGCAAAAAGGAAAGAGCAGCTGTTGCTTTAAGGCAACAGAAGAGCCTCCGCCAATAGGCAGTCTCAAAGGACGTGCCTGGGCGGGGCCTGAACAGCTGATTGCAGATCAGCTGTAGAGCGGCCGGCAGAAAAACCGCGGTAGGGGTTTAAATCCCTTCCAGGCTAAAAAAAAAGAAACCGCACACAACTGGAGCCTTTAAGGCTCCGGAGCGGTTTCCAAGGGGCCTAGAAATAAGGCTGTTGATTGCAGAGTTTTGGTGTCAGAAGCCCTAAAAAGGGCTGGATCAGACCGGGTCCCAGGGAGCAAAGGATTCGATCCCAGGCGGTTGCTTAATCAGGCGATCTTCAAACAGGACCCCGGGCGGATACTACACTCGAGCTTACCTCACCTTACGGCGCACACAGACGTACTCTCCCCCTCCAAGACATCCCCCAGCGCGGGGGAATAGAAATTTTCTAAGTCCCGCCCGCTCGCTCACCGTCCGCCACCCTCTCCTGGCTCACGGCGACCGGAGCAAGACCGACCGACTCACCCACCCCGCGTGCCTCTTCCGGCCTACCCTCCCTCGCCCCAGGGAGGCCCAGGTGGTGGTGGGGCGCCGGGGTCCCTCTGGGCGGCGCCCAGCTCTCCTCCTCCCTCCCTCCTGCCTTCCTCCCTTCCCGGCAGCCCCCGGGGCTCATCTGCAGACAGGCTCCGCCCCCTCTCCCCACAGTCTTTTTGTCTTTGCCTCTGCTCTTCCGAGCCCTCACTCCCTCACTCCCGTTCCTGATTTAAAAAAAAAAAAAAAAAAAAAAAAAGGAAAATGAAAATGAAAAAAAGCGGCGGCTTGCCAATGCTGCCTTTGGAAAAACCTCCCCCAGGAGACCAGGGAGAGGCAGAGCAATGCCGCAGCGAGAAAGTACGCTCCGCGTCTCCCTGGTCCGCTGGGGGTTCCCCCCAGCGGACCAGGGAGACGCGGAGTGGCTTTGCTCCCTGCAGCATTGCTCGGAGTCTCCCTGGTCTGCTGGGGGGGCAGCAGACGGGGGGGCGGGGGGCGGCAGGGGGCCAGTAGACCAGGCAGACGCAGAGCAAATGTCCAGATCCAGATCCAGATCCAGATCCAACGGAGCAGATCCACAGCCGATAGCAGAGGATCCAGTGCAGCAAAAAGGAAAGAGCAGCTGTTGCTTTAAGGCAACAGAAGAGCCTCCGCCAATAGGCAGTCTCAAAGGACGTGCCTGGGCGGGGCCTGAACAGCTGATTGCAGATCAGCTGTAGAGCGGCCGGCAGAAAAACCGCGGTAGGGGTTTAAATCCCTTCCAGGCTAAAAAAAAGAAACCGCACACAACTGGAGCCTTTAAGGCTCCGGAGCGGTTTCCAAGGGGCCTAGAAATAAGGCTGTTGATTGCAGAGTTTTGGTGTCAGAAGCCCTAAAAAGGGCTGGATCAGACCGGGTCCCAGGGAGCAAAGGATTCGATCCCAGGCGGTTGCTTAATCAGGCGATCTTCAAACAGGACCCCGGGCGGATACTACACTCGAGCTTACCTCACCTTACGGCGCACACAGACGTACTCTCCCCCTCCCAAGACACCCCCCAGCGCGGGGGAATAGAAATTTTCTAAGTCCCGCCCGCTCGCTCACCGTCCGCCACCCTCTCCTGGCTCACGGCGACCGGAGCAAGACCGACCGACTCACCCACCCCGCGTGCCTCTTCCGGCCTACCCTCCCTCGCCCCAGGGAGGCCCAGGTGGTGGTGGGGCGCCGGGGTCCCTCTGGGCGGCGCCCAGCTCTCCTCCCTCCCTCCCTCCTGCCTTCCTCCCTTCCCGGCAGCCCCCGGGGCTCATCTGCAGACAGGCTCCGCCCCCTCTCCCCACAGTCTTTTTGTCTTTGCCTCTGCTCTTCCGAGCCCTCACTCCCTCACTCCCGTTCCTGGTTTAAAAAAAAAAAAAAAAAAAAAAAAAGGAAAATGAAAATGAAAAAAAGCGGCGGCTTGCCAATGCTGCCTTTGGAAAAACCTCCCCCAGGAGACCAGGGAGAGGCAGAGCAATGCCGCAGCGAGAAAGTACGCTCCGCGTCTCCCTGGTCCGCTGGGGGTTCCCCCCAGCGGACCAGGGAGACGCGGAGTGGCTTTGCTCCCTGCAGCATTGCTCGGAGTCTCCCTGGTCTGCTGGGGGGGCAGCAGACGGGGGGGCGGGGGGCGGCAGGGGGCCAGTAGACCAGGCAGACGCAGAGCAAATGTCCAGATCCAGATCCAGATCCAGATCCAACGGAGCAGATCCACAGCCGATAGCAGAGGATCCAGTGCAGCAAAAAGGAAAGAGCAGCTGTTGCTTTAAGGCAACAGAAGAGCCTCCGCCAATAGGCAGTCTCAAAGGACGTGCCTGGGCGGGGCCTGAACAGCTGATTGCAGATCAGCTGTAGAGCGGCCGGCAGAAAAACCGCGGTAGGGGTTTAAATCCCTTCCAGGCTAAAAAAAAGAAACCGCACACAACTGGAGCCTTTAAGGCTCCGGAGCGGTTTCCAAGGGGCCTAGAAATAAGGCTGTTGATTGCAGAGTTTTGGTGTCAGAAGCCCTAAAAAGGGCTGGATCAGACCGGGTCCCAGGGAGCAAAGGATTCGATCCCAGGCGGTTGCTTAATCAGGCGATCTTCAAACAGGACCCCGGGCGGATACTACACTCGAGCTTACCTCACCTTACGGCGCACACAGACGTACTCTCCCCCTCCCAAGACACCCCCCAGCGCGGGGGAATAGAAATTTTCTAAGTCCCGCCCGCTCGCTCACCGTCCGCCACCCTCTCCTGGCTCACGGCGACCGGAGCAAGACCGACCGACTCACCCACCCCGCGTGCCTCTTCCGGCCTACCCTCCCTCGCCCCAGGGAGGCCCAGGTGGTGGTGGGGCGCCGGGGTCCCTCTGGGCGGCGCCCAGCTCTCCTCCCTCCCTCCCTCCTGCCTTCCTCCCTTCCCGGCAGCCCCCGGGGCTCATCTGCAGACAGGCTCCGCCCCCTCTCCCCACAGTCTTTTTGTCTTTGCCTCTGCTCTTCCGAGCCCTCACTCCCGTTCCTGATTTAAAAAAAAAAAAAAAAAAAAAAAGGAAAATGAAAATGAAAAAAAGCGGCGGCTTGCCAATGCTGCCTTTGGAAAAACCTCCCCCAGGAGACCAGGGAGAGGCAGAGCAATGCCGCAGCGAGAAAGTACGCTCCGCGTCTCCCTGGTCCGCTGGGGGTTCCCCCCAGCGGACCAGGGAGACGCGGAGTGGCTTTGCTCCCTGCAGCATTGCTCGGAGTCTCCCTGGTCTGCTGGGGGGGCAGCAGACGGGGGGGGGGGCGGCAGGGGGCCAGTAGACCAGGCAGACGCAGAGCAAATGTCCAGATCCAGATCCAGATCCAGATCCAACGGAGCAGATCCACAGCCGATAGCAGAGGATCCAGTGCAGCAAAAAGGAAAGAGCAGCTGTTGCTTTAAGGCAACAGAAGAGCCTCCGCCAATAGGCAGTCTCAAAGGACGTGCCTGGGCGGGGCCTGAACAGCTGATTGCAGATCAGCTGTAGAGCGGCCGGCAGAAAAACCGCGGTAGGGGTTTAAATCCCTTCCAGGCTAAAAAAAAGAAACCGCACACAACTGGAGCCTTTAAGGCTCCGGAGCGGTTTCCAAGGGGCCTAGAAATAAGGCTGTTGATTGCAGAGTTTTGGTGTCAGAAGCCCTAAAAAGGGCTGGATCAGACCGGGTCCCAGGGAGCAAAGGATTCGATCCCAGGCGGTTGCTTAATCAGGCGATCTTCAAACAGGACCCCGGGCGGATACTACACTCGAGCTTACCTCACCTTACGGCGCACACAGACGTACTCTCCCCCTCCCAAGACACCCCCCAGCGCGGGGGAATAGAAATTTTCTAAGTCCCGCCCGCTCGCTCACCGTCCGCCACCCTCTCCTGGCTCACGGCGACCGGAGCAAGACCGACCGACTCACCCACCCCGCGTGCCTCTTCCGGCCTACCCTCCCTCGCCCCAGGGAGGCCCAGGTGGTGGTGGGGCGCCGGGGTCCCTCTGGGCGGCGCCCAGCTCTCCTCCCTCCCTCCCTCCTGCCTTCCTCCCTTCCCGGCAGCCCCCGGGGCTCATCTGCAGACAGGCTCCGCCCCCTCTCCCCACAGTCTTTTTGTCTTTGCCTCTGCTCTTCCGAGCCCTCACTCCCGTTCCTGATTTAAAAAAAAAAAAAAAAAAAAAAAAAAGGAAAATGAAAATGAAAAAAAGCGGCGGCTTGCCAATGCTGCCTTTGGAAAAACCTCCCCCAGGAGACCAGGGAGAGGCAGAGCAATGCCGCAGCGAGAAAGTACGCTCCGCGTCTCCCTGGTCCGCTGGGGGTTCCCCCCAGCGGACCAGGGAGACGCGGAGTGGCTTTGCTCCCTGCAGCATTGCTCGGAGTCTCCCTGGTCTGCTGGGGGGGCAGCAGACGGGGGGGGGGGGCGGCAGGGGGCCAGTAGACCAGGCAGACGCAGAGCAAATGTCCAGATCCAGATCCAGATCCAGATTCAACGGAGCAGATCCACAGCCGATAGCAGAGGATCCAGTGCAGCAAAAAGGAAAGAGCAGCTGTTGCTTTAAGGCAACAGAAGAGCCTCCGCCAATAGGCAGTCTCAAAGGACGTGCCTGGGCGGGGCCTGAACAGCTGATTGCAGATCAGCTGTAGAGCGGCCGGCAGAAAAACCGCGGTAGGGGTTTAAATCCCTTCCAGGCTAAAAAAAAGAAACCGCACACAACTGGAGCCTTTAAGGCTCCGGAGCGGTTTCCAAGGGGCCTAGAAATAAGGCTGTTGATTGCAGAGTTTTGGTGTCAGAAGCCCTAAAAAGGGCTGGATCAGACCGGGTCCCAGGGAGCAAAGGATTCGATCCCAGGCGGTTGCTTAATCAGGCGATCTTCAAACAGGACCCCGGGCGGATACTACACTCGAGCTTACCTCACCTTACGGCGCACACAGACGTACTCTCCCCCTCCCAAGACACCCCCCAGCGCGGGGGAATAGAAATTTTCTAAGTCCCGCCCGCTCGCTCACCGTCCGCCACCCTCTCCTGGCTCACGGCGACCGGAGCAAGACCGACCGACTCACCCACCCCGCGTGCCTCTTCCGGCCTACCCTCCCTCGCCCCAGGGAGGCCCAGGTGGTGGTGGGGCGCCGGGGTCCCTCTGGGCGGCGCCCAGCTCTCCTCCCTCCCTCCCTCCTGCCTTCCTCCCTTCCCGGCAGCCCCCGGGGCTCATCTGCAGACAGGCTCCGCCCCCTCTCCCCACAGTCTTTTTGTCTTTGCCTCTGCTCTTCCGAGCCCTCACTCCCGTTCCTGATTTAAAAAAAAAAAAAAAAACAAAAAAAGGAAAATGAAAATGAAAAAAAGCGGCGGCTTGCCAATGCTGCCTTTGGAAAAACCTCCCCCAGGAGACCAGGGAGAGGCAGAGCAATGCCGCAGCGAGAAAGTACGCTCCGCGTCTCCCTGGTCCGCTGGGGGTTCCCCCCAGCGGACCAGGGAGACGCGGAGTGGCTTTGCTCCCTGCAGCATTGCTCGGAGTCTCCCTGGTCTGCTGGGGGGGCAGCAGACGGGGGGGGGGGGCGGCAGGGGGCCAGTAGACCAGGCAGACGCAGAGCAAATGTCCAGATCCAGATCCAGATCCAGATCCAACGGAGCAGATCCACAGCCGATAGCAGAGGATCCAGTGCAGCAAAAAGGAAAGAGCAGCTGTTGCTTTAAGGCAACAGAAGAGCCTCCGCCAATAGGCAGTCTCAAAGGACGTGCCTGGGCGGGGCCTGAACAGCTGATTGCAGATCAGCTGTAGAGCGGCCGGCAGAAAAACCGCGGTAGGGGTTTAAATCCCTTCCAGGCTAAAAAAAAGAAACCGCACACAACTGGAGCCTTTAAGGCTCCGGAGCGGTTTCCAAGGGGCCTAGAAATAAGGCTGTTGATTGCAGAGTTTTGGTGTCAGAAGCCCTAAAAAGGGCTGGATCAGACCGGGTCCCAGGGAGCAAAGGATTCGATCCCAGGCGGTTGCTTAATCAGGCGATCTTCAAACAGGACCCCGGGCGGATACTACACTCGAGCTTACCTCACCTTACGGCGCACACAGACGTACTCTCCCCCTCCCAAGACACCCCCCAGCGCGGGGGAATAGAAATTTTCTAAGTCCCGCCCGCTCGCTCACCGTCCGCCACCCTCTCCTGGCTCACGGCGACCGGAGCAAGACCGACCGACTCACCCACCCCGCGTGCCTCTTCCGGCCTACCCTCCCTCGCCCCAGGGAGGCCCAGGTGGTGGTGGGGCGCCGGGGTCCCTCTGGGCGGCGCCCAGCTCTCCTCCCTCCCTCCCTCCTGCCTTCCTCCCTTCCCGGCAGCCCCCGGGGCTCATCTGCAGACAGGCTCCGCCCCCTCTCCCCACAGTCTTTTTGTCTTTGCCTCTGCTCTTCCGAGCCCTCACTCCCGTTCCTGATTTAAAAAAAAAAAAAAAAAAAAAAAAAAAAAAGGAAAATGAAAATGAAAAAAAGCGGCGGCTTGCCAATGCTGCCTTTGGAAAAACCTCCCCCAGGAGACCAGGGAGAGGCAGAGCAATGCCGCAGCGAGAAAGTACGCTCCGCGTCTCCCTGGTCCGCTGGGGGTTCCCCCCAGCGGACCAGGGAGACGCGGAGTGGCTTTGCTCCCTGCAGCATTGCTCGGAGTCTCCCTGGTCTGCTGGGGGGGCAGCAGACGGGGGGGGGGGGCGGCAGGGGGCCAGTAGACCAGGCAGACGCAGAGCAAATGTCCAGATCCAGATCCAGATCCAGATCCAACGGAGCAGATCCACAGCCGATAGCAGAGGATCCAGTGCAGCAAAAAGGAAAGAGCAGCTGTTGCTTTAAGGCAACAGAAGAGCCTCCGCCAATAGGCAGTCTCAAAGGACGTGCCTGGGCGGGGCCTGAACAGCTGATTGCAGATCAGCTGTAGAGCGGCCGGCAGAAAAACCGCGGTAGGGGTTTAAATCCCTTCCAGGCTAAAAAAAAGAAACCGCACACAACTGGAGCCTTTAAGGCTCCGGAGCGGTTTCCAAGGGGCCTAGAAATAAGGCTGTTGATTGCAGAGTTTTAGTGTCAGAAGCCCTAAAAAGGGCTGGATCAGACCGGGTCCCAGGGAGCAAAGGATTCGATCCCAGGCGGTTGCTTAATCAGGCGATCTTCAAACAGGACCCCGGGCGGATACTACACTCGAGCTTACCTCACCTTACGGCGCACACAGACGTACTCTCCCCCTCCCAAGACACCCCCCAGCGCGGGGGAATAGAAATTTTCTAAGTCCCGCCCGCTCGCTCACCGTCCGCCACCCTCTCCTGGCTCACGGCGACCGGAGCAAGACCGACCGACTCACCCACCCCGCGTGCCTCTTCCGGCCTACCCTCCCTCGCCCCAGGGAGGCCCAGGTGGTGGTGGGGCGCCGGGGTCCCTCTGGGCGGCGCCCAGCTCTCCTCCCTCCCTCCCTCCTGCCTTCCTCCCTTCCCGGCAGCCGCCGGGGCTCATCTGCAGACAGGCTCCGCCCCCCCTCCCCACAGTCTTTTTGTCTTTGCCTCTGCTCTTCCGAGCCCTCACTCCCGTTCCTGATTTAAAAAAAAAAAAAAAAAAAAAAAAAAGGAAAATGAAAATGAAAAAAGCGGCGGCTTGCCAATGCTGCCTTTGGAAAAACCTCCCCCAGGAGACCAGGGAGAGGCAGAGCAATGCCGCAGCGAGAAAGTATGCTCCGCGTCTCCCTGGTCTGCTGGGGGTTCCCCCCAGCGGACCAGGGAGACGCGGAGTGGCTTTGCTCCCTGCAGCATTGCTCGGAGTCTCCCTGGTCTGCTGGGGGGGCAGCAGACGGGGGGGGGGGGGCAGGGGGCCAGTAGACCAGGCAGACGCAGAGCAAATGTCCAGATCCAGATCCAGATCCAGATCCAACGGAGCAGATCCACAGCCGATAGCAGAGGATCCAGTGCAGCAAAAAGGAAAGAGCAGCTGTTGCTTTAAGGCAACAGAAGAGCCTCCGCCAATAGGCAGTCTCAAAGGACGTGCCTGGGCGGGGCCTGAACAGCTGATTGCAGATCAGCTGTAGAGCGGCCGGCAGAAAAACCGCGGTAGGGGTTTAAATCCCTTCCAGGCTAAAAAAAAGAAACCGCACACAACTGGAGCCTTTAAGGCTCCGGAGCGGTTTCCAAGGGGCCTAGAAATAAGGCTGTTGATTGCAGAGTTTTGGTGTCAGAAGCCCTAAAAAGGGCTGGATCAGACCGGGTCCCAGGGAGCAAAGGATTCGATCCCTGGCGGTTGCTTAATCAGGCGATCTTCAAACAGGACCCCGGGCGGATACTACACTCGAGCTTACCTCACCTTACGGCGCACACAGACGTACTCTCCCCCTCCCAAGACACCCCCCAGCGCGGGGGAATAGAAATTTTCTAAGTCCCGCCCGCTCGCTCACCGTCCGCCACCCTCTCCTGGCTCACGGCGACCGGAGCAAGACCGACCGACTCACCCACCCCGCGTGCCTCTTCCGGCCTACCCTCCCTCGCCCCAGGGAGGCCCAGGTGGTGGTGGGGCGCCGGGGTCCCTCTGGGCGGCGCCCAGCTCTCCTCCCTCCCTCCCTCCTGCCTTCCTCCCTTCCCGGCAGCCCCCGGGGCTCATCTGCAGACAGGCTCCGCCCCCTCTCCCCACAGTCTTTTTGTCTTTGCCTCTGCTCTTCCGAGCCCTCACTCCCGTTCCTGATTTAAAAAAAAAACAAAAAAAGGAAAATGAAAATGAAAAAAAGCGGCGGCTTGCCAATGCTGCCTTTGGAAAAACCTCCCCCAGGAGACCAGGGAGAGGCAGAGCAATGCCGCAGCGAGAAAGTACACTCCGCGTCTCCCTGGTCCGCTGGGGGTTCCCCCCAGCGGACCAGGGAGACGCGGAGTGGCTTTGCTCCCTGCAGCATTGCTCGGAGTCTCCCTGGTCTGCTGGGGGGGCAGCAGACGGGGGGGGGGGGGCGGCAGGGGGCCAGTAGACCAGGCAGACGCAGAGCAAATGTCCAGATCCAGATCCAGATCCAGATCCAACGGAGCAGATCCACAGCCGATAGCAGAGGATCCAGTGCAGCAAAAAGGAAAGAGCAGCTGTTGCTTTAAGGCAACAGAAGAGCCTCCGCCAATAGGCAGTCTCAAAGGACGTGCCTGGGCGGGGCCTGAACAGCTGATTGCGGATCAGCTGTAGAGCGGCCGGCAGAAAAACCGCGGTAGGGGTTTAAATCCCTTCCAGGCTAAAAAAAAGAAACCGCACACAACTGGAGCCTTTAAGGCTCCGGAGCGGTTTCCAAGGGGCCTAGAAATAAGGCTGTTGATTGCAGAGTTTTGGTGTCAGAAGCCCTAAAAAGGGCTGGATCAGACCGGGTCCCAGGGAGCAAAGGATTCGATCCCAGGCGGTTGCTTAATCAGGCGATCTTCAAACAGGACCCCGGGCGGATACTACACTCGAGCTTACCTCACCTTACGGCGCACACAGACGTACTCTCCCCCTCCCAAGACACCCCCCAGCGCGGGGGAATAGAAATTTTCTAAGTCCCGCCCGCTCGCTCACCGTCCGCCACCCTCTCCTGGCTCACGGCGACCGGAGCAAGACCGACCGACTCACCCACCCCGCGTGCCTCTTCCGGCCTACCCTCCCTCGCCCCAGGGAGGCCCAGGTGGTGGTGGGGCGCCGGGGTCCCTCTGGGCGGCGCCCAGCTCTCCTCCCTCCCTCCCTCCTGCCTTCCTCCCTTCCCGGCAGCCCCCGGGGCTCATCTGCAGACAGGCTCCGCCCCCTCTCCCCACAGTCTTTTTGTCTTTGCCTCTGCTCTTCCGAGCCCTCACTCCCGTTCCTGATTTAAAAAAAAAAAAAAAAAAAAAAAAAAAAGGAAAATGAAAATGAAAAAAGCGGCGGCTTGCCAATGCTGCCTTTGGAAAAACCTCCCCCAGGAGACCAGGGAGAGGCAGAGCAATGCCGCAGCGAGAAAGTATGCTCCGCGTCTCCCTGGTCTGCTGGGGGTTCCCCCCAGCGGACCAGGGAGACGCGGAGTGGCTTTGCTCCCTGCAGCATTGCTCGGAGTCTCCCTGGTCTGCTGGGGGGGCAGCAGACGGGGGGGGGGGGCAGGGGGCCAGTAGACCAGGCAGACGCAGAGCAAATGTCCAGATCCAGATCCAGATCCAGATCCAACGGAGCAGATCCACAGCCGATAGCAGAGGATCCAGTGCAGCAAAAAGGAAAGAGCAGCTGTTGCTTTAAGGCAACAGAAGAGCCTCCGCCAATAGGCAGTCTCAAAGGACGTGCCTGGGCGGGGCCTGAACAGCTGATTGCAGATCAGCTGTAGAGCGGCCGGCAGAAAAACCGCGGTAGGGGTTTAAATCCCTTTCAGGCTAAAAAAAAGAAACCGCACACAACTGGAGCCTTTAAGGCTCCGGAGCGGTTTCCAAGGGGCCTAGAAATAAGGCTGTTGATTGCAGAGTTTTGGTGTCAGAAGCCCTAAAAAGGGCTGGATCAGACCGGGTCCCAGGGAGCAAAGGATTCGATCCCAGGCGGTTGCTTAATCAGGCGATCTTCAAACAGGACCCCGGGCGGATACTACACTCGAGCTTACCTCACCTTACGGCGCACACAGACGTACTCTCCCCCTCCCAAGACACCCCCCAGCGCGGGGGAATAGAAATTTTCTAAGTCCCGCCCGCTCGCTCACCGTCCGCCACCCTCTCCTGGCTCACGGCGACCGGAGCAAGACCGACCGACTCACCCACCCCGCGTGCCTCTTCCGGCCTACCCTCCCTCGCCCCAGGGAGGCCCAGGTGGTGGTGGGGCGCCGGGGTCCCTCTGGGCGGCGCCCAGCTCTCCTCCCTCCCTCCCTCCTGCCTTCCTCCCTTCCCGGCAGCCCCCGGGGCTCATCTGCAGACAGGCTCCGCCCCCTCTCCCCACAGTCTTTTTGTCTTTGCCTCTGCTCTTCCGAGCCCTCACTCCCGTTCCTGATTTAAAAAAAAAAAAAAAAAAAAAAAGGAAAATGAAAATGAAAAAAAGCGGCGGCTTGCCAATGCTGCCTTTGGAAAAACCTCCCCCAGGAGACCAGGGAGAGGCAGAGCAATGCCGCAGCGAGAAAGTACGCTCCGCGTCTCCCTGGTCCGCTGGGGGTTCCCCCCAGCGGACCAGGGAGACGCGGAGTGGCTTTGCTCCCTGCAGCATTGCTCGGAGTCTCCCTGGTCTGCTGGGGGGGCAGCAGACGGGGGGGGGGCGGCAGGGGGCCAGTAGACCAGGCAGACGCAGAGCAAATGTCCAGATCCAGATCCAGATCCAACGGAGCAGATCCACAGCCGATAGCAGAGGATCCAGTGCAGCAAAAAGGAAAGAGCAGCTGTTGCTTTAAGGCAACAGAAGAGCCTCCGCCAATAGGCAGTCTCAAAGGACGTGCCTGGGCGGGGCCTGAACAGCTGATTGCAGATCAGCTGTAGAGCGGCCGGCAGAAAAACCACGGTAGGGGTTTAAATCCCTTCCAGGCTAAAAAAAAGAAACCGCACACAACTGGAGCCTTTAAGGCTCCGGAGCGGTTTCCAAGGGGCCTAGAAATAAGGCTGTTGATTGCAGAGTTTTGGTGTCAGAAGCCCTAAAAAGGGCTGGATCAGACCGGGTCCCAGGGAGCAAAGGATTCGATCCCAGGCGGTTGCTTAATCAGGCGATCTTCAAACAGGACCCCGGGCGGATACTACACTCGAGCTTACCTCACCTTACGGCGCACACAGACGTACTCTCCCCCTCCCAAGACACCCCCCAGCGCGGGGGAATAGAAATTTTCTAAGTCCCGCCCGCTCGCTCACCGTCCGCCACCCTCTCCTGGCTCACGGCGACCGGAGCAAGACCGACCGACTCACCCACCCCGCGTGCCTCTTCCGGCCTACCCTCCCTCGCCCCAGGGAGGCCCAGGTGGTGGTGGGGCGCCGGGGTCCCTCTGGGCGGCGCCCAGCTCTCCTCCCTCCCTCCCTCCTGCCTTCCTCCCTTCCCGGCAGCCCCCGGGGCTCATCTGCAGACAGGCTCCGCCCCCTCTCCCCACAGTCTTTTTGTCTTTGCCTCTGCTCTTCCGAGCCCTCACTCCCGTTCCTGATTTAAAAAAAAAAAAAAAAAAAAAAAAAAGGAAAATGAAAATGAAAAAAAGCGGCGGCTTGCCAATGCTGCCTTTGGAAAAACCTCCCCCAGGAGACCAGGGAGAGGCAGAGCAATGCCGCAGCGAGAAAGTACGCTCCGCGTCTCCCTGGTCCGCTGGGGGTTCCCCCCAGCGGACCAGGGAGACGCGGAGTGGCTTTGCTCCCTGCAGCATTGCTCGGAGTCTCCCTGGTCTGCTGGGGGGGCAGCAGACGGGGGGGGGCCGGCAGGGGGCCAGTAGACCATGCAGACGCAGAGCAAATGTCCAGATCCAGATCCAGATCCAGATCCAACGGAGCTGATCCACAGCCGATAGCAGAGGATCCAGTGCAGCAAAAAGGAAAGAGCAGCTGTTGCTTTAAGGCAACAGAAGAGCCTCCGCCAATAGGCAGTCTCAAAGGACGTGCCTGGGCGGGGCCGGAACAGCTGATTGCAGATCAGCTGTAGAGCGGCCGGCAGAAAAACCGCGGTAGGGGTTTAAATCCCTTTCAGGCTAAAAAAAAGAAACCGCACACAACTGGAGCCTTTAAGGCTCCGGAGCGGTTTCCAAGGGGCCTAGAAATAAGGCTGTTGATTGCAGAGTTTTGGTGTCAGAAGCCCTAAAAAGGGCTGGATCAGACCGGGTCCCAGGGAGCAAAGGATTCGATCCCAGGCGGTTGCTTAATCAGGCGATCTTCAAACAGGACCCCGGGCGGATACTACACTCGAGCTTACCTCACCTTACGGCGCACACAGACGTACTCTCCCCCTCCCAAGACACCCCCCAGCGCGGGGGAATAGAAATTTTCTAAGTCCCGCCCGCTCGCTCACCGTCCGCCACCCTCTCCTGGCTCACGGCGACCGGAGCAAGACCGACCGACTCACCCACCCCGCGTGCCTCTTCCGGCCTACCCTCCCTCGCCCCAGGGAGGCCCAGGTGGTGGTGGGGCGCCGGGGTCCCTCTGGGCGGCGCCCAGCTCTCCTCCCTCCCTCCCTCCTGCCTTCCTCCCTTCCCGGCAGCCCCCGGGGCTCATCTGCAGACAGGCTCCGCCCCCTCTCCCCACAGTCTTTTTGTCTTTGCCTCTGCTCTTCCGAGCCCTCACTCCCGTTCCTGATTTAAAAAAAAAAAAAAAAAAGGAAAATGAAAAAAAGCGGCGGCTTGCCAATGCTGCCTTTGGAAAAACCTCCCCCAGGAGACCAGGGAGAGGCAGAGCAATGCCGCAGCGAGAAAGTACGCTCCGCGTCTCCCTGGTCCGCTGGGGGTTCCCCCCAGCGGACCAGGGAGACGCGGAGTGGCTTTGCTCCCTGCAGCATTGCTCGGAGTCTCCCTGGTCTGCTGGGGGGGCAGCAGACGGGGGGGGGGGGGCGGCAGGGGGCCAGTAGACCAGGCAGACGCAGAGCAAATGTCCAGATCCAGATCCAGATCCAGATCCAACGGAGCAGATCCACAGCCGATAGCAGAGGATCCAGTGCAGCAAAAAGGAAAGAGCAGCTGTTGCTTTAAGGCAACAGAAGAGCCTCCGCCAATAGGCAGTCTCAAAGGACGTGCCTGGGCGGGGCCTGAACAGCTGATTGCAGATCAGCTGTAGAGCGGCCGGCAGAAAAACCGCGGTAGGGGTTTAAATCCCTTCCAGGCTAAAAAAAAGAAACCGCACACAACTGGAGCCTTTAAGGCTCCGGAGCGGTTTCCAAGGGGCCTAGAAATAAGGCTGTTGATTGCAGAGTTTTAGTGTCAGAAGCCCTAAAAAGGGCTGGATCAGACCGGGTCCCAGGGAGCAAAGGATTCGATCCCAGGCGGTTGCTTAATCAGGCGATCTTCAAACAGGACCCCGGGCGGATACTACACTCGAGCTTACCTCACCTTACGGCGCACACAGACGTACTCTCCCCCTCCCAAGACACCCCCCAGCGCGGGGGAATAGAAATTTTCTAAGTCCCGCCCGCTCGCTCACCGTCCGCCACCCTCTCCTGGCTCACGGCGACCGGAGCAAGACCGACCGACTCACCCACCCCGCGTGCCTCTTCCGGCCTACCCTCCCTCGCCCCAGGGAGGCCCAGGTGGTGGTGGGGCGCCGGGGTCCCTCTGGGCGGTGCCCAGCTCTCCTCCCTCCCTCCCTCCTGCCTTCCTCCCTTCCCGGCAGCCCCCGGGGCTCATCTGCAGACAGGCTCCGCCCCCTCTCCCCACAGTCTTTTTGTCTTTGCCTCTGCTCTTCCGAGCCCTCACTCCCGTTCCTGATTTAAAAAAAAAAAAAAAAAAAAAAAAAAAAGGAAAATGAAAATGAAAAAAGCGGCGGCTTGCCAATGCTGCCTTTGGAAAAACCTCCCCCAGGAGACCAGGGAGAGGCAGAGCAATGCCGCAGCGAGAAAGTATGCTCCGCGTCTCCCTGGTCCGCTGGGGGTTCCCCCCAGCGGACCAGGGAGACGCGGAGTGGCTTTGCTCCCTGCAGCATTGCTCGGAGTCTCCCTGGTCTGCTGGGGGGGCAGCAGACGGGGGGGGGGGCGGCAGGGGGCCAGTAGACCAGGCAGACGCAGAGCAAATGTCCAGATCCAGATCCAGATCCAGATCCAACGGAGCAGATCCACAGCCGATAGCAGAGGATCCAGTGCAGCAAAAAGGAAAGAGCAGCTGTTGCTTTAAGGCAACAGAAGAGCCTCCGCCAATAGGCAGTCTCAAAGGACGTGCCTGGGCGGGGCCTGAACAGCTGATTGCAGATCAGCTGTAGAGCGGCCGGCAGAAAAACCGCGGTAGGGGTTTAAATCCCTTCCAGGCTAAAAAAAAGAAACCGCACACAACTGGAGCCTTTAAGGCTCCGGAGCGGTTTCCAAGGGGCCTAGAAATAAGGCTGTTGATTGCAGAGTTTTGGTGTCAGAAGCCCTAAAAAGGGCTGGATCAGACCGGGTCCCAGGGAGCAAAGGATTCGATCCCAGGCGGTCGCTTAATCAGGCGATCTTCAAACAGGACCCCGGGCGGATACTACACTCGAGCTTACCTCACCTTACGGCGCACACAGACGTACTCTCCCCCTCCCAAGACACCCCCCAGCGCGGGGGAATAGAAATTTTCTAAGTCCCGCCCGCTCGCTCACCGTCCGCCACCCTCTCCTGGCTCACGGCGACCGGAGCAAGACCGACCGACTCACCCACCCCGCGTGCCTCTTCCGGCCTACCCTCCCTCGCCCCAGGGAGGCCCAGGTGGTGGTGGGGCGCCGGGGTCCCTCTGGGCGGCGCCCAGCTCTCCTCCCTCCCTCCCTCCTGCCTTCCTCCCTTCCCGGCAGCCCCCGGGGCTCATCTGCAGACAGGCTCCGCCCCCTCTCCCCACAGTCTTTTTGTCTTTGCCTCTGCTCTTCCGAGCCCTCACTCCCGTTCCTGATTTAAAAAAAAAAAAAAAAAAAAGGAAAATGAAAATGAAAAAGAGCGGCGGCTTGCCAATGCTGCCTTTGGAAAAACCTCCCCCAGGAGACCAGGGAGAGGCAGAGCAATGCCGCAGCGAGAAAGTACGCTCCGCGTCTCCCTGGTCCGCTGGGGGTTCCCCCCAGCGGACCAGGGAGACGCGGAGTGGCTTTGCTCCCTGCAGCATTGCTCGGAGTCTCCCTGGTCTGCTGGGGGGGCAGCAGACGGGGGGGGGGGGAGCGGCAGGGGGCCAGTAGACCAGGCAGACGCAGAGCAAATGTCCAGATCCAGATCCAGATCCAGATCCAACGGAGCAGATCCACAGCCGATAGCAGAGGATCCAGTGCAGCAAAAAGGAAAGAGCAGCTGTTGCTTTAAGGCAACAGAAGAGCCTCCGCCAATAGGCAGTCTCAAAGGACGTGCCTGGGCGGGGCCTGAACAGCTGATTGCAGATCAGCTGTAGAGCGGCCGGCAGAAAAACCGCGGTAGGGGTTTAAATCCCTTCCAGGCTAAAAAAAAGAAACCGCACACAACTGGAGCCTTTAAGGCTCCGGAGCGGTTTCCAAGGGGCCTAGAAATAAGGCTGTTGATTGCAGAGTTTTGGTGTCAGAAGCCCTAAAAAGGGCTGGATCAGACCGGGTCCCAGGGAGCAAAGGATTCGATCCCAGGCGGTCGCTTAATCAGGCGATCTTCAAACAGGACCCCGGGCGGATACTACACTCGAGCTTACCTCACCTTACGGCGCACACAGACGTACTCTCCCCCTCCCAAGACACCCCCCAGCGCGGGGGAATAGAAATTTTCTAAGTCCCGCCCGCTCGCTCACCGTCCGCCACCCTCTCCTGGCTCACGGCGACCGGAGCAAGACCGACCGACTCACCCACCCCGCGTGCCTCTTCCGGCCTACCCTCCCTCGCCCCAGGGAGGCCCAGGTGGTGGTGGGGCGCCGGGGTCCCTCTGGGCGGCGCCCAGCTCTCCTCCCTCCCTCCCTCCTGCCTTCCTCCCTTCCCGGCAGCCCCCGGGGCTTATCTGCAGACAGGCTCCGCCCCCTCTCCCCACAGTCTTTTTGTCTTTGCCTCTGCTCTTCCGAGCCCTCACTCCCGTTCCTGATTTAAAAAAAAAAAAAAAAAAAAGGAAAATGAAAATGAAAAAGAGCGGCGGCTTGCCAATGCTGCCTTTGGAAAAACCTCCCCCAGGAGACCAGGGAGAGGCAGAGCAATGCCGCAGCGAGAAAGTACGCTCCGCGTCTCCCTGGTCCGCTGGGGGTTCCCCCCAGCGGACCAGGGAGACGCGGAGTGGCTTTGCTCCCTGCAGCATTGCTCGGAGTCTCCCTGGTCTGCTGGGGGGGCAGCAGACGGGGGGGGGGGGGCGGCAGGGGGCCAGTAGACCAGGCAGACGCAGAGCAAATGTCCAGATCCAGATCCAGATCCAACGGAGCAGATCCACAGCCGATAGCAGAGGATCCAGTGCAGCAAAAAGGAAAGAGCAGCTGTTGCTTTAAGGCAACAGAAGAGCCTCCGCCAATAGGCAGTCTCAAAGGACGTGCCTGGGCGGGGCCTGAACAGCTGATTGCAGATCAGCTGTAGAGCGGCCGGCAGAAAAACCGCGGTAGGGGTTTAAATCCCTTCCAGGCTAAAAAAAAGAAACCGCACCCAACTGGAACCTTTAAGGCTCCGGAGCGGTTTCCAAGGGGCCTAGAAATAAGGCTGTTGATTGCAGAGTTTTGGTGTCAGAAGCCCTAAAAAGGGCTGGATCAGACCGGGTCCCAGGGAGCAAAGGATTCGATCCCAGGCGGTTGCTTAATCAGGCGATCTTCAAACAGGACCCCGGGCGGATACTACACTCGAGCTTACCTCACCTTACGGCGCACACAGACGTACTCTCCCCCTCCCAAGACACCCCCCAGCGCGGGGGAATAGAAATTTTCTAAGTCCCGCCCGCTCGCTCACCGTCCGCCACCCTCTCCTGGCTCACGGCGACCGGAGCAAGACCGACCGACTCACCCACCCCGCGTGCCTCTTCCGGCCTACCCTCCCTCGCCCCAGGGAGGCCCAGGTGGTGGTGGGGCGCCGGGGTCCCTCTGGGCGGCGCCCAGCTCTCCTCCCTCCCTCCCTCCTGCCTTCCTCCCTTCCCGGCAGCCCCCGGGGCTCATCTGCAGACAGGCTCCGCCCCCTCTCCCCACAGTCTTTTTGTCTTTGCCTCTGCTCTTCCGAGCCCTCACTCCCGTTCCTGATTTAAAAAAAAAAAAAAAAAAAAAAAAACGGAAAATGAAAATGAAAAAAAGCGGCGGCTTGCCAATGCTGCCTTTGGAAAAACCTCCCCCAGGAGACCAGGGAGAGGCAGAGCAATGCCGCAGCGAGAAAGTACGCTCCGCGTCTCCCTGGTCCGCTGGGGGTTCCCCCCAGCGGACCAGGGAGACGCGGAGTGGCTTTGCTCCCTGCAGCATTGCTCGGAGTCTCCCTGGTCTGCTGGGGGGGCAGCAGACGGGGGGGGGGGCGGCAGGGGGCCAGTAGACCAGGCAGACGCAGAGCAAATGTCCAGATCCAGATCCAGATCCAGATCCAACGGAGCAGATCCACAGCCGATAGCAGAGGATCCAGTGCAGCAAAAAGGAAAGAGCAGCTGTTGCTTTAAGGCAACAGAAGAGCCTCCGCCAATAGGCAGTCTCAAAGGACGTGCCTGGGCGGGGCCTGAACAGCTGATTGCAGATCAGCTGTAGAGCGGCCGGCAGAAAAACCGCGGTAGGGGTTTAAATCCCTTCCAGGCTAAAAAAAAGAAACCGCACACAACTGGAGCCTTTAAGGCTCCAGAGCGGTTTCCAAGGGGCCTAGAAATAAGGCTGTTGATTGCAGAGTTTTGGTGTCAGAAGCCCTAAAAAGGGCTGGATCAGACCGGGTCCCAGGGAGCAAAGGATTCGATCCCAGGCGGTTGCTTAATCAGGCGATCTTCAAACAGGACCCCGGGCGGATACTACACTCGAGCTTACCTCACCTTACGGCGCACACAGACGTACTCTCCCCCTCCCAAGACACCCCCCAGTGCGGGGGAATAGAAATTTTCTAAGTCCCGCCCGCTCGCTCACCGTCCGCCACCCTCTCCTGGCTCACGGCGACCGGAGCAAGACCGACCGACTCACCCACCCCGCGTTCCTCTTCTGGCCTACCCTCCCTCGCCCCAGGGAGGCCCAGGTGGTGGTGGGGCGCCGGGGTCCCTCTGGGCGGCGCCCAGCTCTCCTCCCTCCCTCCCTCCTGCCTTCCTCCCTTCCCGGCAGCCCCCGGGGCTCATCTGCAGACAGGCTCCGCCCCCTCTCCCCACAGTCTTTTTGTCTTTGCCTCTGCTCTTCCGAGCCCTCACTCCCGTTCCTGATTTAAAAAAAAAAAAAAAAAAAAAAAAAAAAAGGAAAATGAAAATGAAAAAAAGCGGCGGCTTGCCAATGCTGCCTTTGGAAAAACCTCCCCCAGGAGACCAGGGAGAGGCAAAGCAATGCCGCAGCGAGAAAGTACGCTCCGCGTCTCCCTGGTCCGCTGGGGGTTCCCCCCAGCGGACCAGGGAGACGCGGAGTGGCTTTGCTCCCTGCAGCATTGCTCGGAGTCTCCCTGGTCTGCTGGGGGGGCAGCAGACGGGGGGGGGGGGCGGCAGGGGGCCAGTAGACCAGGCAGACGCAGAGCAAATGTCCAGATCCAGATCCAGATCCAGATCCAACGGAGCAGATCCACAGCCGATAGCAGAGGATCCAGTGCAGCAAAAAGGAAAGAGCAGCTGTTGCTTTAAGGCAACAGAAGAGCCTCCGCCAATAGGCAGTCTCAAAGGACGTGCCTGGGCGGGGCCTGAACAGCTGATTGCAGATCAGCTGTAGAGCGGCCGGCAGAAAAACCGCGGTAGGGGTTTAAATCCCTTCCAGGCTAAAAAAAAGAAACCGCACACAACTGGAGCCTTTAAGGCTCCGGAGCGGTTTCCAAGGGGCCTAGAAATAAGGCTGTTGATTGCAGAGTTTTGGTGTCAGAAGCCCTAAAAAGGGCTGGATCAGACCGGGTCCCAGGGAGCAAAGGATTCGATCCCAGGCGGTTGCTTAATCAGGCGATCTTCAAACAGGACCCCGGGCGGATACTACACTCGAGCTTACCTCACCTTACGGCGCACACAGACGTACTCTCCCCCTCCCAAGACACCCCCCAGCACGGGGGAATAGAAATTTTCTAAGTCCCGCCCGCTCGCTCACCGTCCGCCACCCTCTCCTGGCTCACGGCGACCGGAGCAAGACCGACCGACTCACCCACCCCGCGTGCCTCTTCCGGCCTACCCTCCCTCGCCCCAGGGAGGCCCAGGTGGTGGTGGGGCGCCGGGGTCCCTCTGGGCGGCGCCCAGCTCTCCTCCCTCCCTCCCTCCTGCCTTCCTCCCTTCCCGGCAGCCCCCGGGGCTCATCTGCAGACAGGCTCCGCCCCCTCTCCCCACAGTCTTTTTGTCTTTGCCTCTGCTCTTCCGAGCCCTCACTCCCGTTCCTGATTTAAAAAAAAAAAAAAAAAAAAAAAAGGAAAATGAAAATGAAAAAAAGCGGCGGCTTGCCAATGCTGCCTTTGGAAAAACCTCCCCCAGGAGACCAGGGAGAGGCAAAGCAATGCCGCAGCGAGAAAGTACGCTCCGCGTCTCCCTGGTCCGCTGGGGGTTCCCCCCAGCGGACCAGGGAGACGCGGAGTGGCTTTGCTCCCTGCAGCATTGCTCGGAGTCTCCCTGGTCTGCTGGGGGGGCAGCAGACGGGGGGGGGAGGCAGGGGGCCAGTAGACCAGGCAGACGCAGAGCAAATGTCCAGATCCAGATCCAGATCCAACGGAGCAGATCCACAGCCGATAGCAGAGGATCCAGTGCAGCAAAAAGGAAAGAGCAGCTGTTGCTTTAAGGCAACAGAAGAGCCTCCGCCAATAGGCAGTCTCAAAGGACGTGCCTGGGCGGGGCCTGAACAGCTGATTGCAGATCAGCTGTAGAGCGGCCGGCAGAAAAACCGCGGTAGGGGTTTAAATCCCTTCCAGGCTAAAAAAAAGAAACCGCACACAACTGGAGCCTTTAAGGCTCCGGAGCGGTTTCCAAGGGGCCTAGAAATAAGGCTGTTGATTGCAGAGTTTTGGTGTCAGAAGCCCTAAAAAGGGCTGGATCAGACCGGGTCCCAGGGAGCAAAGGATTCGATCCCAGGCGGTCGCTTAATCAGGCGATCTTCAAACAGGACCCCGGGCGGATACTACACTCGAGCTTACCTCACCTTACGGCGCACACAGACGTACTCTCCCCCTCCCAAGACACCCCCCAGCGCGGGGGAATAGAAATTTTCTAAGTCCCGCCCGCTCGCTCACCGTCCGCCACCCTCTCCTGGCTCACGGCGACCGGAGCAAGACCGACCGACTCACCCACCCCGCGTGCCTCTTCCGGCCTACCCTCCCTCGCCCCAGGGAGGCCCAGGTGGTGGTGGGGCGCCGGGGTCCCTCTGGGCGGCGCCCAGCTCTCCTCCCTCCCTCCCTCCTGCCTTCCTCCCTTCCCGGCAGCCCCCGGGGCTTATCTGCAGACAGGCTCCGCCCCCTCTCCCCACAGTCTTTTTGTCTTTGCCTCTGCTCTTCCGAGCCCTCACTCCCGTTCCTGATTTAAAAAAAAAAAAAAAAAAAAGGAAAATGAAAATGAAAAAGAGCGGCGGCTTGCCAATGCTGCCTTTGGAAAAACCTCCCCCAGGAGACCAGGGAGAGGCAGAGCAATGCCGCAGCGAGAAAGTACGCTCCGCGTCTCCCTGGTCCGCTGGGGGTTCCCCCCAGCGGACCAGGGAGACGCGGAGTGGCTTTGCTCCCTGCAGCATTGCTCGGAGTCTCCCTGGTCTGCTGGGGGGGCAGCAGACGGGGGGGGGGGGGGGCGGCAGGGGGCCAGTAGACCAGGCAGACGCAGAGCAAATGTCCAGATCCAGATCCAGATCCAACGGAGCAGATCCACAGCCGATAGCAGAGGATCCAGTGCAGCAAAAAGGAAAGAGCAGCTGTTGCTTTAAGGCAACAGAAGAGCCTCCGCCAATAGGCAGTCTCAAAGGACGTGCCTGGGCGGGGCCTGAACAGCTGATTGCAGATCAGCTGTAGAGCGGCCGGCAGAAAAACCGCGGTAGGGGTTTAAATCCCTTCCAGGCTAAAAAAAAGAAACCGCACACAACTGGAGCCTTTAAGGCTCCGGAGCGGTTTCCAAGGGGCCTAGAAATAAGGCTGTTGATTGCAGAGTTTTGGTGTCAGAAGCCCTAAAAAGGGCTGGATCAGACTGGGTCCCAGGGAGCAAAGGATTCGATCCCAGGCGGTTGCTTAATCAGGCGATCTTCAAACAGGACCCCGGGCGGATACTACACTCGAGCTTACCTCACCTTACGGC
This sequence comes from Pelodiscus sinensis, assembly GCF_049634645.1. Classification (NCBI taxonomy): domain Eukaryota; kingdom Metazoa; phylum Chordata; order Testudines; family Trionychidae; genus Pelodiscus; species Pelodiscus sinensis. The sequence goes on from NC_134714.1 coordinate 86,299,382, forward strand.
GCACACAGACGTACTCTCCCCCTCCCAAGACACCCCCCAGCGCGGGGGAATAGAAATTTTCTAAGTCCCGCCCGCTCGCTCACCGTCCGCCACCCTCTCCTGGCTCACGGCGACCGGAGCAAGACCGACCGACTCACCCACCCCGCGTGCCTCTTCCGGCCTACCCTCCCTCGCCCCAGGGAGGCCCAGGTGGTGGTGGGGCGCCGGGGTCCCTCTGGGCGGCGCCCAGCTCTCCTCCCTCCCTCCCTCCTGCCTTCCTCCCTTCCCGGCAGCCCCCGGGGCTCATCTGCAGACAGGCTCCGCCCCCTCTCCCCACAGTCTTTTTGTCTTTGCCTCTGCTCTTCCGAGCCCTCACTCCCGTTCCTGATTTAAAAAAAAAAAAAAAAAAGGAAAATGAAAAAAAGCGGCGGCTTGCCAATGCTGCCTTTGGAAAAACCTCCCCCAGGAGACCAGGGAGAGGCAGAGCAATGCCGCAGCGAGAAAGTACGCTCCGCGTCTCCCTGGTCCGCTGGGGGTTCCCCCCAGCGGACCAGGGAGACGCGGAGTGGCTTTGCTCCCTGCAGCATTGCTCGGAGTCTCCCTGGTCTGCTGGGGGGGCAGCAGACGGGGGGGGGGGGGCGGCAGGGGGCCAGTAGACCAGGCAGACGCAGAGCAAATGTCCAGATCCAGATCCAGATCCAGATCCAACGGAGCAGATCCACAGCCGATAGCAGAGGATCCAGTGCAGCAAAAAGGAAAGAGCAGCTGTTGCTTTAAGGCAACAGAAGAGCCTCCGCCAATAGGCAGTCTCAAAGGACGTGCCTGGGCGGGGCCTGAACAGCTGATTGCAGATCAGCTGTAGAGCGGCCGGCAGAAAAACCGCGGTAGGGGTTTAAATCCCTTCCAGGCTAAAAAAAAGAAACCGCACACAACTGGAGCCTTTAAGGCTCCGGAGCGGTTTCCAAGGGGCCTAGAAATAAGGCTGTTGATTGCAGAGTTTTGGTGTCAGAAGCCCTAAAAAGGGCTGGATCAGACCGGGTCCCAGGGAGCAAAGGATTCGATCCCAGGCGGTTGCTTAATCAGGCGATCTTCAAACAGGACCCCGGGCGGATACTACACTCGAGCTTACCTCACCTTACGGCGCACACAGACGTACTCTCCCCCTCCCAAGACACCCCCCAGCGCGGGGGAATAGAAATTTTCTAAGTCCCGCCCGCTCGCTCACCGTCCGCCACCCTCTCCTGGCTCACGGCGACCGGAGCAAGACCGACCGACTCACCCACCCCGCGTGCCTCTTCCGGCCTACCCTCCCTCGCCCCAGGGAGGCCCAGGTGGTGGTGGGGCGCCGGGGTCCCTCTGGGCGGCGCCCAGCTCTCCTCCCTCCCTCCCTCCTGCCTTCCTCCCTTCCCGGCAGCCCCCGGGGCTCATCTGCAGACAGGCTCCGCCCCCTCTCCCCACAGTCTTTTTGTCTTTGCCTCTGCTCTTCCGAGCCCTCACTCCCGTTCCTGATTTAAAAAAAAAAAAAAAAAAGGAAAATGAAAAAAAGCGGCGGCTTGCCAATGCTGCCTTTGGAAAAACCTCCCCCAGGAGACCAGGGAGAGGCAGAGCAATGCCGCAGCGAGAAAGTACGCTCCGCGTCTCCCTGGTCCGCTGGGGGTTCCCCCCAGCGGACCAGGGAGACGCGGAGTGGCTTTGCTCCCTGCAGCATTGCTCGGAGTCTCCCTGGTCTGCTGGGGGGGCAGCAGACGGGGGGGGGGCGGCAGGGGGCCAGTAGACCAGGCAGACGCAGAGCAAATGTCCAGATCCAGATCCAGATCCAGATCCAACGGAGCAGATCCACAGCCGATAGCAGAGGATCCAGTGCAGCAAAAAGGAAAGAGCAGCTGTTGCTTTAAGGCAACAGAAGAGCCTCCGCCAATAGGCAGTCTCAAAGGACGTGCCTGGGCGGGGCCTGAACAGCTGATTGCAGATCAGCTGTAGAGCGGCCGGCAGAAAAACCGCGGTAGGGGTTTAAATCCCTTCCAGGCTAAAAAAAAGAAACCGCACACAACTGGAGCCTTTAAGGCTCCGGAGCGGTTTCCAAGGGGCCTAGAAATAAGGCTGTTGATTGCAGAGTTTTGGTGTCAGAAGCCCTAAAAAGGGCTGGATCAGACCGGGTCCCAGGGAGCAAAGGATTCGATCCCAGACGGTTGCTTAATCAGGCGATCTTCAAACAGGACCCCGGGCGGATACTACACTCGAGCTTACCTCACCTTACGGCGCACACAGACGTACTCTCCCCCTCCCAAGACACCCCCCAGCGCGGGGGAATAGAAATTTTCTAAGTCCCGCCCGCTCGCTCACCGTCCGCCACCCTCTCCTGGCTCACGGCGACCGGAGCAAGACCGACCGACTCACCCACCCCGCGTGCCTCTTCCGGCCTACCCTCCCTCGCCCCAGGGAGGCCCAGGTGGTGGTGGGGCGCCGGGGTCCCTCTGGGCGGCGCCCAGCTCTCCTCCCTCCCTCCCTCCTGCCTTCCTCCCTTCCCGGCAGCCCCCGGGGCTCATCTGCAGACAGGCTCCGCCCCCTCTCCCCACAGTCTTTTTGTCTTTGCCTCTGCTCTTCCGAGCCCTCACTCCCGTTCCTGATTTAAAAAAAAAAAAAAAAAAAAAAAGGAAAATGAAAATGAAAAAAAGCGGCGGCTTGCCAATGCTGCCTTTGGAAAAACCTCCCCCAGGAGACCAGGGAGAGGCAGAGCAATGCCGCAGCGAGAAAGTACGCTCCGCGTCTCCCTGGTCCGCTGGGGGTTCCCCCCAGCGGACCAGGGAGACGCGGAGTGGCTTTGCTCCCTGCAGCATTGCTCGGAGTCTCCCTGGTCTGCTGGGGGGGCAGCAGACGGGGGGGGGGGGGCGGCAGGGGGCCAGTAGACCAGGCAGACGCAGAGCAAATGTCCAGATCCAGATCCAGATCCAGATCCAACGGAGCAGATCCACAGCCGATAGCAGAGGATCCAGTGCAGCAAAAAGGAAAGAGCAGCTGTTGCTTTAAGGCAACAGAAGAGCCTCCGCCAATAGGCAGTCTCAAAGGACGTGCCTGGGCGGGGCCTGAACAGCTGATTGCAGATCAGCTGTAGAGCGGCCGGCAGAAAAACCGCGGTAGGGGTTTAAATCCCTTCCAGGCTAAAAAAAAGAAACCGCACACAACTGGAGCCTTTAAGGCTCCGGAGCGGTTTCCAAGGGGCCTAGAAATAAGGCTGTTGATTGCAGAGTTTTGGTGTCAGAAGCCCTAAAAAGGGCTGGATCAGACCGGGTCCCAGGGAGCAAAGGATTCGATCCCAGACGGTTGCTTAATCAGGCGATCTTCAAACAGGACCCCGGGCGGATACTACACTCGAGCTTACCTCACCTTACGGCGCACACAGACGTACTCTCCCCCTCCCAAGACACCCCCCAGCGCGGGGGAATAGAAATTTTCTAAGTCCCGCCCGCTCGCTCACCGTCCGCCACCCTCTCCTGGCTCACGGCGACCGGAGCAAGACCGACCGACTCACCCACCCCGCGTGCCTCTTCCGGCCTACCCTCCCTCGCCCCAGGGAGGCCCAGGTGGTGGTGGGGCGCCGGGGTCCCTCTGGGCGGCGCCCAGCTCTCCTCCCTCCCTCCCTCCTGCCTTCCTCCCTTCCCGGCAGCCCCCGGGACTCATCTGCAGACAGGCTCCGCCCCCTCTCCCCACAGTCTTTTTGTCTTTGCCTCTGCTCTTCCGAGCCCTCACTCCCGTTCCTGATTTAAAAAAAAAGGAAAATGAAAATGAAAAAAAGCGGCGGCTTGCCAATGCTGCCTTTGGAAAAACCTCCCCCAGGAGACCAGGGAGAGGCAGAGCAATGCCGCAGCGAGAAAGTACGCTCCGCGTCTCCCTGGTCCGCTGGGGGTTCCCCCCAGCGGACCAGGGAGACGCGGAGTGGCTTTGCTCCCTGCAGCATTGCTCGGAGTCTCCCTGGTCTGCTGGGGGGGGCAGCAGACGGGGGGGGGGCGGCAGGGGGCCAGTAGACCAGGCAGACGCAGAGCAAATGTCCAGATCCAGATCCAGATCCAACGGAGCAGATCCACAGCCGATAGCAGAGGATCCAGTGCAGCAAAAAGGAAAGAGCAGCTGTTGCTTTAAGGCAACAGAAGAGCCTCCGCCAATAGGCAGTCTCAAAGGACGTGCCTGGGCGGGGCCTGAACAGCTGATTGCAGATCAGCTGTAGAGCGGCCGGCAGAAAAACCGCGGTAGGGGTTTAAATCCCTTCCAGGCTAAAAAAAAGAAACCGCACACAACTGGAGCCTTTAAGGCTCCGGAGCGGTTTCCAAGGGGCCTAGAAATAAGGCTGTTGATTGCAGAGTTTTGGTGTCAGAAGCCCTAAAAAGGGCTGGATCAGACCGGGTCCCAGGGAGCAAAGGATTCGATCCCAGGCGGTTGCTTAATCAGGCGATCTTCAAACAGGACCCCGGGCGGATACTACACTCGAGCTTACCTCACCTTACGGCGCACACAGACGTACTCTCCCCCTCCCAAGACACCCCCCAGCGCGGGGGAATAGAAATTTTCTAAGTCCCGCCCGCTCGCTCACCGTCCGCCACCCTCTCCTGGCTCACGGCGACCGGAGCAAGACCGACCGACTCACCCACCCCGCGTGCCTCTTCCGGCCTACCCTCCCTCGCCCCAGGGAGGCCCAGGTGGTGGTGGGGCACCGGGGTCCCTCTGGGCGGCGCCCAGCTCTCCTCCCTCCCTCCCTCCTGCCTTCCTCCCTTCCCGGCAGCCCCCGGGGCTCATCTGCAGACAGGCTCCGCCCCCTCTCCCACAGTCTTTTTGTCTTTGCCTCTGCTCTTCCGAGCCCTCACTCCCGTTCCTGATTTAAAAAAAAAAAAAAAAAAAAATGAAATTGAAAATGAAAAAAAGCGGCGGCTTGCCAATGCTGCCTTTGGAAAAACCTCCCCCAGGAGACCAGGGAGAGGCAGAGCAATGCCGCAGCGAGAAAGTACGCTCCGCGTCTCCCTGGTCCGCTGGGGGTTCCCCCCAGCGGACCAGGGAGACGCGGAGTGGCTTTGCTCCCTGCAGCATTGCTCGGAGTCTCCCTGGTCTGCTGGGGGGGCAGCAGACGGGGGGGGGCGGCAGGGGGCCAGTAGACCAGGCAGACGCAGAGCAAATGTCCAGATCCAGATCCAGATCCAGATCCAACGGAGCAGATCCACAGCCGATAGCAGAGGATCCAGTGCAGCAAAAAGGAAAGAGCAGCTGTTGCTTTAAGGCAACAGAAGAGCCTCCGCCAATAGGCAGTCTCAAAGGACGTGCCTGGGCGGGGCCTGAACAGCTGATTGCAGATCAGCTGTAGAGCGGCCGGCAGAAAAACCGCGGTAGGGGTTTAAATCCCTTCCAGGCTAAAAAAAAGAAACCGCACACAACTGGAGCCTTTAAGGCTCCGGAGCGGTTTCCAAGGGGCCTAGAAATAAGGCTGTTGATTGCAGAGTTTTGGTGTCAGAAGCCCTAAAAAGGGCTGGATCAGACCGGGTCCCAGGGAGCAAAGGATTCGATCCCAGGCGGTTGCTTAATCAGGCGATCTTCAAACAGGACCCCGGGCGGATACTACACTCGAGCTTACCTCACCTTACGGCGCACACAGACGTACTCTCCCCCTCCCAAGACACCCCCCAGCGCGGGGGAATAGAAATTTTCTAAGTCCCGCCCGCTCGCTCACCGTCCGCCACCCTCTCCTGGCTCACGGCGACCGGAGCAAGACCGACCGACTCACCCACCCCGCGTGCCTCTTCCGGCCTACCCTCCCTCGCCCCAGGGAGGCCCAGGTGGTGGTGGGGCGCCGGGGTCCCTCTGGGCGGCGCCCAGCTCTCCTCCCTCCCTCCCTCCTGCCTTCCTCCCTTCCCGGCAGCCCCCGGGGCTCATCTGCAGACAGGCTCCGCCCCCTCTCCCCACAGTCTTTTTGTCTTTGCCTCTGCTCTTCCGAGCCCTCACTCCCGTTCCTGATTTAAAAAAAAAAAAAAAAAAAAAAAAAGGAAAATGAAAATGAAAAAAAGCGGCGGCTTGCCAATGCTGCCTTTGGAAAAACCTCCCCCAGGAGACCAGGGAGAGGCAGAGCAATGCCGCAGCGAGAAAGTACGCTCCGCGTCTCCCTGGTCCGCTGGGGGTTCCCCCCAGCGGACCAGGGAGACGCGGAGTGGCTTTGCTCCCTGCAGCATTGCTCGGAGTCTCCCTGGTCTGCTGGGGGGGCAGCAGACGGGGGGGGGGCGGCAGGGGGCCAGTAGACCAGGCAGACGCAGAGCAAATGTCCAGATCCAGATCCAGATCCAGATCCAGATCCAACGGAGCAGATCCACAGCCGATAGCAGAGGATCCAGTGCAGCAAAAAGGAAAGAGCAGCTGTTGCTTTAAGGCAACAGAAGAGCCTCCGCCAATAGGCAGTCTCAAAGGACATGCCTGGGCGGGGCCTGAACAGCTGATTGCAGATCAGCTGTAGAGCGGCCGGCAGAAAAACCGCGGTAGGGGTTTAAATCCCTTCCAGGCTAAAAAAAAGAAACCGCACACAACTGGAGCCTTTAAGGCTCCGGAGCGGTTTCCAAGGGGCCTAGAAATAAGGCTGTTGATTGCAGAGTTTTGGTGTCAGAAGCCCTAAAAAGGGCTGGATCAGACCGGGTCCCAGGGAGCAAAGGATTCGATCCCAGGCGGTCGCTTAATCAGGCGATCTTCAAACAGGACCCCGGGCGGATACTACACTCGAGCTTACCTCACCTTACGGCGCACACAGACGTACTCTCCCCCTCCCAAGACACCCCCCAGCGCGGGGGAATAGAAATTTTCTAAGTCCCGCCCGCTCGCTCACCGTCCGCCACCCTCTCCTGGCTCACGGCGACCGGAGCAAGACCGACCGACTCACCCACCCCGCGTGCCTCTTCCGGCCTACCCTCCCTCGCCCCAGGGAGGCCCAGGTGGTGGTGGGGCACCGGGGTCCCTCTGGGCGGCGCCCAGCTCTCCTCCCTCCCTCCCTCCTGCCTTCCTCCCGTTCCCGGCAGCCCCCGGGGCTCATCTGCAGACAGGCTCCGCCCCCTCTCCCCACAGTCTTTTTGTCTTTGCCTCTGCTCTTCCGAGCCCTCACTCCCGTTCCTGATTTAAAAAAAAAAAAAAAAAAAAAATGAAATTGAAAATGAAAAAAAGCGGCGGCTTGCCAATGCTGCCTTTGGAAAAACCTCCCCCAGGAGACCCAGGGAGAGGCAGAGCAATGCCGCAGCGAGAAAGTACGCTCCGCGTCTCCCTGGTCCGCTGGGGGTTCCCCCCAGCGGACCAGGGAGACGCGGAGTGGCTTTGCTCCCTGCAGCATTGCTCGGAGTCTCCCTGGTCTGCTGGGGGGGCAGCAGACGGGGGGGGGCGGCAGGGGGCCAGTAGACCAGGCAGACGCAGAGCAAATGTCCAGATCCAGATCCAGATCCAGATCCAACGGAGCAGATCCACAGCCGATAGCAGAGGATCCAGTGCAGCAAAAAGGAAAGAGCAGCTGTTGCTTTAAGGCAACAGAAGAGCCTCCGCCAATAGGCAGTCTCAAAGGACGTGCCTGGGCGGGGCCTGAACAGCTGATTGCAGATCAGCTGTAGAGCGGCCGGCAGAAAAACCGCGGTAGGGGTTTAAATCCCTTCCAGGCTAAAAAAAAGAAACCGCACACAACTGGAGCCTTTAAGGCTCCGGAGCGGTTTCCAAGGGGCCTAGAAATAAGGCTGTTGATTGCAGAGTTTTGGTGTCAGAAGCCCTAAAAAGGGCTGGATCAGACCGGGTCCCAGGGAGCAAAGGATTCGATCCCAGGCGGTTGCTTAATCAGGCGATCTTCAAACAGGACCCCGGGCGGATACTACACTCGAGCTTACCTCACCTTACGGCGCACACAGACGTACTCTCCCCCTCCCAAGACACCCCCCAGCGCGGGGGAATAGAAATTTTCTAAGTCCCGCCCGCTCGCTCACCGTCCGCCACCCTCTCCTGGCTCACGGCGACCGGAGCAAGACCGACCGACTCACCCACCCCGCGTGCCTCTTCCGGCCTACCCTCCCTCGCCCCAGGGAGGCCCAGGTGGTGGTGGGGCGCGGGGTCCCTCTGGGCGGCGCCCAGCTCTCCTCCCTCCCTCCCTCCTGCCTTCCTCCCTTCCCGGCAGCCCCCGGGGCTCATCTGCAGACAGGCTCCGCCCCCTCTCCCCACAGTCTTTTTGTCTTTGCCTCTGCTCTTCCGAGCCCTCACTCCCGTTCCTGATTTAAAAAAAAAAAAAAAAAAAAAAAAAGGAAAATGAAAATGAAAAAAAGCGGCGGCTTGCCAATGCTGCCTTTGGAAAAACCTCCCCCAGGAGACCAGGGAGAGGCAGAGCAATGCCGCAGCGAGAAAGTACGCTCCGCGTCTCCCTGGTCCGCTGGGGGTTCCCCCCAGCGGACCAGGGAGACGCGGAGTGGCTTTGCTCCCTGCAGCATTGCTCGGAGTCTCCCTGGTCTGCTGGGGGGGCAGCAGACGGGGGGGGGGCGGCAGGGGGCCAGTAGACCAGGCAGACGCAGAGCAAATGTCCAGATCCAGATCCAGATCCAGATCCAGATCCAACGGAGCAGATCCACAGCCGATAGCAGAGGATCCAGTGCAGCAAAAAGGAAAGAGCAGCTGTTGCTTTAAGGCAACAGAAGAGCCTCCGCCAATAGGCAGTCTCAAAGGACATGCCTGGGCGGGGCCTGAACAGCTGATTGCAGATCAGCTGTAGAGCGGCCGGCAGAAAAACCGCGGTAGGGGTTTAAATCCCTTCCAGGCTAAAAAAAAGAAACCGCACACAACTGGAGCCTTTAAGGCTCCGGAGCGGTTTCCAAGGGGCCTAGAAATAAGGCTGTTGATTGCAGAGTTTTGGTGTCAGAAGCCCTAAAAAGGGCTGGATCAGACCGGGTCCCAGGGAGCAAAGGATTCGATCCCAGGCGGTCGCTTAATCAGGCGATCTTCAAACAGGACCCCGGGCGGATACTACACTCGAGCTTACCTCACCTTACGGCGCACACAGACGTACTCTCCCCCTCCCAAGACACCCCCCAGCGCGGGGGAATAGAAATTTTCTAAGTCCCGCCCGCTCGCTCACCGTCCGCCACCCTCTCCTGGCTCACGGCGACCGGAGCAAGACCGACCGACTCACCCACCCCGCGTGCCTCTTCCGGCCTACCCTCCCTCGCCCCAGGGAGGCCCAGGTGGTGGTGGGGCGCCGGGGTCCCTCTGGGCGGCGCCCAGCTCTCCTCCCTCCCTCCCTCCTGCCTTCCTCCCTTCCCGGCAGCCCCCGGGGCTCATCTGCAGACAGCTCCGCCCCCTCTCCCCACAGTCTTTTTGTCTTTGCCTCTGCTCTTCCGAGCCCTCACTCCCGTTCCTGATTTAAAAAAAAAAAAAAAAAAGGAAAATGAAAAAAAGCGGCGGCTTGCCAATGCTGCCTTTGGAAAAACCTCCCCCAGGAGACCAGGGAGAGGCAGAGCAATGCCGCAGCGAGAAAGTACGCTCCGCGTCTCCCTGGTCCGCTGGGGGTTCCCCCCAGCGGACCAGGGAGACGCGGAGTGGCTTTGCTCCCTGCAGCATTGCTCGGAGTCTCCCTGGTCTGCTGGGGGGGCAGCAGACGGGGGGGGGGGGGCGGCAGGGGGCCAGTAGACCAGGCAGACGCAGAGCAAATGTCCAGATCCAGATCCAGATCCAGATCCAGATCCAACGGAGCAGATCCACAGCCGATAGCAGAGGATCCAGTGCAGCAAAAAGGAAAGAGCAGCTGTTGCTTTAAGGCAACAGAAGAGCCTCCGCCAATAGGCAGTCTCAAAGGACATGCCTGGGCGGGGCCTGAACAGCTGATTGCAGATCAGCTGTAGAGCGGCCGGCAGAAAAACCGCGGTAGGGGTTTAAATCCCTTCCAGGCTAAAAAAAAGAAACCGCACACAACTGGAGCCTTTAAGGCTCCGGAGCGGTTTCCAAGGGGCCTAGAAATAAGGCTGTTGATTGCAGAGTTTTGGTGTCAGAAGCCCTAAAAAGGGCTGGATCAGACCGGGTCCCAGGGAGCAAAGGATTCGATCCCAGGCGGTCGCTTAATCAGGCGATCTTCAAACAGGACCCCGGGCGGATACTACACTCGAGCTTACCTCACCTTACGGCGCACACAGACGTACTCTCCCCCTCCCAAGACACCCCCCAGCGCGGGGGAATAGAAATTTTCTAAGTCCCGCCCGCTCGCTCACCGTCCGCCACCCTCTCCTGGCTCACGGCGACCGGAGCAAGACCGACCGACTCACCCACCCCGCGTGCCTCTTCCGGCCTACCCTCCCTCGCCCCAGGGAGGCCCAGGTGGTGGTGGGGCGCCGGGGGTCCCTCTGGGCGGCGCCCAGCTCTCCTCCCTCCCTCCCTCCTGCCTTCCTCCCTTCCCGGCAGCCCCCGGGGCTCATCTGCAGACAGGCTCCGCCCCCTCTCCCCACAGTCTTTTTGTCTTTGCCTCTGCTCTTCCGAGCCCTCACTCCCGTTCCTGATTTAAAAAAAAAAAAAAAAAAAAAATGAAATTGAAAATGAAAAAAAGCGGTGGCTTGCCAATGCTGCCTTTGGAAAAACCTCCCCAGGAGACCAGGGAGAGGCAGAGCAATGCCGCAGCGAGAAAGTACGCTCCGCGTCTCCCTGGTCCGCTGGGGGTTCCCCCCAGCGGACCAGGGAGACGCGGAGTGGCTTTGCTCCCTGCAGCATTGCTCGGAGTCTCCCTGGTCTGCTGGGGGGGCAGCAGACGGGGGGGGGGGCGGCAGGGGGCCAGTAGACCAGGCAGACGCAGAGCAAATGTCCAGATCCAGATCCAGATCCAGATCCAACGGAGCAGATCCACAGCCGATAGCAGAGGATCCAGTGCAGCAAAAAGGAAAGAGCAGCTGTTGCTTTAAGGCAACAGAAGAGCCTCCGCCAATAGGCAGTCTCAAAGGACGTGCCTGGGCGGGGCCTGAACAGCTGATTGCAGATCAGCTGTAGAGCGGCCGGCAGAAAAACCGCGGTAGGGGTTTAAATCCCTTCCAGGCTAAAAAAAAGAAACCGCACACAACTGGAGCCTTTAAGGCTCCGGAGCGGTTTCCAAGGGGCCTAGAAATAAGGCTGTTGATTGCAGAGTTTTGGTGTCAGAAGCCCTAAAAAGGGCTGGATCAGACCGGGTCCCAGGGAGCAAAGGATTCGATCCCAGGCGGTTACTTAATCAGGCGATCTTCAAACAGGACCCCGGGCGGATACTACACTCGAGCTTACCTCACCTTACGGCGCACACAGACGTACTCTCCCCCTCCCAAGACACCCCCCAGCGCGGGGGAATAGAAATTTTCTAAGTCCCGCCCGCTCGCTCACCGTCCGCCACCCTCTCCTGGCTCACGGCGACCGGAGCAAGACCGACCGACTCACCCACCCCGCGTGCCTCTTCCGGCCTACCCTCCCTCGCCCCAGGGAGGCCCAGGTGGTGGTGGGGCGCCGGGGTCCCTCTGGGCGGCGCCCAGCTCTCCTCCCTCCCTCCCTCCTGCCTTCCTCCCTTCCCGGCAGCCCCCGGGGCTCATCTGCAAACAGGCTCCGCCCCCTCTCCCCACAGTCTTTTTGTCTTTGCCTCTGCTCTTCCGAGCCCTCACTCCCGTTCCTGATTTAAAAAAAAAAAAAAAAAGGAAAATGAAAAAAAGCGGCGCCTTGCCAATGCTGCCTTTGGAAAAACCTCCCCCAGGAGACCAGGGAGAGGCAGAGCAATGCCGCAGCGAGAAAGTACGCTCCGCGTCTCCCTGGTCCGCTGGGGGTTCCCCCCAGCGGACCAGGGAGACGCGGAGTGGCTTTGCTCCCTGCAGCATTGCTCGGAGTCTCCCTGGTCTGCTGGGGGGGCAGCAGACGGGGGGGGGGGGCGGCAGGGGGCCAGTAGACCAGGCAGACGCAGAGCAAATGTCCAGATCCAGATCCAGATCCAGATCCAACGGAGCAGATCCACAGCCGATAGCAGAGGATCCAGTGCAGCAAAAAGGAAAGAGCAGCTGTTGCTTTAAGGCAACAGAAGAGCCTCCGCCAATAGGCAGTCTCAAAGGACGTGCCTGGGCGGGGCCTGAACAGCTGATTGCAGATCAGCTGTAGAGCGGCCGGCAGAAAAACCGCGGTAGGGGTTTAAATCCCTTCCAGGCTAAAAAAAAGAAACCGCACACAACTGGAGCCTTTAAGGCTCCGGAGCGGTTTCCAAGGGGCCTAGAAATAAGGCTGTTGATTGCAGAGTTTTGGTGTCAGAAGCCCTAAAAAGGGCTGGATCAGACCGGGTCCCAGGGAGCAAAGGATTCGATCCCAGACGGTTGCTTAATCAGGCGATCTTCAAACAGGACCCCGGGCGGATACTACACTCGAGCTTACCTCACCTTACGGCGCACACAGACGTACTCTCCCCCTCCCAAGACACCCCCCAGCGCGGGGGAATAGAAATTTTCTAAGTCCCGCCCGCTCGCTCACCGTCCGCCACCCTCTCCTGGCTCACGGCGACCGGAGCAAGACCGACCGACTCACCCACCCCGCGTGCCTCTTCCGGCCTACCCTCCCTCGCCCCAGGGAGGCCCAGGTGGTGGTGGGGCGCCGGGGTCCCTCTGGGCGGCGCCCAGCTCTCCTCCCTCCCTCCCTCCTGCCTTCCTCCCTTCCCGGCAGCCCCCGGGGCTCATCTGCAGACAGGCTCCGCCCCCTCTCCCCACAGTCTTTTTGTCTTTGCCTCTGCTCTTCCGAGCCCTCACTCCCGTTCCTGATTTAAAAAAAAAAAAAAAAAAAAAAAGGAAAATGAAAATGAAAAAAAGCGGCGGCTTGCCAATGCTGCCTTTGGAAAAACCTCCCCCAGGAGACCAGGGAGAGGCAGAGCAATGCCGCAGCGAGAAAGTACGCTCCGCGTCTCCCTGGTCCGCTGGGGGTTCCCCCCAGCGGCCAGGGAGACGCGGAGTGGCTTTGCTCCCTGCAGCATTGCTCGGAGTCTCCCTGGTCTGCTGGGGGGGCAGCAGACGGGGGGGGGGGGGGCGGCAGGGGGCCAGTAGACCAGGCAGACGCAGAGCAAATGTCCAGATCCAGATCCAGATCCAGATCCAACGGAGCAGATCCACAGCCGATAGCAGAGGATCCAGTGCAGCAAAAAGGAAAGAGCAGCTGTTGCTTTAAGGCAACAGAAGAGCCTCCGCCAATAGGCAGTCTCAAAGGACGTGCCTGGGCGGGGCCTGAACAGCTGATTGCAGATCAGCTGTAGAGCGGCCGGCAGAAAAACCGCGGTAGGGGTTTAAATCCCTTCCAGGCTAAAAAAAAGAAACCGCACACAACTGGAGCCTTTAAGGCTCCGGAGCGGTTTCCAAGGGGCCTAGAAATAAGGCTGTTGATTGCAGAGTTTTGGTGTCAGAAGCCCTAAAAAGGGCTGGATCAGACCGGGTCCCAGGGAGCAAAGGATTCGATCCCAGACGGTTGCTTAATCAGGCGATCTTCAAACAGGACCCCGGGCGGATACTACACTCGAGCTTACCTCACCTTACGGCGCACACAGACGTACTCTCCCCCTCCCAAGACACCCCCCAGCGCGGGGGAATAGAAATTTTCTAAGTCCCGCCCGCTCGCTCACCGTCCGCCACCCTCTCCTGGCTCACGGCGACCGGAGCAAGACCGACCGACTCACCCACCCCGCGTGCCTCTTCCGGCCTACCCTCCCTCGCCCCAGGGAGGCCCAGGTGGTGGTGGGGCGCCGGGGTCCCTCTGGGCGGCGCCCAGCTCTCCTCCCTCCCTCCCTCCTGCCTTCCTCCCTTCCCGGCAGCCCCCGGGACTCATCTGCAGACAGGCTCCGCCCCCTCTCCCCACAGTCTTTTTGTCTTTGCCTCTGCTCTTCCGAGCCCTCACTCCCGTTCCTGATTTAAAAAAAAAGGAAAATGAAAATGAAAAAAAGCGGCGGCTTGCCAATGCTGCCTTTGGAAAAACCTCCCCCAGGAGACCAGGGAGAGGCAGAGCAATGCCGCAGCGAGAAAGTACGCTCCGCGTCTCCCTGGTCCGCTGGGGGTTCCCCCAGCGGACCAGGGAGACGCGGAGTGGCTTTGCTCCTGCAGCATTGCTCGGAGTCTCCCTGGTCTGCTGGGGGGGCAGCAGACGGGGGGGGGCGGCAGGGGGCCAGTAGACCAGGCAGACGCAGAGCAAATGTCCAGATCCAGATCCAGATCCAACGGAGCAGATCCACAGCCGATAGCAGAGGATCCAGTGCAGCAAAAAGGAAAGAGCAGCTGTTGCTTTAAGGCAACAGAAGAGCCTCCGCCAATAGGCAGTCTCAAAGGACGTGCCTGGGCGGGGCCTGAACAGCTGATTGCAGATCAGCTGTAGAGCGGCCGGCAGAAAAACCGCGGTAGGGGTTTAAATCCCTTCCAGGCTAAAAAAAAGAAACCGCACACAACTGGAGCCTTTTAGGCTCCGGAGCGGTTTCCAAGGGGCCTAGAAATAAGGCTGTTGATTGCAGAGTTTTGGTGTCAGAAGCCCTAAAAAGGGCTGGATCAGACCGGGTCCCAGGGAGCAAAGGATTCGATCCCAGGCGGTTGCTTAATCAGGCGATCTTCAAACAGGACCCCGGGCGGATACTACACTCGAGCTTACCTCACCTTACGGCGCACACAGACGTACTCTCCCCCTCCCAAGACACCCCCCAGCGCGGGGGAATAGAAATTTTCTAAGTCCCGCCCGCTCGCTCACCGTCCGCCACCCTCTCCTGTCTCACGGCGACCGGAGCAAGACCGACCGACTCACCCACCCCGCGTGCCTCTTCCGGCCTACCCTCCCTCGCCCCAGGGAGGCCCAGGTGGTGGTGGGGCACCGGGGTCCCTCTGGGCGGCGCCCAGCTCTCCTCCCTCCCTCCCTCCTGCCTTCCTCCCTTCCCGGCAGCCCCCGGGGCTCATCTGCAGACAGGCTCCGCCCCCTCTCCCCACAGTCTTTTTGTCTTTGCCTCTGCTCTTCCGAGCCCTCACTCCCGTTCCTGATTTAAAAAAAAAAAAAAAAAAAAAATGAAATTGAAAATGAAAAAAAGCGGCGGCTTGCCAATGCTGCCTTTGGAAAAACCTCCCCCAGGAGACCAGGGAGAGGCAGAGCAATGCCGCAGCGAGAAAGTACGCTCCGCGTCTCCCTGGTCCGCTGGGGGTTCCCCCCAGCGGACCAGGGAGACGCGGAGTGGCTTTGCTCCCTGCAGCATTGCTCGGAGTCTCCCTGGTCTGCTGGGGGGGCAGCAGACGGGGGGGGGGCGGCAGGGGGCCAGTAGACCAGGCAGACGCAGAGCAAATGTCCAGATCCAGATCCAGATCCAGATCCAACGGAGCAGATCCACAGCCGATAGCAGAGGATCCAGTGCAGCAAAAAGGAAAGAGCAGCTGTTGCTTTAAGGCAACAGAAGAGCCTCCGCCAATAGGCAGTCTCAAAGGACGTGCCTGGGCGGGGCCTGAACAGCTGATTGCAGATCAGCTGTAGAGCGGCCGGCAGAAAAACCGCGGTAGGGGTTTAAATCCCTTCCAGGCTAAAAAAAAGAAACCGCACACAACTGGAGCCTTTAAGGCTCCGGAGCGGTTTCCAAGGGGCCTAGAAATAAGGCTGTTGATTGCAGAGTTTTGGTGTCAGAAGCCCTAAAAAGGGCTGGATCAGACCGGGTCCCAGGGAGCAAAGGATTCGATCCCAGGCGGTTGCTTAATCAGGCGATCTTCAAACAGGACCCCGGGCGGATACTACACTCGAGCTTACCTCACCTTACGGCGCACACAGACGTACTCTCCCCCTCCCAAGACACCCCCCAGCGCGGGGGAATAGAAATTTTCTAAGTCCCGCCCGCTCGCTCACCGTCCGCCACCCTCTCCTGGCTCACGGCGACCGGAGCAAGACCGACCGACTCACCCACCCCGCGTGCCTCTTCCGGCCTACCCTCCCTCGCCCCAGGGAGGCCCAGGTGGTGGTGGGGCGCCGGGGTCCCTCTGGGCGGCGCCCAGCTCTCCTCCCTCCCTCCCTCCTGCCTTCCTCCCTTCCCGGCAGCCCCCGGGGCTCATCTGCAGACAGGCTCCGCCCCCTCTCCCCACAGTCTTTTTGTCTTTGCCTCTGCTCTTCCGAGCCCTCACTCCCGTTCCTGATTTAAAAAAAAAAAAAAAAAAAAAAAAAGGAAAATGAAAATGAAAAAAAGCGGCGGCTTGCCAATGCTGCCTTTGGAAAAACCTCCCCCAGGAGACCAGGGAGAGGCAGAGCAATGCCGCAGCGAGAAAGTACGCTCCGCGTCTCCCTGGTCCGCTGGGGGTTCCCCCCAGCGGACCAGGGAGACGCGGAGTGGCTTTGCTCCCTGCAGCATTGCTCGGAGTCTCCCTGGTCTGCTGGGGGGGCAGCAGACGGGGGGGGGGCGGCAGGGGGCCAGTAGACCAGGCAGACGCAGAGCAAATGTCCAGATCCAGATCCAGATCCAGATCCAGATCCAACGGAGCAGATCCACAGCCGATAGCAGAGGATCCAGTGCAGCAAAAAGGAAAGAGCAGCTGTTGCTTTAAGGCAACAGAAGAGCCTCCGCCAATAGGCAGTCTCAAAGGACATGCCTGGGCGGGGCCTGAACAGCTGATTGCAGATCAGCTGTAGAGCGGCCGGCAGAAAAACCGCGGTAGGGGTTTAAATCCCTTCCAGGCTAAAAAAAAGAAACCGCACACAACTGGAGCCTTTAAGGCTCCGGAGCGGTTTCCAAGGGGCCTAGAAATAAGGCTGTTGATTGCAGAGTTTTGGTGTCAGAAGCCCTAAAAAGGGCTGGATCAGACCGGGTCCCAGGGAGCAAAGGATTCGATCCCAGGCGGTCGCTTAATCAGGCGATCTTCAAACAGGACCCCGGGCGGATACTACACTCGAGCTTACCTCACCTTACGGCGCACACAGACGTACTCTCCCCCTCCCAAGACACCCCCCAGCGCGGGGGAATAGAAATTTTCTAAGTCCCGCCCGCTCGCTCACCGTCCGCCACCCTCTCCTGGCTCACGGCGACCGGAGCAAGACCGACCGACTCACCCACCCCGCGTGCCTCTTCCGGCCTACCCTCCCTCGCCCCAGGGAGGCCCAGGTGGTGGTGGGGCGCCGGGGTCCCTCTGGGCGGCGCCCAGCTCTCCTCCCTCCCTCCCTCCTGCCTTCCTCCCTTCCCGGCAGCCCCCGGGGCTCATCTGCAGACAGGCTCCGCCCCCTCTCCCCACAGTCTTTTTGTCTTTGCCTCTGCTCTTCCGAGCCCTCACTCCCGTTCCTGATTTAAAAAAAAAAAAAAAAAAAGGAAAATGAAAAAAAGCGGCGGCTTGCCAATGCTGCCTTTGGAAAAACCTCCCCCAGGAGACCAGGGAGAGGCAGAGCAATGCCGCAGCGAGAAAGTACGCTCCGCGTCTCCCTGGTCCGCTGGGGGTTCCCCCCAGCGGACCAGGGAGACGCGGAGTGGCTTTGCTCCCTGCAGCATTGCTCGGAGTCTCCCTGGTCTGCTGGGGGGGCAGCAGACGGGGGGGGGGGGCGGCAGGGGGCCAGTAGACCAGGCAGACGCAGAGCAAATGTCCAGATCCAGATCCAGATCCAGATCCAACGGAGCAGATCCACAGCCGATAGCAGAGGATCCAGTGCAGCAAAAAGGAAAGAGCAGCTGTTGCTTTAAGGCAACAGAAGAGCCTCCGCCAATAGGCAGTCTCAAAGGACGTGCCTGGGCGGGGCCTGAACAGCTGATTGCAGATCAGCTGTAGAGCGGCCGGCAGAAAAACCGCGGTAGGGGTTTAAATCCCTTCCAGGCTAAAAAAAAGAAACCGCACACAACTGGAGCCTTTAAGGCTCCGGAGCGGTTTCCAAGGGGCCTAGAAATAAGGCTGTTGATTGCAGAGTTTTGGTGTCAGAAGCCCTAAAAAGGGCTGGATCAGACCGGGTCCCAGGGAAGCAAAGGATTCGATCCCAGGCGGTTGCTTAATCAGGCGATCTTCAAACAGGACCCCGGGCGGATACTACACTCGAGCTTACCTCACCTTACGGCGCACACAGACGTACTCTCCCCCTCCCAAGACACCCCCCAGCGCGGGGGAATAGAAATTTTCTAAGTCCCGCCCGCTCGCTCACCGTCCACCACCCTCTCCTGGCTCACGGCGACCGGAGCAAGACCGACCGACTCACCCACCCCGCGTGCCTCTTCCGGCCTACCCTCCCTCGCCCCAGGGAGGCCCAGGTGGTGGTGGGGCGCCGGGGTCCCTCTGGGCGGCGCCCAGCTCTCCTCCCTCCCTCCCTCCTGCCTTCCTCCCTTCCCGGCAGCCCCCGGGGCTCATCTGCAGACAGGCTCCGCCCCCTCTCCCCACAGTCTTTTTGTCTTTGCCTCTGCTCTTCCGAGCCCTCACTCCCGTTCCTGATTTAAAAAAAAAAAAAAAAAAAAAAAGGAAAATGAAAATGAAAATGAAAAAAAGCGGTGGCTTGCCAATGCTGCCTTTGGAAAAACCTCCCCCAGGAGACCAGGGAGAGGCAGAGCAATGCCGCAGCGAGAAAGTACGCTCCGCGTCTCCCTGGTCCGCTGGGGGTTCCCCCCAGCGGACCAGGGAGACGCGGAGTGGCTTTGCTCCCTGCAGCATTGCTCGGAGTCTCCCTGGTCTGCTGGGGGGGCAGCAGACGGGGGGGGGGGCGGCAGGGGGCCAGTAGACCAGGCAGACGCAGAGCAAATGTCCAGATCCAGATCCAGATCCAGATCCAGATCCAACGGAGCAGATCCACAGCCGATAGCAGAGGATCCAGTGCAGCAAAAAGGAAAGAGCAGCTGTTGCTTTAAGGCAACAGAAGAGCCTCCGCCAATAGGCAGTCTCAAAGGACATGCCTGGGCGGGGCCTGAACAGCTGATTGCAGATCAGCTGTAGAGCGGCCGGCAGAAAAACCGCGGTAGGGGTTTAAATCCCTTCCAGGCTAAAAAAAAGAAACCGCACACAACTGGAGCCTTTAAGGCTCCGGAGCGGTTTCCAAGGGGCCTAGAAATAAGGCTGTTGATTGCAGAGTTTTGGTGTCAGAAGCCCTAAAAAGGGCTGGATCAGACCGGGTCCCAGGGAGCAAAGGATTCGATCCCAGGCGGTCGCTTAATCAGGCGATCTTCAAACAGGACCCCGGGCGGATACTACACTCGAGCTTACCTCACCTTACGGCGCACACAGACGTACTCTCCCCCTCCCAAGACACCCCCCAGCGCGGGGGAATAGAAATTTTCTAAGTCCCGCCCGCTCGCTCACCGTCCGCCACCCTCTCCTGGCTCACGGCGACCGGAGCAAGACCGACCGACTCACCCACCCCGCGTGCCTCTTCCGGCCTACCCTCCCTCGCCCCAGGGAGGCCCAGGTGGTGGTGGGGCGCCGGGGTCCCTCTGGGCGGCGCCCAGCTCTCCTCCCTCCCTCCCTCCTGCCTTCCTCCCTTCCCGGCAGCCCCCGGGGCTCATCTGCAGACAGGCTCCGCCCCCTCTCCCCACAGTCTTTTTGTCTTTGCCTCTGCTCTTCCGAGCCCTCACTCCCGTTCCTGATTTAAAAAAAAAAAAAAAAAAAAAATGAAATTGAAAATGAAAAAAAGCGGTGGCTTGCCAATGCTGCCTTTGGAAAAACCTCCCCCAGGAGACCAGGGAGAGGCAGAGCAATGCCGCAGCGAGAAAGTACGCTCCGCGTCTCCCTGGTCCGCTGGGGGTTCCCCCCAGCGGACCAGGGAGACGCGGAGTGGCTTTGCTCCCTGCAGCATTGCTCGGAGTCTCCCTTGTCTGCTGGGGGGGCAGCAGACGGGGGGGGGGGCGGCAGGGGGCCAGTAGACCAGGCAGACGCAGAGCAAATGTCCAGATCCAGATCCAGATCCAGATCCAACGGAGCAGATCCACAGCCGATAGCAGAGGATCCAGTGCAGCAAAAAGGAAAGAGCAGCTGTTGCTTTAAGGCAACAGAAGAGCCTCCGCCAATAGGCAGTCTCAAAGGACGTGCCTGGGCGGGGCCTGAACAGCTGATTGCAGATCAGCTGTAGAGCGGCCGGCAGAAAAACCGCGGTAGGGGTTTAAATCCCTTCCAGGCTAAAAAAAAGAAACCGCACACAACTGGAGCCTTTAAGGCTCCGGAGCGGTTTCCAAGGGGCCTAGAAATAAGGCTGTTGATTGCAGAGTTTTGGTGTCAGAAGCCCTAAAAAGGGCTGGATCAGACCGGGTCCCAGGGAGCAAAGGATTCGATCCCAGGCGGTCGCTTAATCAGGCGATCTTCAAACAGGACCCCGGGCGGATACTACACTCGAGCTTACCTCACCTTACGGCGCACACAGACGTACTCTCCCCCTCCCAAGACACCCCCCAGCGCGGGGGAATAGAAATTTTCTAAGTCCCGCCCGCTCGCTCACCGTCCGCCACCCTCTCCTGGCTCACGGCGACCGGAGCAAGACCGACCGACTCACCCACCCCGCGTGCCTCTTCCGGCCTACCCTCCCTCGCCCCAGGGAGGCCCAGGTGGTGGTGGGGCGCCGGGGTCCCTCTGGGCGGCGCCCAGCTCTCCTCCCTCCCTCCCTCCTGCCTTCCTCCCTTCCCGGCAGCCCCCGGGGCTCATCTGCAGACAGGCTCCGCCCCCTCTCCCCACAGTCTTTTTGTCTTTGCCTCTGCTCTTCCGAGCCCTCACTCCCGTTCCTGATTTAAAAAAAAAAAAAAAAAAAAAGGAAAATGAAAATGAAAAAAAGCGGCGGCTTGCCAATGCTGCCTTTGGAAAAACCTCCCCCAGGAGACCAGGGAGAGGCAGAGCAATGCCGCAGCGAGAAAGTACGCTCCGCGTCTCCCTGGTCCGCTGGGGGTTCCCCCCAGCGGACCAGGGAGACGCGGAGTGGCTTTGCTCCCTGCAGCATTGCTCGGAGTCTCCCTGGTCTGCTGGGGGGGCAGCAGACGGGGGGGGGGGGCGGCAGGGGGCCAGTAGACCAGGCAGACGCAGAGCAAATGTCCAGATCCAGATCCAGATCCAGATCCAACGGAGCAGATCCACAGCCGATAGCAGAGGATCCAGTGCAGCAAAAAGGAAAGAGCAGCTGTTGCTTTAAGGCAACAGAAGAGCCTCCGCCAATAGGCAGTCTCAAAGGACATGCCTGGGCGGGGCCTGAACAGCTGATTGCAGATCAGCTGTAGAGCGGCCGGCAGAAAAACCGCGGTAGGGGTTTAAATCCCTTCCAGGCTAAAAAAAAGAAACCGCACACAACTGGAGCCTTTAAGGCTCCGGAGCGGTTTCCAAGGGGCCTAGAAATAAGGCTGTTGATTGCAGAGTTTTGGTGTCAGAAGCCCTAAAAAGGGCTGGATCAGACCGGGTCCCAGGGAGCAAAGGATTCGATCCCAGGCGGTCGCTTAATCAGGCGATCTTCAAACAGGACCCCGGGCGGATACTACACTCGAGCTTACCTCACCTTACGGCGCACACAGACGTACTCTCCCGCTCCCAAGACACCCCCCCAGCGCGGGGGAATAGAAATTTTCTAAGTCCCGCCCGCTCGCTCACCGTCCGCCACCCTCTCCTGGCTCACGGCGACCGGAGCAAGACCGACCGACTCACCCACCCCGCGTGCCTCTTCCGGCCTACCCTCCCTCGCCCCAGGGAGGCCCAGGTGGTGGTGGGGCGCCGGGGTCCCTCTGGGCGGCGCCCAGCTCTCCTCCCTCCCTCCCTCCTGCCTTCCTCCCTTCCCGGCAGCCCCCGGGGCTCATCTCCAGACAGGCTCCGCCCCCTCTCCCCACAGTCTTTTTGTCTTTGCCTCTGCTCTTCCGAGCCCTCACTCCCGTTCCTGATTTAAAAAAAAAAAAAAAAAAAAAAAGGAAAATGAAAATGAAAAAAAGCGGCGGCTTGCCAATGCTGCCTTTGGAAAAACCTCCCCCAGGAGACCAGGGAGAGGCAGAGCAATGCCGCAGCGAGAAAGTACGCTCCGCGTCTCCCTGGTCCGCTGGGGGTTCCCCCCAGCGGACCAGGGAGACGCGGAGTGGCTTTGCTCCCTGCAGCATTGCTCGGAGTCTCCCTGGTCTGCTGGGGGGGCAGCAGACGGGGGGGGGGGCGGCAGGGGGCCAGTAGACCAGGCAGACGCAGAGCAAATGTCCAGATCCAGATCCAGATCCAGATCCAACGGAGCAGATCCACAGCCGATAGCAGAGGATCCAGTGCAGCAAAAAGGAAAGAGCAGCTGTTGCTTTAAGGCAACAGAAGAGCCTCCGCCAATAGGCAGTCTCAAAGGACGTGCCTGGGCGGGGCCTGAACAGCTGATTGCAGATCAGCTGTAGAGCGGCCGGCAGAAAAACCGCGGTAGGGGTTTAAATCCCTTCCAGGCTAAAAAAAAGAAACCGCACACAACTGGAGCCTTTAAGGCTCCGGAGCGGTTTCCAAGGGGCCTAGAAATAAGGCTGTTGATTGCAGAGTTTTGGTGTCAGAAGCCCTAAAAAGGGCTGGATCAGACCGGGTCCCAGGGAGCAAAGGATTCGATCCCAGGCGGTCGCTTAATCAGGCGATCTTCAAACAGGACCCCGGGCGGATACTACACTCGAGCTTACCTCACCTTACGGCGCACACAGACGTACTCTCCCGCTCCCAAGACACCCCCCCAGCGCGGGGGAATAGAAATTTTCTAAGTCCCGCCCGCTCGCTCACCGTCCGCCACCCTCTCCTGGCTCACGGCGACCGGAGCAAGACCGACCGACTCACCCACCCCGCGTGCCTCTTCCGGCCTACCCTCCCTCGCCCCAGGGAGGCCCAGGTGGTGGTGGGGCGCCGGGGTCCCTCTGGGCGGCGCCCAGCTCTCCTCCCTCCCTCCCTCCTGCCTTCCTCCCTTCCCGGCAGCCCCCGGGGCTCATCTGCAGACAGGCTCCGCCCCCTCTCCCCACAGTCTTTTTGTCTTTGCCTCTGCTCTTCCGAGCCCTCACTCCCGTTCCTGATTTTAAAAAAAAAAAAAAAAAAAAAAAAGGAAAATGAAAATGAAAAAAAGCGGCGGCTTGCCAATGCTGCCTTTGGAAAAACCTCCCCCAGGAGACCAGGGAGAGGCAGAGCAATGCCGCAGCGAGAAAGTACGCTCCGCGTCTCCCTGGTCCGCTGGGGGTTCCCCCCAGCGGACCAGGGAGACGCGGAGTGGCTTTGCTCCCTGCAGCATTGCTCGGAGTCTCCCTGGTCTGCTGGGGGGGCAGCAGACGGGGGGGGGGGGGGCGGCAGGGGGCCAGTAGACCAGGCAGACGCAGAGCAAATGTCCAGATCCAGATCCAGATCCAGATCCAACGGAGCAGATCCACAGCCGATAGCAGAGGATCCAGTGCAGCAAAAAGGAAAGAGCAGCTGTTGCTTTAAGGCAACAGAAGAGCCTCCGCCAATAGGCAGTCTCAAAGGACGTGCCTGGGCGGGGCCTGAACAGCTGATTGCAGATCAGCTGTAGAGCGGCCGGCAGAAAAACCGCGGTAGGGGTTTAAATCCCTTCCAGGCTAAAAAAAAGAAACCGCACACAACTGGAGCCTTTAAGGCTCCGGAGCGGTTTCCAAGGGGCCTAGAAATAAGGCTGTTGATTGCAGAGTTTTGGTGTCAGAAGCCCTAAAAAGGGCTGGATCAGACCGGGTCCCAGGGAGCAAAGGATTCGATCCCAGGCGGTTGCTTAATCAGGCGATCTTCAAACAGGACCCCGGGCGGATACTACACTCGAGCTTACCTCACCTTACGGCGCACACAGACGTACTCTCCCCCTCCCAAGACACCCCCCAGCGCGGGGGAATAGAAATTTTCTAAGTCCCGCCCGCTCGCTCACCGTCCGCCACCCTCTCCTGGCTCACGGCGACCGGAGCAAGACCGACCGACTCACCCACCCCGCGTGCCTCTTCCGGCCTACCCTCCCTCGCCCCAGGGAGGCCCAGGTGGTGGTGGGGCGCCGGGGTCCCTCTGGGCGGCGCCCAGCTCTCCTCCCTCCCTCCCTCCTGCCTTCCTCCCTTCCCGGCAGCCCCCGGGGCTCATCTGCAGACAGGCTCCGCCCCCTCTCCCCACAGTCTTTTTGTCTTTGCCTCTGCTCTTCCGAGCCCTCACTCCCGTTCCTGATTTAAAAAAAAAAAAAAAAAAAAAAGGAAAATGAAAATGAAAAAAAGCGGCGGCTTGCCAATGCTGCCTTTGGAAAAACCTCCCCCAGGAGACCAGGGAGAGGCAGAGCAATGCCGCAGCGAGAAAGTACGCTCCGCGTCTCCCTGGTCCGCTGGGGGTTCCCCCCAGCGGACCAGGGAGACGCGGAGTGGCTTTGCTCCCTGCAGCATTGCTCGGAGTCTCCCTGGTCTGCTGGGGGGGCAGCAGACGGGGGGGGGGGGGGGCGGCAGGGGGCCAGTAGACCAGGCAGACGCAAAGCAAATGTCCAGATCCAGATCCAGATCCAACGGAGCAGATCCACAGCCGATAGCAGAGGATCCAGTGCAGCAAAAAGGAAAGAGCAGCTGTTGCTTTAAGGCAACAGAAGAGCCTCCGCCAATAGGCAGTCTCAAAGGACGTGCCTGGGCGGGGCCTGAATAGCTGATTGCAGATCAGCTGTAGAGCGGCCGGCAGAAAAACCGCGGTAGGGGTTTAAATCCCTTCCAGGCTAAAAAAAAGAAACCGCACACAACTGGAGCCTTTAAGGCTCCGGAGCGGTTTCCAAGGGGCCTAGAAATAAGGCTGTTGATTGCAGAGTTTTGGTGTCAGAAGCCCTAAAAAGGGCTGGATCAGACAGGGTCCCAGGGAGCAAAGGATTCGATCCCAGGCGGTTGCTTAATCAGGCGATCTTCAAACAGGACCCCGGGCGGATACTACACTCGAGCTTACCTCACCTTACGGCGCACACAGACGTACTCTCCCCCTCCCAAGACACCCCCCAGCGCGGGGGAATAGAAATTTTCTAAGTCCCGCCCGCTCGCTCACCGTCCGCCACCCTCTCCTGGCTCACGGCGACCGGAGCAAGACCGACCGACTCACCCACCCCGCGTGCCTCTTCCGGCCTACCCTCCCTCGCCCCAGGGAGGCCCAGGTGGTGGTGGGGCGCCGGGGTCCCTCTGGGCGGCGCCCAGCTCTCCTCCCTCCCTCCCTCCTGCCTTCCTCCCTTCCCGGCAGCCCCCGGGGCTCATCTGCAGACAGGCTCCGCCCCCTCTCCCCACAGTCTTTTTGTCTTTGCCTCTGCTCTTCCGAGCCCTCACTCCCGTTCCTGATTTTAAAAAAAAAAAAAAAAAAAAAAAAGGAAAATGAAAATGAAAAAAAGCGGCGGCTTGCCAATGCTGCCTTTGGAAAAACCTCCCCCAGGAGACCAGGGAGAGGCAGAGCAATGCCGCAGCGAGAAAGTACGCTCCGCGTCTCCCTGGTCCGCTGGGGGTTCCCCCCAGCGGACCAGGGAGACGCGGAGTGGCTTTGCTCCCTGCAGCATTGCTCGGAGTCTCCCTGGTCTGCTAGGGGGGGCAGCACACGGGGGGGGGGGCGGCAGGGGGCCAGTAGACCAGGCAGACGCAGAGCAAATGTCCAGATCTAGATCCAGATCCAGATCCAGATCCAACGGAGCAGATCCACAGCCGATAGCAGAGGATCCAGTGCAGCAAAAAGGAAAGAGCAGCTGTTGCTTTAAGGCAACAGAAGAGCCTCCGCCAATAGGCAGTCTCAAAGGACGTGCCTGGGCGGGGCCTGAACAGCTGATTGCAGATCAGCTGTAGAGCGGCCGGCAGAAAAACCGCGGTAGGGGTTTAAATCCCTTCCAGGCTAAAAAAAAGAAACCGCACACAACTGGAGCCTTTAAGGCTCCGGAGCGGTTTCCAAGGGGCCTAGAAATAAGGCTGTTGATTGCAGAGTTTTGGTGTCAGAAGCCCTAAAAAGGGCTGGATCAGACCGGGTCCCAGGGAGCAAAGGATTCGATCCCAGGCGGTTGCTTAATCAGGCGATCTTCAAACAGGACCCCGGGCGGATACTACACTCGAGCTTACCTCACCTTACGGCGCACACAGACGTACTCTCCCCCTCCCAAGACACCCCCCAGCGCGGGGGAATAGAAATTTTCTAAGTCCCGCCCGCTCGCTCACCGTCCGCCACCCTCTCCTGGCTCACGGCGACCGGAGCAAGACCGACCGACTCACCCACCCCGCGTGCTTCTTCCGGCCTACCCTCCCTCGCCCCAGGGAGGCCCAGGTGGTGGTGGGGCGCCGGGGTCCCTCTGGGCGGCGCCCAGCTCTCCTCCCTCCCTCCCTCCTGCCTTCCTCCCTTCCCGGCAGCCCCCGGGGCTCATCTGCAGACAGGCTCCGCCCCCTCTCCCCACAGTCTTTTTGTCTTTGCCTCTGCTCTTCCGAGCCCTCACTCCCGTTCCTGATTTAAAAAAAAAAAAAAAAAAAAAAAAGGAAAATGAAAATGAAAAAAAGCGGCGGCTTGCCAATGCTGCCTTTGGAAAAACCTCCCCCAGGAGACCAGGGAGAGGCAGAGCAATGCCGCAGCGAGAAAGTACGCTCCGCGTCTCCCTGGTCCGCTGGGGGTTCCCCCCAGCGGACCAGGGAGACGCGGAGTGGCTTTGCTCCCTGCAGCATTGCTCGGAGTCTCCCTGGTCTGCTGGGGCGGCAGCAGACGGGGGGGGGGGGGGGGCGGCAGGGGGCCAGTAGACCAGGCAGACGCAGAGCAAATGTCCAGATCCCAAATGTCCAGATCCAGATCCAGATCCAGATCCAACGGAGCAGATCCACAGCTGATAGCAGAGGATCCAGTGCAGCAAAAAGGAAAGAGCAGCTGTTGCTTTAAGGCAACAGAAGAGCCTCCGCCAATAGGCAGTCTAAAAGGACGTGCCTGGGCGGGGCCTGAACAGCTGATTGCAGATCAGCTGTAGAGCGGCCGGCAGAAAAACCGCGGTAGGGGTTTAAATCCCTTCCAGGCTAAAAAAAAGAAACCGCACACAACTGGAGCCTTTAAGGCTCCGGAGCGGTTTCCAAGGGGCCTAGAAATAAGGCTGTTGATTGCAGAGTTTTGGTGTCAGAAGCCCTAAAAAGGGCTGGATCAGACCGGGTCCCAGGGAAGCAAAGGATTCGATCCCAGGCGGTTGCTTAATCAGGCGATCTTCAAACAGGACCCCGGGCGGATACTACACTCGAGCTTACCTCACCTTACGGCGCACACAGACGTACTCTCCCCCTCCCAAGACACCCCCCAGCGCGGGGGAATAGAAATTTTCTAAGTCCCGCCCGCTCGCTCACCGTCCGCCACCCTCTCCTGGCTCACGGCGACCGGAGCAAGACCGACCGACTCACCCACCCCGCGTGCCTCTTCCGGCCTACCCTCCCTCGCCCCAGGGAGGCCCAGGTGGTGGTGGGGCGCCGGGGTCCCTCTGGGCGGCGCCCAGCTCTCCTCCCTCCCTCCCTCCTGCCTTCCTCCCTTCCCGGCAGCCCCCGGGGCTCATCTGCAGACAGGCTCCGCCCCCTCTCCCCACAGTCTTTTTGTCTTTGCCTCTGCTCTTCCGAGCCCTCACTCCCGTTCCTGATTTAAAAAAAAAAAAAAAAAAAAAAAAAAAGGAAAATGAAAATGAAAAAAAGCGGCGGCTTGCCAATGCTGCCTTTGGAAAAACCTCCCCCAGGAGACCAGGGAGAGGCAGAGCAATGCCGCAGCGAGAAAGTACGCTCCGCGTCTCCTTGGTCCGCTGGGGGTTCCCCCCAGCGGACCAGGGAGACGCGGAGTGGCTTTGCTCCCTGCAGCATTGCTCGGAGTCTCCCTGGTCTGCTGGGGGGGCAGCAGACGGGGGGGGGGGGCGGCAGGGGGCCAGTAGACCAGGCAGACGCAGAGCAAATGTCCAGATCCAGATCCAGATCCAGATCCAACGGAGCAGATCCACAGCCGATAGCAGAGGATCCAGTGCAGCAAAAAGGAAAGAGCAGCTGTTGCTTTAAGGCAACAGAAGAGCCTCCGCCAATAGGCAGTCTCAAAGGACGTGCCTGGGCGGGGCCTGAACAGCTGATTGCAGATCAGCTGTAGAGCGGCCGGCAGAAAAACCGCGGTAGGGGTTTAAATCCCTTCCAGGCTAAAAAAAAGAAACCGCACACAACTGGAGCCTTTAAGGCTCCGGAGCGGTTTCCAAGGGGCCTAGAAATAAGGCTGTTGATTGCAGAGTTTTGGTGTCAGAAGCCCTAAAAAGGGCTGGATCAGACCGGGTCCCAGGGAAGCAAAGGATTCGATCCCAGGCGGTTGCTTAATCAGGCGATCTTCAAACAGGACCCCGGGCGGATACTACACTCGAGGTTACCTCACCTTACGGCGCACACAGACGTACTCTCCCCCTCCCAAGACACCCCCCCAGCGCGGGGGAATAGAAATTTTCTAAGTCCCGCCCGCTCGCTCACCGTCCGCCACCCTCTCCTGGCTCACGGCGACCGGAGCAAGACCGACCGACTCACCCACCCCGCGTGCCTCTTCCGGCCTACCCTCCCTCGCCCCAGGGAGGCCCAGGTGGTGGTGGGGCGCCAGGGTCCCTCTGGGCGGCGCCCAGCTCTCCTCCCTCCCTCCCTCCTGCCTTCCTCCCTTCCCGGCAGCCCCCGGGGCTCATCTGCAGACAGGCTCCGCCCCCTCTCCCCACAGTCTTTTTGTCTTTGCCTCTGCTCTTCCGAGCCCTCACTCCCGTTCCTGATTTAAAAAAAAAAAAAAAAAAAAAAAAAGGAAAATGAAAATGAAAAAAAGCGGCGGCTTGCCAATGCTGCCTTTGGAAAAACCTCCCCCAGGAGACCAGGGAGAGGCAGAGCAATGCCGCAGCGAGAAAGTACGCTCCGCGTCTCCCTGGTCCGCTGGGGGGAACCCCCAGCGGACCAGGGAGACGCGGAGTGGCTTTGCTCCCTGCAGCATTGCTCGGAGTCTCCCTGGTCTGCTGGGGGGGCAGCAGACGGGGGGGGGGGGCGGCAGGGGGCCAGTAGACCAGGCAGACGCAGAGCAAATGTCCAGATCCAGATCCAGATCCAGATCCAACGGAGCAGATCCACAGCCGATAGCAGAGGATCCAGTGCAGCAAAAAGGAAAGAGCAGCTGTTGCTTTAAGGCAACAGAAGAGCCTCCGCCAATAGGCAGTCTCAAAGGACGTGCCTGGGCGGGGCCTGAACAGCTGATTGCAGATCAGCTGTAGAGCGGCCGGCAGAAAAACCGCGGTAGGGGTTTAAATCCCTTCCAGGCTAAAAAAAAGAAACCGCACACAACTGGAGCCTTTAAGGCTCCGGAGCGGTTTCCAAGGGGCCTAGAAATAAGGCTGTTGATTGCAGAGTTTTGGTGTCAGAAGCCCTAAAAAGGGCTGGATCAGACCGGGTCCCAGGGAGCAAAGGATTCGATCCCAGGCGGTTGCTTAATCAGGCATCTTCAAACAGGACCCCGGGCGGATACTACACTCGAGCTTACCTCACCTTACGGCGCACACAGACGTACTCTCCCCCTCCCAAGACACCCCCCAGCGCGGGGGAATAGAAATTTTCTAAGTCCCGCCCGCTCGCTCACCGTCCGCCACCCTCTCCTGGCTCACGGCGACCGGAGCAAGACCGACCGACTCACCCACCCCGCGTGCCTCTTCCGGCCTACCCTCCCTCGCCCCAGGGAGGCCCAGGTGGTGGTGGGGCGCCAGGGTCCCTCTGGGCGGCGCCCAGCTCTCCTCCCTCCCTCCCTCCTGCCTTCCTCCCTTCCCGGCAGCCCCCGGGGCTCATCTGCAGACAGGCTCCGCCCCCTCTCCCCACAGTCTTTTTGTCTTTGCCTCTGCTCTTCCGAGCCCTCACTCCCGTTCCTGATTTAAAAAAAAAAAAAAAAAAAAAAAAAAGGAAAATGAAAATGAAAAAAAGCGGCGGCTTGCCAATGCTGCCTTTGGAAAAACCTCCCCCAGGAGACCAGGGAGAGGCAGAGCAATGCCGCAGCGAGAAAGTACGCTCCGCGTCTCCCTGGTCCGCTGGGGGGAACCCCCAGCGGACCAGGGAGACGCGGAGTGGCTTTGCTCCCTGCAGCATTGCTCGGAGTCTCCCTGGTCTGCTGGGGGGGCAGCAGACGGGGGGGGGTGGCAGGGGGCCAGTAGACCAGGCAGACGCAGAGCAAATGTCCAGATCCAGATCCAGATCCAGATCCAGATCCAACGGAGCAGATCCACAGCCGATAGCAGAGGATCCAGTGCAGCAAAAAGGAAAGAGCAGCTGTTGCTTTAAGGCAACAGAAGAGCCTCCGCCAATAGGCAGTCTCAAAGGACGTGCCTGGGCGGGGCCTGAACAGCTGATTGCAGATCAGCTGTAGAGCGGCCGGCAGAAAAACCGCGGTAGGGGTTTAAATCCCTTCCAGGCTAAAAAAAAGAAACCGCACACAACTGGAGCCTTTAAGGCTCCGGAGCGGTTTCCAAGGGGCCTAGAAATAAGGCTGTTGATTGCAGAGTTTTGGTGTCAGAAGCCCTAAAAAGGGCTGGATCAGACCGGGTCCCAGGGAGCAAAGGATTCGATCCCAGGCGGTTGCTTAATCAGGCATCTTCAAACAGGACCCCGGGCGGATACTACACTCGAGCTTACCTCACCTTACGGCGCACACAGACGTACTCTCCCCCTCCCAAGACACCCCCCAGCGCGGGGGAATAGAAATTTTCTAAGTCCCGCCCGCTCGCTCACCGTCCGCCACCCTCTCCTGGCTCACGGCGACCGGAGCAAGACCGACCGACTCACCCACCCCGCGTGCCTCTTCCGGCCTACCCTCCCTCGCCCCAGGGAGGCCCAGGTGGTGGTGGGGCGCCAGGGTCCCTCTGGGCGGCGCCCAGCTCTCCTCCCTCCCTCCCTCCTGCCTTCCTCCCTTCCCGGCAGCCCCCGGGGCTCATCTGCAGACAGGCTCCGCCCCCTCTCCCCACAGTCTTTTTGTCTTTGCCTCTGCTCTTCCGAGCCCTCACTCCCGTTCCTGATTTAAAAAAAAAAAAAAAAAAAAAAAAAGGAAAATGAAAATGAAAAAAAGCGGCGGCTTGCCAATGCTGCCTTTGGAAAAACCTCCCCCAGGAGACCAGGGAGAGGCAGAGCAATGCCGCAGCGAGAAAGTACGCTCCGCGTCTCCCTGGTCCGCTGGGGGGAACCCCCAGTGGACCAGGGAGACGCGGAGTGGCTTTGCTCCCTGCAGCATTGCTCGGAGTCTCCCTGGTCTGCTGGGGGGGCAGCAGACGGGGGGGGGTGGCAGGGGGCCAGTAGACCAGGCAGACGCAGAGCAAATGTCCAGATCCAGATCCAGATCCAGATCCAGATCCAACGGAGCAGATCCACAGCCGATAGCAGAGGATCCAGTGCAGCAAAAAGGAAAGAGCAGCTGTTGCTTTAAGGCAACAGAAGAGCCTCCGCCAATAGGCAGTCTCAAAGGACGTGCCTGGGCGGGGCCTGAACAGCTGATTGCAGATCAGCTGTAGAGCGGCCGGCAGAAAAACCGCGGTAGGGGTTTAAATCCCTTCCAGGCTAAAAAAAAGAAACCGCACACAACTGGAGCCTTTAAGGCTCCGGAGCGGTTTCCAAGGGGCCTAGAAATAAGGCTGTTGATTGCAGAGTTTTGGTGTCAGAAGCCCTAAAAAGGGCTGGATCAGACCGGGTCCCAGGGAGCAAAGGATTCGATCCCAGGCGGTTGCTTAATCAGGCATCTTCAAACAGGACCCCGGGCGGATACTACACTCGAGCTTACCTCACCTTACGGCGCACACAGACGTACTCTCCCCCTCCCAAGACACCCCCCAGCGCGGGGGAATAGAAATTTTCTAAGTCCCGCCCGCTCGCTCACCGTCCGCCACCCTCTCCTGGCTCACGGCGACCGGAGCAAGACCGACCGACTCACCCACCCCGCGTGCCTCTTCCGGCCTACCCTCCCTCGCCCCAGGGAGGCCCAGGTGGTGGTGGGGCGCCGGGGTCCCTCTGGGTGGCGCCCAGCTCTCCTCCCTCCCTCCCTCCTGCCTTCCTCCCTTCCCGGCAGCCCCCGGGGCTCATCTGCAGACAGGCTCCGCCCCCTCTCCCCACAGTCTTTTTGTCTTTGCCTCTGCTCTTCCGAGCCCTCACTCCCGTTCCTGATTTAAAAAAAAAAAAAAAAAAAAAAAAAGGAAAATGAAAATGAAAAAAAGCGGCGGCTTGCCAATGCTGCCTTTGGAAAAACCTCCCCCAGGAGACCAGGGAGAGTCAGAGCAATGCCGCAGCGAGAAAGTACGCTCCGCGTCTCCCTGGTCCGCTGGGGGTTCCCCCCAGCGGACCAGGGAGACGCGGAGTGGCTTTGCTCCGGGCAGCATTGCTCGGAGTCTCCCTGGTCTGCTGGGGGGGCAGCAGACGGGGGGGGGGGGGCGGCAGGGGGCCAGTAGACCAGGCAGACGCAGAGCAAATGTCCAGATCCAGATCCAGATCCAGATCCAACGGAGCAGATCCACAGCCGATAGCAGAGGATCCAGTGCAGCAAAAAGGAAAGAGCAGCTGTTGCTTTAAGGCAACAGAAGAGCCTCCGCCAATAGGCAGTCTCAAAGGACGTGCCTGGGCGGGGCCTGAACAGCTGATTGCAGATCAGCTGTAGAGCGGCCGGCAGAAAAACCGCGGTAGGGGTTTAAATCCCTTCCAGGCTAAAAAAAAGAAACCGCACACAACTGGAGCCTTTAAGGCTCCGGAGCGGTTTCCAAGGGGCCTAGAAATAAGGCTGTTGATTGCAGAGTTTTGGTGTCAGAAGCCCTAAAAAGGGCTGGATCAGACCGGGTCCCAGGGAGCAAAGGATTCGATCCCAGGCGGTTGCTTAATCAGGCGATCTTCAAACAGGACCCCGGGCGGATACTACACTCGAGCTTACCTCACCTTACGGCGCACACAGACGTACTCTCCCCCTCCCAAGACACCCCCCAGCGCGGGGGAATAGAAATTTTCTAAGTCCCGCCCGCTCGCTCACCGTCCGCCACCCTCTCCTGGCTCACGGCGACCGGAGCAAGACCGACCGACTCACCCACCCCGCGTGCCTCTTCCGGCCTACCCTCCCTCGCCCCAGGGAGGCCCAGGTGGTGGTGGGGCGCCGGGGTCCCTCTGGGCGGCGCCCAGCTCTCCTCCCTCCCTCCCTCCTGCCTTCCTCCCTTCCCGGCAGCCCCCGGGGCTCATCTGCAGACAGGCTCCGCCCCCTCTCCCCACAGTCTTTTTGTCTTTGCCTCTGCTCTTCTGAGCCCTCACTCCCGTTCCTGATTTAAAAAAAAAAAAAAAAAAAAAAGGAAAATGAAAATGAAAAAAAGCGGCGGCTTGCCAATGCTGCCTTTGGAAAAACCTCCCCCAGGAGACCAGGGAGAGGCAGAGCAATGCCGCAGCGAGAAAGTACGCTCCGCGTCTCCCTGGTCCGCTGGGGGTTCCCCCCAGCGGACCAGGGAGACGCGGAGTGGCTTTGCTCCCTGCAGCATTGCTCGGAGTCTCCCTGGTCTGCTGGGGGGGCAGCAGACGGGGGGGGGCGGCAGGGGGACAGTAGACCAGGCAGACGCAGAGCAAATGTCCAGATCCAGATCCAGATCCAGATCCAGATCCAACGGAGCAGATCCACAGCCGATAGCAGAGGATCCAGTGCAGCAAAAAGGAAAGAGCAGCTGTTGCTTTAAGGCAACAGAAGAGCCTCCGCCAATAGGCAGTCTCAAAGGACGTGCCTGGGCGGGGCCTGAACAGCTGATTGCAGATCAGCTGTAGAGCGGCCGGCAGAAAAACCGCGGTAGGGGTTTAAATCCCTTCCAGGCTAAAAAAAAGAAACCGCACACAACTGGAGCCTTTAAGGCTCCGGAGCGGTTTCCAAGGGGCCTAGAAATAAGGCTGTTGATTGCAGAGTTTTGGTGTCAGAAGCCCTAAAAAGGGCTGGATCAGACCGGGTCCCAGGGAGCAAAGGATTCGATCCCAGGCGGTTGCTTAATCAGGCGATCTTCAAACAGGACCCCGGGCGGATACTACACTCGAGCTTACCTCACCTTACGGCGCACACAGACGTACTCTCCCCCTCCCAAGACACCCCCCAGCACGGGGGAATAGAAATTTTCTAAGTCCCGCCCGCTCGCTCACCGTCCGCCACCCTCTCCTGGCTCACGGCGACCGGAGCAAGACCGACCGACTCACCCACCCCGCGTGCCTCTTCCGGCCTACCCTCCCTCGCCCCAGGGAGGCCCAGGTGGTGGTGGGGCGCCGGGGTCCCTCTGGGCGGCGCCCAGCTCTCCTCCCTCCCTCCCTCCTGCCTTCCTCCCTTCCCGGCAGCCCCCGGGGCTCATCTGCAGACAGGCTCCGCCCCCTCTCCCCACAGTCTTTTTGTCTTTGCCTCTGCTCTTCCGAGCCCTCACTCCCGTTCCTGATTTAAAAAAAAAAAAAAAAAAAAAAAGGAAAATGAAAATGAAAAAAAGCGGCGGCTTGCCAATGCTGCCTTTGGAAAAACCTCCCCCAGGAGACCAGGGAGAGGCAGAGCAATGCCGCAGCGAGAAAGTACGCTCCGCGTCTCCCTGGTCTGCTGGGGGTTCCCCCCAGCGGACCAGGGAGACGCGGAGTGGCTTTGCTCCCTGCAGCATTGCTCGGAGTCTCCCTGGTCTGCTGGGGGGGCAGCAGACGGGGGGGGGCAGCAGGGGGCCAGTAGACCAGGCAGACGCAGAGCAAATGTCCAGATCCAGATCCAGATCCAACGGAGCAGATCCACAGCCGATAGCAGAGGATCCAGTGCAGCAAAAAGGAAAGAGCAGCTGTTGCTTTAAGGCAACAGAAGAGCCTCCGCCAATAGGCAGTCTCAAAGGACGTGCCTGGGCGGGGCCTGAACAGCTGATTGCAGATCAGCTGTAGAGCGGCCGGCAGAAAAACCGCGGTAGGGGTTTAAATCCCTTCCAGGCTAAAAAAAAGAAACCGCACACAACTGGAGCCTTTAAGGCTCCGGAGCGGTTTCCAAGGGGCCTAGAAATAAGGCTGTTGATTGCAGAGTTTTGGTGTCAGAAGCCCTAAAAAGGGCTGGATCAGACCGGGTCCCAGGGAGCAAAGGATTCGATCCCAGGCGGTTGCTTAATCAGGCGATCTTCAAACAGAACCCCGGGCGGATACTACACTCGAGCTTACCTCACCTTACGGCGCACACAGACGTACTCTCCCCCTCCCAAGACACCCCCCAGCGCGGGGGAATAGAAATTTTCTAAGTCCCGCCCGCTCGCTCACCGTCCGCCACCCTCTCCTGGCTCACGGCGACCGGAGCAAGACCGACCGACTCACCCACCCCGCGTGCCTCTTCCGGCCTACCCTCCCTCGCCCCAGGGAGGCCCAGGTGGTGGTGGGGCGCCGGGGTCCCTCTGGGCGGCGCCCAGCTCTCCTCCCTCCCTCCGTCCTGCCTTCCTCCCTTCCCGGCAGCCCCCGGGGCTCATCTGCAGACAGGCTCCGCCCCCTCTCCCCACAGTCTTTTTGTCTTTGCCTCTGCTCTTCCGAGCCCTCACTCCCGTTCCTGATTTAAAAAAAAAAAAAAAAAAAAAAAACGGAAAATGAAAATGAAAAAAAGCGGCGGCTTGCCAATGCTGCCTTTGGAAAAACCTCCCCCAGGAGACCAGGGAGAGGCAGAGCAATGTCGCAGCGAGAAAGTACGCTCCGCGTCTCCCTGGTCCGCTGGGGGTTCCCCCCAGCGGACCAGGGAGACGCGGAGTGGCTTTGCTCCCTGCAGCATTGCTCGGAGTCTCCCTGGTCTGCTGGGGGGGCAGCAGACGGGGGGGGGGGCGGCAGGGGGCCAGTAGACCAGGCAGACGCAGAGCAAATGTCCAGATCCAGATCCAGATCCAGATCCAACGGAGCAGATCCACAGCCGATAGCAGAGGATCCAGTGCAGCAAAAAGGAAAGAGCAGCTGTTGCTTTAAGGCAACAGAAGAGCCTCCGCCAATAGGCAGTCTCAAAGGACGTGCCTGGGCGGGGCCTGAACAGCTGATTGCAGATCAGCTGTAGAGCGGCCGGCAGAAAAACCGCGGTAGGGGTTTAAATCCCTTCCAGGCTAAAAAAAAGAAACCGCACACAACTGGAGCCTTTAAGGCTCCGGAGCGGTTTCCAAGGGGCCTAGAAATAAGGCTGTTGATTGCAGAGTTTTGGTGTCAGAAGCCCTAAAAAGGGCTGGATCAGACCGGGTCCCAGGGAGCAAAGGATTCGATCCCAGGCGGTTGCTTAATCAGGCGATCTTCAAACAGGACCCCGGGCGGATACTACACTCGAGCTTACCTCACCTTACGGCGCACACAGACGTACTCTCCCCCTCCCAAGACACCCCCCAGCGCGGGGGAATAGAAATTTTCTAAGTCCCGCCCGCTCGCTCACCGTCCGCCACCCTCTCCTGGCTCACGGCGACCGGAGCAAGACCGACCGACTCACCCACCCCGCGTGCCTCTTCCGGCCTACCCTCCCTCGCCCCAGGGAGGCCCAGGTGGTGGTGGGGCGCCGGGGTCCCTCTGGGCGGCGCCCAGCTCTCCTCCCTCCCTCCCTCCTGCCTTCCTCCCTTCCCGGCAGCCCCCGGGGCTCATCTGCAGACAGGCTCCGCCCCCTCTCCCCACAGTCTTTTTGTCTTTGCCTCTGCTCTTCCGAGCCCTCACTCCCGTTCCTGATTTAAAAAAAAAAAAAAAAAAAAAAGGAAAATGAAAATGAAAATGAAAAAAAGCGGCGGCTTGCCAATGCTGCCTTTGGAAAAACCTCCCCCAGGAGACCAGGGAGAGGCAGAGCAATGCCGCAGCGAGAAAGTACGCTCCGCGTCTCCCTGGTCCGCTGGGGGGGCAGCAGACGGGGGGGGGGGGGGCGGCAGGGGGCCAGTAGACCAGGCAGACGCAGAGCAAATGTCCAGATCCAGATCCAGATCCAGATCCAACGGAGCAGATCCACAGCCGATAGCAGAGGATCCAGTGCAGCAAAAAGGAAAGAGCAGCTGTTGCTTTAAGGCAACAGAAGAGCCTCCGCCAATAGGCAGTCTCAAAGGACGAGCCTGGGCGGGGCATGAGCAGCTGATTGCAGATCAGCTGTAGAGCGGCCGGCAGAAAAACCGCGGTAGGGGTTTAAATCCCTTCCAGGCTAAAAAAAAGAAACCGCACACAACTGGAGCCTTTAAGGCTCCGGAGCGGTTTCCAAGGGGCCTAGAAATAAGGCTGTTGATTGCAGAGTTTTGGTGTCAGAAGCCCTAAAAAGGGCTGGATCAGACCGGGTCCCAGGGAGCAAAGGATTCGATCCCAGGCGGTTGCTTAATCAGGCGATCTTCAAACAGGACCCCGGGCGGATACTACACTCGAGCTTACCTCACCTTACGGCGCACACAGACGTACTCTCCCCCTCCCAAGACACCCCCCAGCGCGGGGGAATAGAAATTTTCTAAGTCCCGCCCGCTCGCTCACCGTCCGCCACCCTCTCCTGGCTCACGGCGACCGGAGCAAGACCGACCGACTCACCCACCCCGCGTGCCTCTTCCGGCCTACCCTCCCTCGCCCCAGGGAGGCCCAGGTGCTGGTGGGGCGCCGGGGTCCCTCTGGGCGGCGCCCAGCTCTCCTCCCTCCCTCCCTCCTGCCTTCCTCCCTTCCCGGCAGCCCCCGGGGCTCATCTGCAGACAGGCTCCGCCCCCTCTCCCCACAGTCTTTTTGTCTTTGCCTCTGCTCTTCCGAGCCCTCACTCCCGTTCCTGATTTAAAAAAAAAAAAAAAAAAAAAGGAAAATGAAAATGAAAAAAAGCGGCGGCTTGCCAATGCTGCCTTTGGAAAAACCTCCCCCAGGAGACCAGGGAGAGGCAGAGCAATGCCGCAGCGAGAAAGTACGCTCCGCGTCTCCCTGGTCCGCTGGGGGTTCCCCCCAGCGGACCAGGGAGACGCGGAGTGGCTTTGCTCCCTGCAGCATTGCTCGGAGTCTCCCTGGTCTGCTGGGGGGGCAGCAGAGGGGGGGGGGCGGCAGGGGGCCAGTAGACCAGGCAGACGCAGAGCAAATGTCCAGATCCAGATCCAGATCCAGATCCAACGGAGCAGATCCACAGCCGATAGCAGAGGATCCAGTGCAGCAAAAAGGAAAGAGCAGCTGTTGCTTTAAGGCAACAGAAGAGCCTCCGCCAATAGGCAGTCTCAAAGGACGTGCCTGGGCGGGGCCTGAACAGCTGATTGCAGATCAGCTGTAGAGCGGCCGGCAGAAAAACCGCGGTAGGGGTTTAAATCCCTTCCAGGCTAAAAAAAAGAAACCGCACACAACTGGAGCCTTTAAGGCTCCGGAGCGGTTTCCAAGGGGCCTAGAAATAAGGCTGTTGATTGCAGAGTTTTGGTGTCAGAAGCCCTAAAAAGGGCTGGATCAGACCGGGTCCCAGGGAGCAAAGGATTCGATCCCAGGCGGTTGCTTAATCAGGCGATCTTCAAACAGGACCCCGGGCGGATACTACACTCGAGCTTACCTCACCTTACGGCGCACACAGACGTACTCTCCCCCTCCCAAGACACCCCCCAGCGCGGGGGAATAGAAATTTTCTAAGTCCCGCCCGCTCGCTCACCGTCCGCCACCCTCTCCTGGCTCACGGCGACCGGAGCAAGACCGACCGACTCACCCACCCCGCGTGCCTCTTCCGGCCTACCCTCCCTCGCCCCAGGGAGGCCCAGGTGGTGGTGGGGCGCCGGGGTCCCTCTGGGCGGCGCCCAGCTCTCCTCCCTCCCTCCCTCCTGCCTTCCTCCCTTCCCGGCAGCCCCCGGGGCTCATCTGCAGACAGGCTCCGCCCCCTCTCCCCACAGTCTTTTTGTCTTTGCCTCTGCTCTTCCGAGCCCTCACTCCCGTTCCTGATTTAAAAAAAAAAAAAAAAAAAAAAGGAAAATGAAAATGAAAAAAAGCGGCGGCTTGCCAATGCTGCCTTTGGAAAAACCTCCCCCAGGAGACCAGGGAGAGGCAGAGCAATGCCGCAGCGAGAAAGTACGCTCCGCGTCTCCCTGGTCCGCTGGGGGTTCCCCCCAGCGGACCAGGGAGACGCGGAGTGGCTTTGCTCCCTGCAGCATTGCTCGGAGTCTCCCTGGTCTGCTGGGGGGGCAGCAGACGGGGGGGGGGGGGGCGGCAGGGGGCCAGTAGACCAGGCAGACGCAGAGCAAATGTCCAGATCCAGATCCAGATCCAGATCCAACGGAGCAGATCCACAGCCGATAGCAGAGGATCCAGTGCAGCAAAAAGGAAAGAGCAGCTGTTGCTTTAAGGCAACAGAAGAGCCTCCGCCAATAGGCAGTCTCAAAGGACGTGCCTGGGCGGGGCCTGAACAGCTGATTGCAGATCAGCTGTAGAGCGGCCGGCAGAAAAACCGCGGTAGGGGTTTAAATCCCTTCCAGGCTAAAAAAAAGAAACCGCACACAACTGGAGCCTTTAAGGCTCCGGAGCGGTTTCCAAGGGGCCTAGAAATAAGGCTGTTGATTGCAGAGTTTTGGTGTCAGAAGCCCTAAAAAGGGCTGGATCAGACCGGGTCCCAGGGAGCAAAGGATTCGATCCCAGGCGGTTGCTTAATCAGGCGATCTTCAAACAGGACCCCGGGCGGATACTACACTCGAGCTTACCTCACCTTACGGCGCACACAGACGTACTCTCCCCCTCCCAAGACACCCCCCAGCGCGGGGGAATAGAAATTTTCTAAGTCCCGCCCGCTCGCTCACCGTCCGCCACCCTCTCCTGGCTCACGGCGACCG
Organism: Pelodiscus sinensis; assembly: GCF_049634645.1. Lineage (NCBI taxonomy): Eukaryota > Metazoa > Chordata > Testudines > Trionychidae > Pelodiscus > Pelodiscus sinensis. Next base: position 86,338,967 of record NC_134714.1, read on the forward strand.
GAGCAAGACCGACCGACTCACCCACCCCGCGTGCCTCTTCCGGCCTACCCTCCCTCGCCCCAGGGAGGCCCAGGTGGTGGTGGGGCGCCGGGGTCCCTCTGGGCGGCGCCCAGCTCTCCTCCCTCCCTCCCTCCTGCCTTCCTCCCTTCCCGGCAGCCCCCGGGGCTCATCTGCAGACAGGCTCCGCCCCCTCTCCCCACAGTCTTTTTGTCTTTGCCTCTGCTCTTCGAGCCCTCACTCCCGTTCCTGATTTTAAAAAAAAAAAAAAAAAAAAAAAAAAGGAAAATGAAAATGAAAATGAAAAAAAGCGGCGGCTTGCCAATGCTGCCTTTGGAAAAACCTCCCCCAGGAGACCAGGGAGAGGCAGAGCAATGCCGCAGCGAGAAAGTACGCTCCGCGTCTCCCTGGTCCGCTGGGGGTTCCCCCCAGCGGACCAGGGAGACGCGGAGTGGCTTTGCTCCCTGCAGCATTGCTCGGAGTCTCCCTGGTCTGCTGGGGGGGCAGCAGACGGGGGGGGGGGGGCGGCAGGGGGCCAGTAGACCAGGCAGACGCAGAGCAAATGTCCAGATCCAGATCCAGATCCAGATCCAACGGAGCAGATCCACAGCCGATAGCAGAGGATCCAGTGCAGCAAAAAGGAAAGAGCAGCTGTTGCTTTAAGGCAACAGAAGAGCCTCCGCCAATAGGCAGTCTCAAAGGACGTGCCTGGGCGGTGCCTGAACAGCTGATTGCAGATCAGCTGTAGAGCGGCCGGCAGAAAAACCGCGGTAGGGGTTTAAATCCCTTCCAGGCTAAAAAAAAGAAACCGCACACAACTGGAGCCTTTAAGGCTCCGGAGCGGTTTCCAAGGGGCCTAGAAATAAGGCTGTTGATTGCAGAGTTTTGGTGTCAGAAGCCCTAAAAAGGGCTGGATCAGACCGGGTCCCAGGGAGCAAAGGATTCGATCCCAGGCGGTTGCTTAATCAGGCGATCTTCAAACAGGACCCCGGGCGGATACTACACTCGAGCTTACCTCACCTTACGGCGCACACAGACGTACTCTCCCCCTCCCAAGACACCCCCCAGCGCGGGGGAATAGAAATTTTCTAAGTCCCGCCCGCTCGCTCACCGTCCGCCACCCTCTCCTGGCTCACGGCGACCGGAGCAAGACCGACCGACTCACCCACCCCGCGTGCCTCTTCCGGCCTACCCTCCCTCGCCCCAGGGAGGCCCAGGTGGTGGTGGGGCGCCGGGGTCCCTCTGGGCGGCGCCCAGCTCTCCTCCCTCCCTCCCTCCTGCCTTCCTCCCTTCCCGGCAGCCCCCGGGGCTCATCTGCAGACAGGCTCCGCCCCCTCTCCCCACAGTCTTTTTGTCTTTGCCTCTGCTCTTCCGAGCCCTCACTCCCGTTCCTGATTTAAAAAAAAAAAATGGAAAATGAAAAAAAGCGGCGGCTTGCCAATGCTGCCTTTGGAAAAACCTCCCCCAGGAGACCAGGGAGAGGCAGAGCAATGCCGCAGCGAGAAAGTACGCTCCGCGTCTCCCTGGTCCGCTGGGGGTTCCCCCCAGCGGACCAGGGAGACGCGGAGTGGCTTTGCTCCCTGCAGCATTGCTCGGAGTCTCCCTGGTCTGCTGGGGGGGCAGCAGACGGGGGGGGGGGGGCGGCAGGGGGCCAGTAGACCAGGCAGACGCAGAGCAAATGTCCAGATCCAGATCCAGATCCAGATCCAACGGAGCAGATCCACAGCCGATAGCAGAGGATCCAGTGCAGCAAAAAGGAAAGAGCAGCTGTTGCTTTAAGGCAACAGAAGAGCCTCCGCCAATAGGCAGTCTCAAAGGACGTGCCTGGGCGGGGCCTGAACAGCTGATTGCAGATCAGCTGTAGAGCGGCCGGCAGAAAAACCGCGGTAGGGGTTTAAATCCCTTCCAGGCTAAAAAAAAGAAACCGCACACAACTGGAGCCTTTAAGGCTCCGGAGCGGTTTCCAAGGGGCCTAGAAATAAGGCTGTTGATTGCAGAGTTTTGGTGTCAGAAGCCCTAAAAAGGGCTGGATCAGACCGGGTCCCAGGGAGCAAAGGATTCGATCCCAGGCGGTTGCTTAATCAGGCGATCTTCAAACAGGACCCCGGGCGGATACTACACTCGAGCTTACCTCACCTTACGGCGCACACAGACGTACTCTCCCCCTCCCAAGACACCCCCCAGCGCGGGGGAATAGAAATTTTCTAAGTCCCGCCCGCTCGCTCACCGTCCGCCACCCTCTCCTGGCTCACGGCGACCGGAGCAAGACCGACCGACTCACCCACCCCGCGTGCCTCTTCCGGCCTACCCTCCCTCGCCCCAGGGAGGCCCAGGTGGTGGTGGGGCGCCGGGGTCCCTCTGGGCGGCGCCCAGCTCTCCTCCCTCCCTCCCTCCTGCCTTCCTCCCTTCCCGGCAGCCCCCGGGGCTCATCTGCAGACAGGCTCCGCCCCCTCTCCCCACAGTCTTTTTGTCTTTGCCTCTGCTCTTCCGAGCCCTCACTCCCGTTCCTGATTTAAAAAAAAAAAAAAAAAAAAAAAAAGGAAAATGAAAATGAAAAAAAGCGGCGGCTTGCCAATGCTGCCTTTGGAAAAACCTCCCCCAGGAGACCAGGGAGAGGCAGAGCAATGCCGCAGCGAGAAAGTACGCTCCGCGTCTCCCTGGTCCGCTGGGGGTTCCCCCCAGCGGACCAGGGAGACGCGGAGTGGCTTTGCTCCCTGCAGCATTGCTCGGAGTCTCCCTGGTCTGCTGGGGGGGCAGCAGACGGGGGGGGGGCGGCAGGGGGCCAGTAGACCAGGCAGACGCAGAGCAAATGTCCAGATCCAGATCCAGATCCAGATCCAACGGAGCAGATCCACAGCCGATAGCAGAGGATCCAGTGCAGCAAAAAGGAAAGAGCAGCTGTTGCTTTAAGGCAACAGAAGAGCCTCCGCCAATAGGCAGTCTCAAAGGACGTGCCTGGGCGGGGCCTGAACAGCTGATTGCAGATCAGCTGTAGAGCGGCCGGCAGAAAAACCGCGGTAGGGGTTTAAATCCCTTCCAGGCTAAAAAAAAGAAACCGCACACAACTGGAGCCTTTAAGGCTCCGGAGCGGTTTCCAAGGGGCCTAGAAATAAGGCTGTTGATTGCAGAGTTTTGGTGTCAGAAGCCCTAAAAAGGGCTGGATCAGACCGGGTCCCAGGGAGCAAAGGATTCGATCCCAGGCGGTTGCTTAATCAGGCGATCTTCAAACAGGACCCCGGGCGGATACTACACTCGAGCTTACCTCACCTTACGGCGCACACAGACGTACTCTCCCCCTCCCAAGACACCCCCCAGCGCGGGGGAATAGAAATTTTCTAAGTCCCGCCCGCTCGCTCACCGTCCGCCACCCTCTCCTGGCTCACGGCGACCGGAGCAAGACCGACCGACTCACCCACCCCGCGTGCCTCTTCCGGCCTACCCTCCCTCGCCCCAGGGAGGCCCAGGTGGTGGTGGGGCGCCGGGGTCCCTCTGGGCGGCGCCCAGCTCTCCTCCCTCCCTCCCTCCTGCCTTCCTCCCTTCCCGGCAGCCCCCGGGGCTCATCTGCAGACAGGCTCCGCCCCCTCTCCCCACAGTCTTTTTGTCTTTGCCTCTGCTCTTCCGAGCCCTCACTCCCGTTCCTGATTTAAAAAAAAAAAAAAAAAAAAAAAAAAAATGAAAATGAAAAAAAGCGGCGGCTTGCCAATGCTGCCTTTGGAAAAACCTCCCCCAGGAGACCAGGGAGAGGCAGAGCAATGCCGCAGCGAGAAAGTACGCTCCGCGTCTCCCTGGTCCGCTGGGGGTTCCCCCCAGCGGACCAGGGAGACGCGGAGTGGCTTTGCTCCCTGCAGCATTGCTCGGAGTCTCCCTGGTCTGCTGGGGGGGCAGCAGACGGGGGGGGGCGGCAGGGGGCCAGTAGACCAGGCAGACGCAGAGCAAATGTCCAGATCCAGATCCAGATCCAGATCCAACGGAGCAGATCCACAGCCGATAGCAGAGGATCCAGTGCAGCAAAAAGGAAAGAGCAGCTGTTGCTTTAAGGCAACAGAAGAGCCTCCGCCAATAGGCAGTCTCAAAGGACGTGCCTGGGCGGGGCCTGAACAGCTGATTGCAGATCAGCTGTAGAGCGGCCGGCAGAAAAACCGCGGTAGGGGTTTAAATCCCTTCCAGGCTAAAAAAAAGAAACCGCACACAACTGGAGCCTTTAAGGCTCCGGAGCGGTTTCCAAGGGGCCTAGAAATAAGGCTGTTGATTGCAGAGTTTTGGTGTCAGAAGCCCTAAAAAGGGCTGGATCAGACCGGGTCCCAGGGAGCAAAGGATTCGATCCCAGGCGGTTGCTTAATCAGGCGATCTTCAAACAGGACCCCGGGCGGATACTACACTCGAGCTTACCTCACCTTACGGCGCACACAGACGTACTCTCCCCCTCCCAAGACACCCCCCAGCGCGGGGGAATAGAAATTTTCTAAGTCCCGCCCGCTCGCTCACCGTCCGCCACCCTCTCCTGGCTCACGGCGACCGGAGCAAGACCGACCGACTCACCCACCCCGCGTGCCTCTTCCGGCCTACCCTCCCTCGCCCCAGGGAGGCCCAGGTGGTGGTGGGGCGCCGGGGTCCCTCTGGGCGGCGCCCAGCTCTCCTCCCTCCCTCCCTCCTGCCTTCCTCCCTTCCCGGCAGCCCCCGGGGCTCATCTGCAGACAGGCTCCGCCCCCTCTCCCCACAGTCTTTTTGTCTTTGCCTCTGCTCTTCCGAGCCCTCACTCCCGTTCCTGATTTAAAAAAAAAAAAAAAAAAAAAAAAAAAAGGAAAATGAAAATGAAAAAAAGCGGCGGCTTGCCAATGCTGCCTTTGGAAAAACCTCCCCCAGGAGACCAGGGAGAGGCAGAGCAATGCCGCAGCGAGAAAGTACGCTCCGCGTCTCCCTGGTCCGCTGGGGGTTCCCCCCAGCGGACCAGGGAGACGCGGAGTGGCTTTGCTCCCTGCAGCATTGCTCGGAGTCTCCCTGGTCTGCTGGGGGGGCAGCAGACGGGGGGGGGGGGGGGCGGCAGGGGGCCAGTAGACCAGGCAGACGCAGAGCAAATGTCCAGATCCAGATCCAGATCCAGATCCAACGGAGCAGATCCACAGCCGATAGCAGAGGATCCAGTGCAGCAAAAAGGAAAGAGCAGCTGTTGCTTTAAGGCAACAGAAGAGCCTCCGCCAATAGGCAGTCTCAAAGGACGTGCCTGGGCGGGGCCTGAACAGCTGATTGCAGATCAGCTGTAGAGCGGCTGGCAGAAAAACCGCGGTAGGGGTTTAAATCCCTTCCAGGCTAAAAAAAAGAAACCGCACACAACTGGAGCCTTTAAGGCTCCGGAGCGGTTTCCAAGGGGCCTAGAAATAAGGCTGTTGATTGCAGAGTTTTGGTGTCAGAAGCCCTAAAAAGGGCTGGATCAGACCGGGTCCCAGGGAGCAAAGGATTCGATCCCAGGCGGTTGCTTAATCAGGCGATCTTCAAACAGGACCCGGGCGGATACTACACTCGAGCTTACCTCACCTTACGGCGCACACAGACGTACTCTCCCCCTCCCAAGACACCCCCCAGCGCGGGGGAATAGAAATTTTCTAAGTCCCGCCCGCTCGCTCACCGTCCGCCACCCTCTCCTGGCTCACGGCGACCGGAGCAAGACCGACCGACTCACCCACCCCGCGTGCCTCTTCCGGCCTACCCTCCCTCGCCCCAGGGAGGCCCAGGTGGTGGTGGGGCGCCGGGGTCCCTCTGGGCGCCGGGGTCCCTCTGGGCGGCGCCCAGCTCTCCTCCCTCCCTCCCTCCTGCCTTCCTCCCTTCCCGGCAGCCCCCGGGGCTCATCTGCAGACAGGCTCCGCCCCCTCTCCCCACAGTCTTTTTGTCTTTGCCTCTGCTCTTCCGAGCCCTCACTCCCGTTCCTGATTTAAAAAAAAAAAAAAAAAAAAAAAGGAAAATGAAAATGAAAAAAAGCGGCGGCTTGCCAATGCTGCCTTTGGAAAAACCTCCCCCAGGAGACCAGGGAGAGGCAGAGCAATGCCGCAGCGAGAAAGTACGCTCCGCGTCTCCCTGGTCCGCTGGGGGTTCCCCCCAGCGGACCAGGGAGACGCGGAGTGGCTTTGCTCCCTGCAGCATTGCTCGGAGTCTCCCTGGTCTGCTGGGGGGGGGCAGCAGACGGGGGGGGGGGCGGCAGGGGGCCAGTAGACCAGGCAGACGCAGAGCAAATGTCCAGATCCAGATCCAGATCCAGATCCAACGGAGCAGATCCACAGCCGATAGCAGAGGATCCAGTGCAGCAAAAAGGAAAGAGCAGCTGTTGCTTTAAGGCAACAGAAGAGCCTCCGCCAATAGGCAGTCTCAAAGGACGTGCCTGGGCGGGGCCTGAACAGCTGATTGCAGATCAGCTGTAGAGCGGCCGGCAGAAAAACCGCGGTAGGGGTTTAAATCCCTTCCAGGCTAAAAAAAAGAAACCGCACACAACTGGAGCCTTTAAGGCTCCGGAGCGGTTTCCAAGGGGCCTAGAAATAAGGCTGTTGATTGCAGAGTTTTGGTGTCAGAAGCCCTAAAAAGGGCTGGATCAGACCGGGTCCCAGGGAGCAAAGGATTCGATCCCAGGCGGTTGCTTAATCAGGCGATCTTCAAACAGGACCCCGGGCGGATACTACACTCGAGCTTACCTCACCTTACGGCGCACACAGACGTACTCTCCCCCTCCCAAGACACCCCCCAGCGCGGGGGAATAGAAATTTTCTAAGTCCCGCCCGCTCGCTCACCGTCCGCCACCCTCTCCTGGCTCACGGCGACCGGAGCAAGACCGACCGACTCACCCACCCCGCGTGCCTCTTCCGGCCTACCCTCCCTCGCCCCAGGGAGGCCCAGGTGGTGGTGGGGCGCCGGGGTCCCTCTGGGCGGCGCCCAGCTCTCCTCCCTCCCTCCCTCCTGCCTTCCTCCCTTCCCGGCAGCCCCCGGGGCTCATCTGCAGACAGGCTCCGCCCCCTCTCCCCACGGTCTTTTTGTCTTTGCCTCTGCTCTTCCGAGCCCTCACTCCCGTTCCTGATTTAAAAAAAAAAAAAAAAAAAAAAAAAAGGAAAATGAAAATGAAAAAAAGCGGCGGCTTGCCAATGCTGCCTTTGGAAAAACCTCCCCCAGGAGACCAGGGAGAGGCAGAGCAATGCCGCAGCGAGAAAGTACGCTCCGCGTCTCCCTGGTCCGCTGGGGGTTCCCCCCAGCGGACCAGGGAGACGCGGAGTGGCTTTGCTCCCTGAAGCATTGCTCGGAGTCTCCCTGGTCTGCTGGGGGGGCAGCAGACGGGGGGGGGGGGGCGGCAGGGGGCCAGTAGACCAGGCAGACGCAGAGCAAATGTCCAGATCCAGATCCAGATCCAGATCCAACGGAGCAGATCCACAGCCGATAGCAGAGGATCCAGTGCAGCAAAAAGGAAAGAGCAGCTGTTGCTTTAAGGCAACAGAAGAGCCTCCGCCAATAGGCAGTCTCAAAGGACGTGCCTGGGCGGGGCCTGAACAGCTGATTGCAGATCAGCTGTAGAGCGGCCGGCAGAAAAACCGCGGTAGGGGTTTAAATCCCTTCCAGGCTAAAAAAAAGAAACCGCACACAACTGGAGCCTTTAAGGCTCCGGAGCGGTTTCCAAGGGGCCTAGAAATAAGGCTGTTGATTGCAGAGTTTTGGTGTCAGAAGCCCTAAAAAGGGCTGGATCAGACCGGGTCCCAGGGAGCAAAGGATTCGATCCCAGGCGGTTGCTTAATCAGGCGATCTTCAAACAGGACCCCGGGCGGATACTACACTCGAGCTTACCTCACCTTACGGCGCACACAGACGTACTCTCCCCCTCCCAAGACACCCCCCAGCGCGGGGGAATAGAAATTTTCTAAGTCCCGCCCGCTCGCTCACCGTCCGCCACCCTCTCCTGGCTCACGGCGACCGGAGCAAGACCGACCGACTCACCCACCCCGCGTGCCTCTTCCGGCCTACCCTCCCTCGCCCCAGGGAGGCCCAGGTGGTGGTGGGGCGCCGGGGTCCCTCTGGGCGGCGCCCAGCTCTCCTCCCTCCCTCCCTCCTGCCTTCCTCCCTTCCCGGCAGCCCCCGGGGCTCATCTGCAGACAGGCTCCGCCCCCTCTCCCCACAGTCTTTTTGCCTTTGCCTCTGCTCTTCCGAGCCCTCACTCCCGTTCCTGATTTAAAAAAAAAAAAAAAAAAAAAAAAAGGAAAATGAAAATGAAAAAAAGCGGCGGCTTGCCAATGCTGCCTTTGGAAAAACCTCCCCCAGGAGACCAGGGAGAGGCAGAGCAATGCCGCAGCGAGAAAGTACGCTCCGCGTCTCCCTGGTCCGCTGGGGGTTCCCCCCAGCGGACCAGGGAGACGCGGAGTGGCTTTGCTCCCTGCAGCATTGCTCGGAGTCTCCCTGGTCTGCTGGGGGGGCAGCAGACGGGGGGGGGGGCGGCAGGGGGCCAGTAGACCAGGCAGACGCAGAGCAAATGTCCAGATCCAGATCCAGATCCAGATCCAACGGAGCAGATCCACAGCCGATAGCAGAGGATCCAGTGCAGCAAAAAGGAAAGAGCAGCTGTTGCTTTAAGGCAACAGAAGAGCCTCCGCCAATAGGCAGTCTCAAAGGACGTGCCTGGGCGGGGCCTGAACAGCTGATTGCAGATCAGCTGTAGAGCGGCCGGCAGAAAAACCGCGGTAGGGGTTTAAATCCCTTCCAGGCTAAAAAAAAGAAACCGCACACAACTGGAGCCTTTAAGGCTCCGGAGCGGTTTCCAAGGGGCCTAGAAATAAGGCTGTTGATTGCAGAGTTTTGGTGTCAGAAGCCCTAAAAAGGGCTGGATCAGACCGGGTCCCAGGGAGCAAAGGATTCGATCCCAGGCGGTTGCTTAATCAGGCGATCTTCAAACAGGACCCCGGGCGGATACTACACTCGAGCTTACCTCACCTTACGGCGCACACAGACGTACTCTCCCCCTCCCAAGACACCCCCCAGCGCGGGGGAATAGAAATTTTCTAAGTCCCGCCCGCTCGCTCACCGTCCGCCACCCTCTCCTGGCTCACGGTGACCGGAGCAAGACCGACCGACTCACCCACCCCGCGTGCCTCTTCCGGCCTACCCTCCCTCGCCCCAGGGAGGCCCAGGTGGTGGTGGGGCGCCGGGGTCCCTCTGGGCGGCGCCCAGCTCTCCTCCCTCCCTCCCTCCTGCCTTCCTCCCTTCCCGGCAGCCCCCGGGGCTCATCTGCAGACAGGCTCCGCCCCCTCTCCCCACAGTCTTTTTGTCTTTGCCTCTGCTCTTCCGAGCCCTCACTCCCGTTCCTGATTTAAAAAAAAAAAAAAAAAAAAAAAAAGGAAAATGAAAATGAAAAAAAGCGGCGGCTTGCCAATGCTGCCTTTGGAAAAACCTCCCCCAGGAGACCAGGGAGAGGCAGAGCAATGCCGCAGCGAGAAAGTACGCTCCGCGTCTCCCTGGTCCGCTGGGGGTTCCCCCCAGCGGACCAGGGAGACGCGGAGTGGCTTTGCTCCCTGCAGCATTGCTCGGAGTCTCCCTGGTCTGCTGGGGGGGCAGCAGACGGGGGAGGGGGGGGCGGCAGGGGGCCAGTAGACCAGGCAGACGCAGAGCAAATGTCCAGATCCAGATCCAGATTCAACGGAGCAGATCCACAGCCGATAGCAGAGGATCCAGTGCAGCAAAAAGGAAAGAGCAGCTGTTGCTTTAAGGCAACAGAAGAGCCTCCGCCAATAGGCAGTCTCAAAGGACGTGCCTGGGCGGGGCCTGAACAGCTGATTGCAGATCAGCTGTAGAGCGGCCGGCAGAAAAACCGCGGTAGGGGTTTAAATCCCTTCCAGGCTAAAAAAAAGAAACCGCACACAACTGGAGCCTTTAAGGCTCCGGAGCGGTTTCCAAGGGGCCTAGAAATAAGGCTGTTGATTGCAGAGTTTTGGTGTCAGAAGCCCTAAAAAGGGCTGGATCAGACCGGGTCCCAGGGAGCAAAGGATTCGATCCCAGGCGGTTGCTTAATCAGGCGATCTTCAAACAGGACCCCGGGCGGATACTACACTCGAGCTTACCTCACCTTACGGCGCACACAGACGTACTCTCCCCCTCCCAAGACACCCCCCAGCGCGGGGGAATAGAAATTTTCTAAGTCCCGCCCGCTCGCTCACCGTCCGCCACCCTCTCCTGGCTCACGGCGACCGGAGCAAGACCGACCGACTCACCCACCCCGCGTGCCTCTTCCGGCCTACCCTCCCTCGCCCCAGGGAGGCCCAGGTGGTGGTGGGGCGCCGGGGTCCCTCTGGGCGGCGCCCAGCTCTCCTCCCTCCCTCCCTCCCTCCTGCCTTCCTCCCTTCCCGGCAGCCCCCGGGGCTCATCTGCAGACAGGCTCCGCCCCCTCTCCCCACAGTCTTTTTGTCTTTGCCTCTGCTCTTCCGAGCCCTCACTCCCGTTCCTGATTTAAAAAAAAAAAAAAAAAAAAAAAAGGAAAATGAAAATGAAAAAAAGCGGCGGCTTGCCAATGCTGCCTTTGGAAAAACCTCCCCCAGGAGACCAGGGAGAGGCAGAGCAATGCCGCAGCGAGAAAGTACGCTCCGCGTCTCCCTGGTCCGCTGGGGGTTCCCCCCAGCGGACCAGGGAGACGCGGAGTGGCTTTGCTCCCTGCAGCATTGCTCGGAGTCTCCCTGGTCTGCTGGGGGGGCAGCAGACGGGGGGGGGGGGGGGGCGGCAGGGGGCCAGTAGACCAGGCAGACGCAGAGCAAATGTCCAGATCCAGATCCAGATCCAGATCCAGATCCAACGGAGCAGATCCACAGCCGATAGCAGAGGATCCAGTGCAGCAAAAAGGAAAGAGCAGCTGTTGCTTTAAGGCAACAGAAGAGCCTCCGCCAATAGGCAGTCTCAAAGGACGTGCCTGGGCGGGGCCTGAACAGCTGATTGCAGATCAGCTGTAGAGCGGCCGGCAGAAAAACCGCGGTAGGGGTTTAAATCCCTTCCAGGCTAAAAAAAAGAAACCGCACACAACTGGAGCCTTTAAGGCTCCGGAGCGGTTTCCAAGGGGCCTAGAAATAAGGCTGTTGATTGCAGAGTTTTGGTGTCAGAAGCCCTAAAAAGGGCTGGATCAGACCGGGTCCCAGGGAGCAAAGGATTCGATCCCAGGCGGTTGCTTAATCAGGCGATCTTCAAACAGGACCCCGGGCGGATACTACACTCGAGCTTACCTCACCTTACGGCGCACACAGACGTACTCTCCCCCTCCCAAGACACCCCCCAGCGCGGGGGAATAGAAATTTTCTAAGTCCCGCCCGCTCGCTCACCGTCCGCCACCCTCTCCTGGCTCACGGCGACCGGAGCAAGACCGACCGACTCACCCACCCCGCGTGCCTCTTCCGGCCTACCCTCCCTCGCCCCAGGGAGGCCCAGGTGGTGGTGGGGCGCCGGGGTCCCTCTGGGCGGCGCCCAGCTCTCCTCCCTCCCTCCCTCCTGCCTTCCTCCCTTCCCGGCAGCCCCCGGGGCTCATCTGCAGACAGGCTCCGCCCCCTCTCCCCACAGTCTTTTTGTCTTTGCCTCTGCTCTTCCGAGCCCTCACTCCCGTTCCTGATTTAAAAAAAAAAAATGGAAAATGAAAAAAAGCGGCGGCTTGCCAATGCTGCCTTTGGAAAAACCTCCCCCAGGAGACCAGGGAGAGGCAGAGCAATGCCGCAGCGAGAAAGTACGCTCCGCGTCTCCCTGGTCCGCTGGGGGTTCCCCCCAGCGGACCAGGGAGATGCGGAGTGGCTTTGCTCCCTGCAGCATTGCTCGGAGTCTCCCTGGTCTGCTGGGGGGGGCAGCAGACGGGGGGGGGGGGGCGGCAGGGGGCCAGTAGACCAGGCAGACGCAGAGCAAATGTCCAGATCCAGATCCAGATCCAGATCCAACGGAGCAGATCCACAGCCGATAGCAGAGGATCCAGTGCAGCAAAAAGGAAAGAGCAGCTGTTGCTTTAAGGCAACAGAAGAGCCTCCGCCAATAGGCAGTCTCAAAGGACGTGCCTGGGCGGGGCCTGAACAGCTGATTGCAGATCAGCTGTAGAGCGGCCGGCAGAAAAACCGCGGTAGGGGTTTAAATCCCTTCCAGGCTAAAAAAAAGAAACCGCACACAACTGGAGCCTTTAAGGCTCCGGAGCGGTTTCCAAGGGGCCTAGAAATAAGGCTGTTGATTGCAGAGTTTTGGTGTCAGAAGCCCTAAAAAGGGCTGGATCAGACCGGGTCCCAGGGAGCAAAGGATTCGATCCCAGGCGGTCGCTTAATCAGGCGATCTTCAAACAGGACCCCGGGCGGATACTACACTCGAGCTTACCTCACCTTACGGCGCACACAGACGTACTCTCCCCCTCCCAAGACATCCCCCAGCGCGGGGGAATAGAAATTTTCTAAGTCCCGCCCGCTCGCTCACCGTCCGCCACCCTCTCCTGGCTCACGGCGACCGGAGCAAGACCGACCGACTCACCCACCCCGCGTGCCTCTTCCGGCCTACCCTCCCTCGCCCCAGGGAGGCCCAGGTGGTGGTGGGGCGCCGGGGTCCCTCTGGGCGGCGCCCAGCTCTCCTCCCTCCCTCCCTCCTGCCTTCCTCCCTTCCCGGCAGCCCCCGGGGCTCATCTGCAGACAGGCTCCGCCCCCTCTCCCCACAGTCTTTTTGTCTTTGCCTCTGCTCTTCCGAGCCCTCACTCCCGTTCCTGATTTAAAAAAAAAAAAAAAAAAAAAAAGGAAAATGAAAATGAAAAAAAGCGGCGGCTTGCCAATGCTGCCTTTGGAAAAACCTCCCCCAGGAGACCAGGGAGAGGCAGAGCAATGCCGCAGCGAGAAAGTACGCTCCGCGTCTCCCTGGTCCGCTGGGGGTTCCCCCCAGCGGACCAGGGAGACGCGGAGTGGCTTTGCTCCCTGCAGCATTGCTCGGAGTCTCCCTGGTCTGCTGGGGGGGCAGCAGACGGGGGGGGGCGGCAGGGGGCCAGTAGACCAGGCAGACGCAGAGCAAATGTCCAGATCCAGATCCAGATCCAGATCCAGATCCAGATCCAACGGAGCAGATCCACAGCCGATAGCAGAGGATCCAGTGCAGCAAAAAGGAAAGAGCAGCTGTTGCTTTAAGGCAACAGAAGAGCCTCCGCCAATAGGCAGTCTCAAAGGACGTGCCTGGGCGGGGCCTGAACAGCTGATTGCAGATCAGCTGTAGAGCGGCCGGCAGAAAAACCGCGGTAGGGGTTTAAATCCCTTCCAGGCTAAAAAAAAGAAACCGCACACAACTGGAGCCTTTAAGGCTCCGGAGCGGTTTCCAAGGGGCCTAGAAATAAGGCTGTTGATTGCAGAGTTTTGGTGTCAGAAGCCCTAAAAAGGGCTGGATCAGACCGGGTCCCAGGGAGCAAAGGATTCGATCCCAGGCGGTTGCTTAATCAGGCGATCTTCAAACAGGACCCCGGGCGGATACTACACTCGAGCTTACCTCACCTTACGGCGCACACAGACGTACTCTCCCCCTCCCAAGACACCCCCCAGCGCGGGGGAATAGAAATTTTCTAAGTCCCGCCCGCTCGCTCACCGTCCGCCACCCTCTCCTGGCTCACGGCGACCGGAGCAAGACCGACCGACTCACCCACCCCGCGTGCCTCTTCCGGCCTACCCTCCCTCGCCCCAGGGAGGCCCAGGTGGTGGTGGGGCGCCGGGGTCCCTCTGGGCGGCGCCCAGCTCTCCTCCCTCCCTCCCTCCTGCCTTCCTCCCTTCCCGGCAGCCCCCGGGGCTCATCTGCAGACAGGCTCCGCCCCCTCTCCCCACAGTCTTTTTGTCTTTGCCTCTGCTCTTCCGAGCCCTCACTCCCGTTCCTGATTTAAAAAAAAAAAAAAAAAAAAAAAAAAGGAAAATGAAAATGAAAAAAAGCGGCGGCTTGCCAATGCTGCCTTTGGAAAAACCTCCCCCAGGAGACCAGGGAGAGGCAGAGCAATGCCACAGCGAGAAAGTACGCTCCGCGTCTCCCTGGTCCGCTGGGGGTTCCCCCCAGCGGACCAGGGAGACGCGGAGTGGCTTTGCTCCCTGCAGCATTGCTCGGAGTCTCCCTGGTCTGCTGGGGGGGCAGCAGACGGGGGGGGGGGGCGGCAGGGGGCCAGTAGACCAGGCAGACGCAGAGCAAATGTCCAGATCCAGATCCAGATCCAGATTCAACGGAGCAGATCCACAGCCGATAGCAGAGGATCCAGTGCAGCAAAAAGGAAAGAGCAGCTGTTGCTTTAAGGCAACAGAAGAGCCTCCGCCAATAGGCAGTCTCAAAGGACGTGCCTGGGCGGGGCCTGAACAGCTGATTGCAGATCAGCTGTAGAGCGGCCGGCAGAAAAACCGCGGTAGGGGTTTAAATCCCTTCCAGGCTAAAAAAAAGAAACCGCACACAACTGGAGCCTTTAAGGCTCCGGAGCGGTTTCCAAGGGGCCTAGAAATAAGGCTGTTGATTGCAGAGTTTTGGTGTCAGAAGCCCTAAAAAGGGCTGGATCAGACCGGGTCCCAGGGAGCAAAGGATTCGATCCCAGGCGGTTGCTTAATCAGGCGATCTTCAAACAGGACCCCGGGCGGATACTACACTCGAGCTTACCTCACCTTACGGCGCACACAGACGTACTCTCCCCCTCCCAAGACACCCCCCAGCGCGGGGGAATAGAAATTTTCTAAGTCCCGCCCGCTCGCTCACCGTCCGCCACCCTCTCCTGGCTCACGGCGACCGGAGCAAGACCGACCGACTCACCCACCCCGCGTGCCTCTTCCGGCCTACCCTCCCTCGCCCCAGGGAGGCCCAGGTGGTGGTGGGGCGCCGGGGTCCCTCTGGGCGGCGCCCAGCTCTCCTCCCTCCCTCCCTCCTGCCTTCCTCCCTTCCCGGCAGCCCCCGGGGCTCATCTGCAGACAGGCTCCGCCCCCTCTCCCCACAGTCTTTTTGTCTTTGCCTCTGCTCTTCCGAGCCCTCACTCCCGTTCCTGATTTAAAAAAAAAAAAAAAAAAGGAAAATGAAAATGAAAAAAAGCGGCGGCTTGCCAATGCTGCCTTTGGAAAAACCTCCCCCAGGAGACCAGGGAGAGGCAGAGCAATGCCGCAGCGAGAAAGTACGCTCCGCGTCTCCCTGGTCCGCTGGGGGTTCCCCCCAGCGGACCAGGGAGACGCGGAGTGGCTTTGCTCCCTGCAGCATTGCTCGGAGTCTCCCTGGTCTGCTGGGGGGGCAGCAGACGGGGGGGGGCGGCAGGGGGCCAGTAGACCAGGCAGACGCAGAGCAAATGTCCAGATCCAGATCCAGATCCAGATCCAGATCCAACGGAGCAGATCCACAGCCGATAGCAGAGGATCCAGTGCAGCAAAAAGGAAAGAGCAGCTGTTGCTTTAAGGCAACAGAAGAGCCTCCGCCAATAGGCAGTCTCAAAGGACGTGCCTGGGCGGGGCCTGAACAGCTGATTGCAGATCAGCTGTAGAGCGGCCGGCAGAAAAACCGCGGTAGGGGTTTAAATCCCTTCCAGGCTAAAAAAAAGAAACCGCACACAACTGGAGCCTTTAAGGCTCCGGAGCGGTTTCCAAGGGGCCTAGAAATAAGGCTGTTGATTGCAGAGTTTTGGTGTCAGAAGCCCTAAAAAGGGCTGGATCAGACCGGGTCCCAGGGAGCAAAGGATTCGATCCCAGGCGGTTGCTTAATCAGGCGATCTTCAAACAGGACCCCGGGCGGATACTACACTCGAGCTTACCTCACCTTACGGCGCACACAGACGTACTCTCCCCCTCCCAAGACACCCCCCAGCGCGGGGGAATAGAAATTTTCTAAGTCCCGCCCGCTCGCTCACCGTCCGCCACCCTCTCCTGGCTCACGGCGACCGGAGCAAGACCGACCGACTCACCCACCCCGCGTGCCTCTTCCGGCCTACCCTCCCTCGCCCCAGGGAGGCCCAGGTGGTGGTGGGGTGCCGGGGTCCCTCTGGGCGGCGCCCAGCTCTCCTCCCTCCCTCCCTCCTGCCTTCCTCCCTTCCCGGCAGCCCCCGGGGCTCATCTGCAGACAGGCTCCGCCCCCTCTCCCCACAGTCTTTTTGTCTTTGCCTCTGCTCTTCCGAGCCCTCACTCCCGTTCCTGATTTAAAAAAAAAAAAAAAAAAAGGAAAATGAAAATGAAAAAAAGCGGCGGCTTGCCAATGCTGCCTTTGGAAAAACCTCCCCCAGGAGACCAGGGAGAGGCAGAGCAATGCCGCAGCGAGAAAGTACGCTCCGCGTCTCCCTGGTCCGCTGGGGGTTCCCCCCAGCGGACCAGGGAGACGCGGAGTGGCTTTGCTCCCTGCAGCATTGCTCGGAGTCTCCCTGGTCTGCTGGGGGGGCAGCAGACGGGGGGGGGGGGCGGCAGGGGGCCAGTAGACCAGGCAGACGCAGAGCAAATGTCCAGATCCAGATCCAGATCCAGATCCAGATCCAGATCCAACGGAGCAGATCCACAACCGATAGCAGAGGATCCAGTGCAGCAAAAAGGAAAGAGCAGCTGTTGCTTTAAGGCAACAGAAGAGCCTCCGCCAATAGGCAGTCTCAAAGGACGTGCCTGGGCGGGGCCTGAACAGCTGATTGCAGATCAGCTGTAGAGCGGCCGGCAGAAAAACCGCGGTAGGGGTTTAAATCCCTTCCAGGCTAAAAAAAAGAAACCGCACACAACTGGAGCCTTTAAGGCTCCGGAGCGGTTTCCAAGGGGCCTAGAAATAAGGCTGTTGATTGCAGAGTTTTGGTGTCAGAAGCCCTAAAAAGGGCTGGATCAGACCGGGTCCCAGGGAGCAAAGGATTCGATCCCAGGCGGTTGCTTAATCAGGCGATCTTCAAACAGGACCCCGGGCGGATACTACACTCGAGCTTACCTCACCTTACGGCGCACACAGACGTACTCTCCCCCTCCCAAGACACCCCCCAGCGCGGGGGAATAGAAATTTTCTAAGTCCCGCCCGCTCGCTCACCGTCCGCCACCCTCTCCTGGCTCACGGCGACCGGAGCAAGACCGACCGACTCACCCACCCCGCGTGCCTCTTCCGGCCTACCCTCCCTCGCCCCAGGGAGGCCCAGGTGGTGGTGGGGCGCCGGGGTCCCTCTGGGCGGCGCCCAGCTCTCCTCCCTCCCTCCCTCCTGCCTTCCTCCCTTCCCGGCAGCCCCCGGGGCTCATCTGCAGACAGGCTCCGCCCCCTCTCCCCACAGTCTTTTTGTCTTTGCCTCTGCTCTTCCGAGCCCTCACTCCCGTTCCTGATTTAAAAAAAAAAAAAATGGAAAATGAAAAAAAGCGGTGGCTTGCCAATGCTGCCTTTGGAAAAACCTCCCCCAGGAGACCAGGGAGAGGCAGAGCAATGCCGCAGCGAGAAAGTACGCTCCGCGTCTCCCTGGTCCGCTGGGGGTTCCCCCCAGCGGACCAGGGAGACGCGGAGTGGCTTTGCTCCCTGCAGCATTGCTCGGAGTCTCCCTGGTCTGCTGGGGGGGGCAGCAGACGGGGGGGGGGGCGGCAGGGGGCCAGTAGACCAGGCAGACGCAGAGCAAATGTCCAGATCCAGATCCAGATCCAGATCCAACGGAGCAGATCCACAGCCGATAGCAGAGGATCCAGTGCAGCAAAAAGGAAAGAGCAGCTGTTGCTTTAAGGCAACAGAAGAGCCTCCGCCAATAGGCAGTCTCAAAGGACGTGCCTGGGCGGGGCCTGAACAGCTGATTGCAGATCAGCTGTAGAGCGGCCGGCAGAAAAACCGCGGTAGGGGTTTAAATCCCTTCCAGGCTAAAAAAAAGAAACCGCACACAACTGGAGCCTTTAAGGCTCCGGAGCGGTTTCCAAGGGGCCTAGAAATAAGGCTGTTGATTGCAGAGTTTTGGTGTCAGAAGCCCTAAAAAGGGCTGGATCAGACCGGGTCCCAGGGAGCAAAGGATTCGATCCCAGGCGGTCGCTTAATCAGGCGATCTTCAAACAGGACCCCGGGCGGATACTACACTCGAGCTTACCTCACCTTACGGCGCACACAGACGTACTCTCCCCCTCCCAAGACATCCCCCAGCGCGGGGGAATAGAAATTTTCTAAGTCCCGCCCGCTCGCTCACCGTCCGCCACCCTCTCCTGGCTCACGGCGACCGGAGCAAGACCGACCGACTCACCCACCCCGCGTGCCTCTTCCGGCCTACCCTCCCTCGCCCCAGGGAGGCCCAGGTGGTGGTGGGGCGCCGGGGTCCCTCAGGGCGGCGCCCAGCTCTCCTCCCTCCCTCCCTCCTGCCTTCCTCCCTTCCCGGCAGCCCCCGGGGCTCATCTGCAGACAGGCTCCGCCCCCTCTCCCCACAGTCTTTTTGTCTTTGCCTCTGCTCTTCCGAGCCCTCACTCCCGTTCCTGATTTAAAAAAAAAAAAAAAAAAGGAAAATGAAAATGAAAAAAAGCGGCGGCTTGCCAATGCTGCCTTTGGAAAAACCTCCCCCAGGAGACCAGGGAGAGGCAGAGCAATGCCGCAGCGAGAAAGTACGCTCCGCGTCTCCCTGGTCCGCTGGGGGTTCCCCCCAGCGGACCAGGGAGACGCGGAGTGGCTTTGCTCCCTGCAGCATTGCTCGGAGTCTCCCTGGTCTGCTGGGGGGGGCAGCAGACGGGGGGGGGGGGGGGCGGCAGGGGGCCAGTAGACCAGGCAGACGCAGAGCAAATGTCCAGATCCAGATCCAGATCCAGATCCAACGGAGCAGATCCACAGCCGATAGCAGAGGATCCAGTGCAGCAAAAAGGAAAGAGCAGCTGTTGCTTTAAGGCAACAGAAGAGCCTCCGCCAATAGGCAGTCTCAAAGGACGTGCCTGGGCGGGGCCTGAACAGCTGATTGCAGATCAGCTGTAGAGCGGCCGGCAGAAAAACCGCGGTAGGGGTTTAAATCCCTTCCAGGCTAAAAAAAAGAAACCGCACACAACTGGAGCCTTTAAGGCTCCGGAGCGGTTTCCAAGGGGCCTAGAAATAAGGCTGTTGATTGCAGAGTTTTGGTGTCAGAAGCCCTAAAAAGGGCTGGATCAGACCGGGTCCCAGGGAAGCAAAGGATTCGATCCCAGGCGGTTGCTTAATCAGGCGATCTTCAAACAGGACCCCGGGCGGATACTACACTCGAGCTTACCTCACCTTACGGCGCACACAGACGTACTCTCCCCCTCCCAAGACACCCCCCAGCGCGGGGGAATAGAAATTTTCTAAGTCCCGCCCGCTCGCTCACCGTCCGCCACCCTCTCCTGGCTCACGGCGACCGGAGCAAGACCGACCGACTCACCCACCCCGCGTGCCTCTTCCGGCCTACCCTCCCTCGCCCCAGGGAGGCCCAGGTGGTGGTGGGGCGCCGGGGTCCCTCTGGGCGGCGCCCAGCTCTCCTCCCTCCCTCCCTCCTGCCTTCCTCCCTTCCCGGCAGCCCCCGGGGCTCATCTGCAGACAGGCTCCGCCCCCTCTCCCCACAGTCTTTTTGTCTTTGCCTCTGCTCTTCCGAGCCCTCACTCCCGTTCCTGATTTAAAAAAAAAAAAAAAAAAGGAAAATGAAAAAAAGCGGCGGCTTGCCAATGCTGCCTTTGGAAAAACCTCCCCCAGGAGACCAGGGAGAGGCAGAGCAATGCCGCAGCGAGAAAGTACGCTCCGCGTCTCCCTGGTCCGCTGGGGGTTCCCCCCAGCGGACCAGGGAGACGCGGAGTGGCTTTGCTCCCTGCAGCATTGCTCGGAGTCTCCCTGGTCTGCTGGGGGGGCAGCAGACGGGGGGGGGGGGGGCGGCAGGGGGCTAGTAGACCAGGCAGACGCAGAGCAAATGTCCAGATCCAGATCCAGATCCAGATCCAACGGAGCAGATCCACAGCCGATAGCAGAGGATCCAGTGCAGCAAAAAGGAAAGAGCAGCTGTTGCTTTAAGGCAACAGAAGAGCCTCCGCCAATAGGCAGTCTCAAAGGACGTGCCTGGGCGGGGCCTGAACAGCTGATTGCAGATCAGCTGTAGAGCGGCCGGCAGAAAAACCGCGGTAGGGGTTTAAATCCCTTCCAGGCTAAAAAAAAGAAACCGCACACAACTGGAGCCTTTAAGGCTCCGGAGCGGTTTCCAAGGGGCCTAGAAATAAGGCTGTTGATTGCAGAGTTTTGGTGTCAGAAGCCCTAAAAAGGGCTGGATCAGACCGGGTCCCAGGGAGCAAAGGATTCGATCCCAGGCGGTCACTTAATCAGGCGATCTTCAAACAGGACCCCGGGCGGATACTACACTCGAGCTTACCTCACCTTACGGCGCACACAGACGTACTCTCCCCCTCCCAAGACATCCCCCAGCGCGGGGGAATAGAAATTTTCTAAGTCCCGCCCGCTCGCTCACCGTCCGCCACCCTCTCCTGGCTCACGGCGACCGGAGCAAGACCGACCGACTCACCCACCCCGCGTGCCTCTTCCGGCCTACCCTCCCTCGCCCCAGGGAGGCCCAGGTGGTGGTGGGGCGCCGGGGTCCCTCTGGGCGGCGCCCAGCTCTCCTCCCTCCCTCCCTCCTGCCTTCCTCCCTTCCCGGCAGCCCCCGGGGCTCATCTGCAGACAGGCTCCGCCCCCTCTCCCCACAGTCTTTTTGTCTTTGCCTCTGCTCTTCCGAGCCCTCACTCCCGTTCCTGATTTAAAAAAAAATGAAAATGAAAATGAAAAAAAGCGGCGGCTTGCCAATGCTGCCTTTGGAAAAACCTCCCCCAGGAGACCAGGGAGAGGCAGAGCAATGCCGCAGCGAGAAAGTACGCTCCGCGTCTCCCTGGTCCGCTGGGGGTTCCCCCCAGCGGACCAGGGAGACGCGGAGTGGCTTTGCTCCCTGCAGCATTGCTCGGAGTCTCCCTGGTCTGCTGGGGGGGCAGCAGACGGGGGGTGGGGTGGCAGGGGGCCAGTAGACCAGGCAGACGCAGAGCAAATGTCCAGATCCAGATCCAGATCCAGATCCAACGGAGCAGATCCACAGCCGATAGCAGAGGATCCAGTGCAGCAAAAAGGAAAGAGCAGCTGTTGCTTTAAGGCAACAGAAGAGCCTCCGCCAATAGGCAGTCTCAAAGGACGTGCCTGGGCGGGGCCTGAACAGCTGATTGCAGATCAGCTGTAGAGCGGCCGGCAGAAAAACCGCGGTAGGGGTTTAAATCCCTTCCAGGCTAAAAAAAAGAAACCGCACACAACTGGAGCCTTTAAGGCTCCGGAGCGGTTTCCAAGGGGCCTAGAAATAAGGCTGTTGATTGCAGAGTTTTGGTGTCAGAAGCCCTAAAAAGGGCTGGATCAGACCGGGTCCCAGGGAGCAAAGGATTCGATCCCAGGCGGTCGCTTAATCAGGCGATCTTCAAACAGGACCCCGGGCGGATACTACACTCGAGCTTACCTCACCTTACGGCGCACACAGACGTACTCTCCCCCTCCCAAGACACCCCCCAGTGCGGGGGAATAGAAATTTTCTAAGTCCCGCCCGCTCGCTCACCGTCCGCCACCCTCTCCTGGCTCACGGCGACCGGAGCAAGACCGACCGACTCACCCACCCCGCGTGCCTCTTCCGGCCTACCCTCCCTCGCCCCAGGGAGGCCCAGGTGGTGGTGGGGCGCCGGGGTCCCTCTGGGCGGCGCCCAGCTCTCCTCCCTCCCTCCCTCCTGCCTTCCTCCCTTCCCGGCAGCCCCCGGGGCTCATCTGCAGACAGGCTCCGCCCCCTCTCCCCACAGTCTTTTTGTCTTTGCCTCTGCTCTTCCGAGCCCTCACTCCCGTTCCTGATTTAAAAAAAAAAAAAAAAGGAAAATGAAAATGAAAAAAAGCGGCGGCTTGCCAATGCTGCCTTTGGAAAAACCTCCCCCAGGAGACCAGGGAGAGGCAGAGCAATGCCGCAGCGAGAAAGTACGCTCCGCGTCTCCCTGGTCCGCTGGGGGTTCCCCCCAGCGGACCAGGGAGACGCGGAGTGGCTTTGCTCCCTGCAGCATTGCTCGGAGTCTCCCTGGTCTGCTGGGGGGGCAGCAGACGGGGGGGGGGGCGGCAGGGGGCCAGTAGACCAGGCAGACGCAGAGCAAATGTCCAGATCCAGATCCAGATCCAGATCCAACGGAGCAGATCCACAGCCGATAGCAGAGGATCCAGTGCAGCAAAAAGGAAAGAGCAGCTGTTGCTTTAAGGCAACAGAAGAGCCTCCGCCAATAGGCAGTCTCAAAGGACGTGCCTGGGCGGGGCCTGAACAGCTGATTGCAGATCAGCTGTAGAGCGGCCGGCAGAAAAACCGCGGTAGGGGTTTAAATCCCTTCCAGGCTAAAAAAAAGAAACCGCACACAACTGGAGCCTTTAAGGCTCCGGAGCGGTTTCCAAGGGGCCTAGAAATAAGGCTGTTGATTGCAGAGTTTTGGTGTCAGAAGCCCTAAAAAGGGCTGGATCAGACCGGGTCCCAGGGAGCAAAGGATTCGATCCCAGGCGGTTGCTTAATCAGGCGATCTTCAAACAGGACCCCGGGCGGATACTACACTCGAGCTTACCTCACCTTACGGCGCACACAGACGTACTCTCCCCCTCCCAAGACACCCCCCAGTGCGGGGGAATAGAAATTTTCTAAGTCCCGCCCGCTCGCTCACCGTCCGCCACCCTCTCCTGGCTCACGGCGACCGGAGCAAGACCGACCGACTCACCCACCCCGCGTGCCTCTTCCGGCCTACCCTCCCTCGCCCCAGGGAGGCCCAGGTGGTGGTGGGGCGCCGGGGTCCCTCTGGGCGGCGCCCAGCTCTCCTCCCTCCCTCCCTCCTGCCTTCCTCCCTTCCCGGCAGCCCCCGGGGCTCATCTGCAGACAGGCTCCGCCCCCTCTCCCCACAGTCTTTTTGTCTTTGCCTCTGCTCTTCCGAGCCCTCACTCCCGTTCCTGATTTAAAAAAAAAGGAAAATGAAAATGAAAAAAAGCGGCGGCTTGCCAATGCTGCCTTTGGAAAAACCTCCCCCAGGAGACCAGGGAGAGGCAGAGCAATGCCGCAGCGAGAAAGTACGCTCCGCGTCTCCCTGGTCCGCTGGGGGTTCCCCCCAGCGGACCAGGGAGACGCGGAGTGGCTTTGCTCCCTGCAGCATTGCTCGGAGTCTCCCTGGTCTGCTGGGGGGGCAGCAGACGGGGGGTGGGGTGGCAGGGGGCCAGTAGACCAGGCAGACGCAGAGCAAATGTCCAGATCCAGATCCAGATCCAGATCCAACGGAGCAGATCCACAGCCGATAGCAGAGGATCCAGTGCAGCAAAAAGGAAAGAGCAGCTGTTGCTTTAAGGCAACAGAAGAGCCTCCGCCAATAGGCAGTCTCAAAGGACGTGCCTGGGCGGGGCCTGAACAGCTGATTGCAGATCAGCTGTAGAGCGGCCGGCAGAAAAACCGCGGTAGGGGTTTAAATCCCTTCCAGGCTAAAAAAAAGAAACCGCACACAACTGGAGCCTTTAAGGCTCCGGAGCGGTTTCCAAGGGGCCTAGAAATAAGGCTGTTGATTGCAGAGTTTTGGTGTCAGAAGCCCTAAAAAGGGCTGGATCAGACCGGGTCCCAGGGAGCAAAGGATTCGATCCCAGGCGGTCGCTTAATCAGGCGATCTTCAAACAGGACCCCGGGCGGATACTACACTCGAGCTTACCTCACCTTACGGCGCACACAGACGTACTCTCCCCCTCCCAAGACACCCCCCAGTGCGGGGGAATAGAAATTTTCTAAGTCCCGCCCGCTCGCTCACCGTCCGCCACCCTCTCCTGGCTCACGGCGACCGGAGCAAGACCGACCGACTCACCCACCCCGCGTGCCTCTTCCGGCCTACCCTCCCTCGCCCCAGGGAGGCCCAGGTGGTGGTGGGGCGCCGGGGTCCCTCTGGGCGGCGCCCAGCTCTCCTCCCTCCCTCCCTCCTGCCTTCCTCCCTTCCCGGCAGCCCCCGGGGCTCATCTGCAGACAGGCTCCGCCCCCTCTCCCCACAGTCTTTTTGTCTTTGCCTCTGCTCTTCCGAGCCCTCACTCCCGTTCCTGATTTAAAAAAAAAGGAAAATGAAAATGAAAAAAAGCGGCGGCTTGCCAATGCTGCCTTTGGAAAAACCTCCCCCAGGAGACCAGGGAGAGGCAGAGCAATGCCGCAGCGAGAAAGTACGCTCCGCGTCTCCCTGGTCCGCTGGGGGTTCCCCCCAGCGGACCAGGGAGACGCGGAGTGGCTTTGCTCCCTGCAGCATTGCTCGGAGTCTCCCTGGTCTGCTGGGGGGGCAGCAGACGGGGGGGGGGGGCGGCAGGGGGCCAGTAGACCAGGCAGACGCAGAGCAAATGTCCAGATCCAGATCCAGATCCAGATCCAACGGAGCAGATCCACAGCCGATAGCAGAGGATCCAGTGCAGCAAAAAGGAAAGAGCAGCTGTTGCTTTAAGGCAACAGAAGAGCCTCCGCCAATAGGCAGTCTCAAAGGACGTGCCTGGGCGGGGCCTGAACAGCTGATTGCAGATCAGCTGTAGAGCGGCCGGCAGAAAAACCGCGGTAGGGGTTTAAATCCCTTCCAGGCTAAAAAAAAGAAACCGCACACAACTGGAGCCTTTAAGGCTCCGGAGCGGTTTCCAAGGGGCCTAGAAATAAGGCTGTTGATTGCAGAGTTTTGGTGTCAGAAGCCCTAAAAAGGGCTGGATCAGACCGGGTCCCAGGGAGCAAAGGATTCGATCCCAGGCGGTTGCTTAATCAGGCGATCTTCAAACAGGACCCCGGGCGGATACTACACTCGAGCTTACCTCACCTTACGGCGCACACAGACGTACTCTCCCCCTCCCAAGACACCCCCCAGCGCGGGGGAATAGAAATTTTCTAAGTCCCGCCCGCTCGCTCACCGTCCGCCACCCTCTCCTGGCTCACGGTGACCGGAGCAAGACCGACCGACTCACCCACCCCGCGTGCCTCTTCCGGCCTACCCTCCCTCGCCCCAGGGAGGCCCAGGTGGTGGTGGGGCGCCGGGGTCCCTCTGGGCGGCGCCCAGCTCTCCTCCCTCCCTCCCTCCTGCCTTCCTCCCTTCCCGGCAGCCCCCGGGGCTCATCTGCAGACAGGCTCCGCCCCCTCTCCCCACAGTCTTTTTGTCTTTGCCTCTGCTCTTCCGAGCCCTCACTCCCGTTCCTGATTTAAAAAAAAAAAAAAAAGGAAAATGAAAATGAAAAAAAGCGGCGGCTTGCCAATGCTGCCTTTGGAAAAACCTCCCCCAGGAGACCAGGGAGAGGCAGAGCAATGCCGCAGCGAGAAAGTACGCTCCGCGTCTCCCTGGTCCGCTGGGGGTTCCCCCCAGCGGACCAGGGAGACGCGGAGTGGCTTTGCTCCCTGCAGCATTGCTCGGAGTCTCCCTGGTCTGCTGGGGGGGCAGCAGACGGGGGGTGGGGTGGCAGGGGGCCAGTAGACCAGGCAGACGCAGAGCAAATGTCCAGATCCAGATCCAGATCCAGATCCAACGGAGCAGATCCACAGCCGATAGCAGAGGATCCAGTGCAGCAAAAAGGAAAGAGCAGCTGTTGCTTTAAGGCAACAGAAGAGCCTCCGCCAATAGGCAGTCTCAAAGGACGTGCCTGGGCGGGGCCTGAACAGCTGATTGCAGATCAGCTGTAGAGCGGCCGGCAGAAAAACCGCGGTAGGGGTTTAAATCCCTTCCAGGCTAAAAAAAAGAAACCGCACACAACTGGAGCCTTTAAGGCTCCGGAGCGGTTTCCAAGGGGCCTAGAAATAAGGCTGTTGATTGCAGAGTTTTGGTGTCAGAAGCCCTAAAAAGGGCTGGATCAGACCGGGTCCCAGGGAGCAAAGGATTCGATCCCAGGCGGTCGCTTAATCAGGCGATCTTCAAACAGGACCCCGGGCGGATACTACACTCGAGCTTACCTCACCTTACGGCGCACACAGACGTACTCTCCCCCTCCCAAGACACCCCCCAGTGCGGGGGAATAGAAATTTTCTAAGTCCCGCCCGCTCGCTCACCGTCCGCCACCCTCTCCTGGCTCACGGCGACCGGAGCAAGACCGACCGACTCACCCACCCCGCGTGCCTCTTCCGGCCTACCCTCCCTCGCCCCAGGGAGGCCCAGGTGGTGGTGGGGCGCCGGGGTCCCTCTGGGCGGCGCCCAGCTCTCCTCCCTCCCTCCCTCCTGCCTTCCTCCCTTCCCGGCAGCCCCCGGGGCTCATCTGCAGACAGGCTCCGCCCCCTCTCCCCACAGTCTTTTTGTCTTTGCCTCTGCTCTTCCGAGCCCTCACTCCCGTTCCTGATTTAAAAAAAAAAAAAAAAGGAAAATGAAAATGAAAAAAAGCGGCGGCTTGCCAATGCTGCCTTTGGAAAAACCTCCCCCAGGAGACCAGGGAGAGGCAGAGCAATGCCGCAGCGAGAAAGTACGCTCCGCGTCTCCCTGGTCCGCTGGGGGTTCCCCCCAGCGGACCAGGGAGACGCGGAGTGGCTTTGCTCCCTGCAGCATTGCTCGGAGTCTCCCTGGTCTGCTGGGGGGGCAGCAGACGGGGGGGGGGGCGGCAGGGGGCCAGTAGACCAGGCAGACGCAGAGCAAATGTCCAGATCCAGATCCAGATCCAGATCCAACGGAGCAGATCCACAGCCGATAGCAGAGGATCCAGTGCAGCAAAAAGGAAAGAGCAGCTGTTGCTTTAAGGCAACAGAAGAGCCTCCGCCAATAGGCAGTCTCAAAGGACGTGCCTGGGCGGGGCCTGAACAGCTGATTGCAGATCAGCTGTAGAGCGGCCGGCAGAAAAACCGCGGTAGGGGTTTAAATCCCTTCCAGGCTAAAAAAAAGAAACCGCACACAACTGGAGCCTTTAAGGCTCCGGAGCGGTTTCCAAGGGGCCTAGAAATAAGGCTGTTGATTGCAGAGTTTTGGTGTCAGAAGCCCTAAAAAGGGCTGGATCAGACCGGGTCCCAGGGAGCAAAGGATTCGATCCCAGGCGGTTGCTTAATCAGGCGATCTTCAAACAGGACCCCGGGCGGATACTACACTCGAGCTTACCTCACCTTACGGCGCACACAGACGTACTCTCCCCCTCCCAAGACACCCCCCAGTGCGGGGGAATAGAAATTTTCTAAGTCCCGCCCGCTCGCTCACCGTCCGCCACCCTCTCCTGGCTCACGGCGACCGGAGCAAGACCGACCGACTCACCCACCCCGCGTGCCTCTTCCGGCCTACCCTCCCTCGCCCCAGGGAGGCCCAGGTGGTGGTGGGGCGCCGGGGTCCCTCTGGGCGGCGCCCAGCTCTCCTCCCTCCCTCCCTCCTGCCTTCCTCCCTTCCCGGCAGCCCCCGGGGCTCATCTGCAGACAGGCTCCGCCCCCTCTCCCCACAGTCTTTTTGTCTTTGCCTCTGCTCTTCCGAGCCCTCACTCCCGTTCCTGATTTAAAAAAAAAGGAAAATGAAAATGAAAAAAAGCGGCGGCTTGCCAATGCTGCCTTTGGAAAAACCTCCCCCAGGAGACCAGGGAGAGGCAGAGCAATGCCGCAGCGAGAAAGTACGCTCCGCGTCTCCCTGGTCCGCTGGGGGTTCCCCCCAGCGGACCAGGGAGACGCGGAGTGGCTTTGCTCCCTGCAGCATTGCTCGGAGTCTCCCTGGTCTGCTGGGGGGGCAGCAGACGGGGGGTGGGGTGGCAGGGGGCCAGTAGACCAGGCAGACGCAGAGCAAATGTCCAGATCCAGATCCAGATCCAGATCCAACGGAGCAGATCCACAGCCGATAGCAGAGGATCCAGTGCAGCAAAAAGGAAAGAGCAGCTGTTGCTTTAAGGCAACAGAAGAGCCTCCGCCAATAGGCAGTCTCAAAGGACGTGCCTGGGCGGGGCCTGAACAGCTGATTGCAGATCAGCTGTAGAGCGGCCGGCAGAAAAACCGCGGTAGGGGTTTAAATCCCTTCCAGGCTAAAAAAAAGAAACCGCACACAACTGGAGCCTTTAAGGCTCCGGAGCGGTTTCCAAGGGGCCTAGAAATAAGGCTGTTGATTGCAGAGTTTTGGTGTCAGAAGCCCTAAAAAGGGCTGGATCAGACCGGGTCCCAGGGAGCAAAGGATTCGATCCCAGGCGGTCGCTTAATCAGGCGATCTTCAAACAGGACCCCGGGCGGATACTACACTCGAGCTTACCTCACCTTACGGCGCACACAGACGTACTCTCCCCCTCCCAAGACACCCCCCAGTGCGGGGGAATAGAAATTTTCTAAGTCCCGCCCGCTCGCTCACCGTCCGCCACCCTCTCCTGGCTCACGGCGACCGGAGCAAGACCGACCGACTCACCCACCCCGCGTGCCTCTTCCGGCCTACCCTCCCTCGCCCCAGGGAAGCCCAGGTGGTGGTGGGGCGCCGGGGTCCCTCTGGGCGGCGCCCAGCTCTCCTCCCTCCCTCCCTCCTGCCTTCCTCCCTTCCCGGCAGCCCCCGGGGCTCATCTGCAGACAGGCTCCGCCCCCTCTCCCCACAGTCTTTTTGTCTTTGCCTCTGCTCTTCCGAGCCCTCACTCCCGTTCCTGATTTAAAAAAAAAGGAAAATGAAAATGAAAAAAAGCGGCGGCTTGCCAATGCTGCCTTTGGAAAAACCTCCCCCAGGAGACCAGGGAGAGGCAGAGCAATGCCGCAGCGAGAAAGTACGCTCCGCGTCTCCCTGGTCCGCTGGGGGTTCCCCCCAGCGGACCAGGGAGACGCGGAGTGGCTTTGCTCCCTGCAGCATTGCTCGGAGTCTCCCTGGTCTGCTGGGGGGGCAGCAGACGGGGGGGGGGGGGGCGGCAGGGGGCCAGTAGACCAGGCAGACGCAGAGCAAATGTCCAGATCCAGATCCAGATCCAGATCCAACGGAGCAGATCCACAGCCGATAGCAGAGGATCCAGTGCAGCAAAAAGGAAAGAGCAGCTGTTGCTTTAAGGCAACAGAAGAGCCTCCGCCAATAGGCAGTCTCAAAGGACGTGCCTGGGCGGGGCCTGAACAGCTGATTGCAGATCAGCTGTAGAGCGGCCGGCAGAAAAACCGCGGTAGGGGTTTAAATCCCTTCCAGGCTAAAAAAAAGAAACCGCACACAACTGGAGCCTTTAAGGCTCCGGAGCGGTTTCCAAGGGGCCTAGAAATAAGGCTGTTGATTGCAGAGTTTTGGTGTCAGAAGCCCTAAAAAGGGCTGGATCAGACCGGGTCCCAGGGAGCAAAGGATTCGATCCCAGGCGGTTGCTTAATCAGGCGATCTTCAAACAGGACCCCGGGCGGATACTACACTCGAGCTTACCTCACCTTACGGCGCACACAGACGTACTCTCCCCCTCCCAAGACACCCCCCAGCGCGGGGGAATAGAAATTTTCTAAGTCCCGCCCGCTCGCTCACCGTCCGCCACCCTCTCCTGGCTCACGGCGACGGGAGCAAGACCGACCGACTCACCCACCCCGCGTGCCTCTTCCGGCCTACCCTCCCTCACCCCAGGGAGGCCCAGGTGGTGGTGGGGCGCCGGGGTCCCTCTGGGCGGCGCCCAGCTCTCCTCCCTCCCTCCCTCCTGCCTTCCTCCCTTCCCGGCAGCCCCCGGGGCTCATCTGCAGACAGGCTCCGCCCCCTCTCCCCACAGTCTTTTTGTCTTTGCCTCTGCTCTTCCGAGCCCTCACTCCCGTTCCTGATTTAAAAAAAAAGGAAAATGAAAATGAAAAAAAGCGGCGGCTTGCCAATGCTGCCTTTGGAAAAACCTCCCCCAGGAGACCAGGGAGAGGCAGAGCAATGCCGCAGCGAGAAAGTATGCTCCGCGTCTCCCTGGTCCGCTGGGGGTTCCCCCCAGCGGACCAGGGAGACGCGGAGTGGCTTTGCTCCCTGCAGCATTGCTCGGAGTCTCCCTGGTCTGCTGGGGGGGCAGCAGACGGGGGGGGGGGGCGGCAGGGGGCCAGTAGACCAGGCAGACGCAGAGCAAATGTCCAGATCCAGATCCAGATCCAGATCCAACGGAGCAGATCCACAGCCGATAGCAGAGGATCCAGTGCAGCAAAAAGGAAAGAGCAGCTGTTGCTTTAAGGCAACAGAAGAGCCTCCGCCAATAGGCAGTCTCAAAGGACGTGCCTGGGCGGGGCCTGAACAGCTGATTGCAGATCAGCTGTAGAGCGGCCGGCAGAAAAACCGCGGTAGGGGTTTAAATCCCTTCCAGGCTAAAAAAAAGAAACCGCACACAACTGGAGCCTTTAAGGCTCCGGAGCGGTTTCCAAGGGGCCTAGAAATAAGGCTGTTGATTGCAGAGTTTTGGTGTCAGAAGCCCTAAAAAGGGCTGGATCAGACCGGGTCCCAGGGAGCAAAGGATTCGATCCCAGGCGGTTGCTTAATCAGGCGATCTTCAAACAGGACCCCGGGCGGATACTACACTCGAGCTTACCTCACCTTACGGCGCACACAGACGTACTCTCCCCCTCCCAAGACACCCCCCAGCGCGGGGGAATAGAAATTTTCTAAGTCCCGCCCGCTCGCTCACCGTCCGCCACCCTCTCCTGGCTCACGGCGACCGGAGCAAGACCGAACGACTCACCCACCCCGCGTGCCTCTTCCGGCCTACCCTCCCTCGCCCCAGGGAGGCCCAGGTGGTGGTGGGGCGCCGGGGTCCCTCTGGGCGGCGCCCAGCTCTCCTCCCTCCCTCCCTCCTCCCTTCCTCCCTTCCCGGCAGCCCCCGGGGCTCATCTGCAGACAGGCTCCGCCCCCTCTCCCCACAGTCTTTTTGTCTTTGCCTCTGCTCTTCCGAGCCCTCACTCCCGTTCCTGATTTAAAAAAAAAAAAAAAAAAAAAAAGGAAAATGAAAATGAAAATGAAAAAAAGCGGCGGCTTGCCAATGCTGCCTTTGGAAAAACCTCCCCCAGGAGACCAGGGAGAGGCAGAGCAATGCCGCAGCGAGAAAGTACGCTCCGCGTCTCCCTGGTCCACTGGGGGTTCCCCCCAGCGGACCAGGGAGACGCGGAGTGGCTTTGCTCCCTGCAGCATTGCTCGGAGTCTCCCTGGTCTGCTGGGGGGGCAGCAGACGGGGGGGGGGGCGGCAGGGGGCCAGTAGACCAGGCAGACGCAGAGCAAATGTCCAGATCCAGATCCAGATCCAGATCCAACGGAGCAGATCCACAGCCGATAGCAGAGGATCCAGTGCAGCAAAAAGGAAAGAGCAGCTGTTGCTTTAAGGAAACAGCCAATAGGCAGTCTCAAAGGACGTGCCTGGGCGGGGCCTGAACAGCTGATTGCAGATCAGCTGTAGAGCGGCCGGCAGAAAAACCGCGGTAGGGGTTTAAATCCCTTCCAGGCTAAAAAAAAGAAACCGCACACAACTGGAGCCTTTAAGGCTCCGGAGCGGTTTCCAAGGGGCCTAGAAATAAGGCTGTTGATTGCAGAGTTTTGGTGTCAGAAGCCCTAAAAAGGGCTGGATCAGACCGGGTCCCAGGGAGCAAAGGATTCGATCCCAGGCGGTTGCTTAATCAGGCGATCTTCAAACAGGACCCCGGGCGGATACTACACTCGAGCTTACCTCACCTTACGGCGCACACAGACGTACTCTCCCCCTCCCAAGACACCCCCCAGCGCGGGGGAATAGAAATTTTCTAAGTCCCGCCCGCTCGCTCACCGTCCGCCACCCTCTCCTGGCTCACGGCGACCGGAGCAAGACCGGAGCAAGACCGACCGACTCACCCACCCCGCATGCCTCTTCCGGCCTACCCTCCCTCGCCCCAGGGAGGCCCAGGTGGTGGTGGGGCGCCGGGGTCCCTCTGGGCGGCGCCCAGCTCTCCTCCCTCCCTCCCTCCTGCCTTCCTCCCTTCCCGGCAGCCCCCGGGGCTCATCTGCAGACAGGCTCCGCCCCCTCTCCCCACAGTCTTTTTGTCTTTGCCTCTGCTCTTCCGAGCCCTCACTCCCGTTCCTGATTTTAAAAAAAAAAAAAAGGAAAATGAAAATGAAAAAAAGCGGCGGCTTGCCAATGCTGCCTTTGGAAAAACCTCCCCCAGGAGACCAGGGAGAGGCAGAGCAATGCCGCAGCGAGAAAGTACGCTCCGCGTCTCCCTGGTCCGCTGGGGGTTCCCCCCAGCGGACCAGGGAGACGCGGAGTGGCTTTGCTCCCTGCAGCATTGCTCGGAGTCTCCCTGGTCTGCTGGGGGGGCAGCAGACGGGGGAGGGGGGGGCGGCAGGGGGCCAGTAGACCAGGCAGACGCAGAGCAAATGTCCAGATCCAGATCCAGATCCAGATCCAACGGAGCAGATCCACAGCCGATAGCAGAGGATCCAGTGCAGCAAAAAGGAAAGAGCAGCTGTTGCTTTAAGGCAACAGAAGAGCCTCCGCCAATAGGCAGTCTCAAAGGACGTGCCTGGGCGGGGCCTGAACAGCTGATTGCAGATCAGCTGTAGAGCGGCCGGCAGAAAAACCGCGGTAGGGGTTTAAATCCCTTCCAGGCTAAAAAAAAGAAACCGCACACAACTGGAGCCTTTAAGGCTCCGGAGCGGTTTCCAAGGGGCCTAGAAATAAGGCTGTTGATTGCAGAGTTTTGGTGTCAGAAGCCCTAAAAAGGGCTGGATCAGACCGGGTCCCAGGGAGCAAAGGATTCGATCCCAGGCGGTTGCTTAATCAGGCGATCTTCAAACAGGACCCCGGGCGGATACTACACTCGAGCTTACCTCACCTTACGGCGCACACAGACGTACTCTCCCCCTCCCAAGACACCCCCCAGCGCGGGGGAATAGAAATTTTCTAAGTCCCGCCCGCTCGCTCACCGTCCGCCACCCTCTCCCGGCTCACGGCGACCGGAGCAAGACCGACCGACTCACCCACCCTGCGTGCCTCTTCCGGCCTACCCTCCCTCGCCCCAGGGAGGCCCAGGTGGTGGTGGGGCGCCGGGGTCCCTCTGGGCGGCGCCCAGCTCTCCTCCCTCCCTCCCTCCTGCCTTCCTCCCTTCCCGGCAGCCCCCGGGGCTCATCTGCAGACAGGCTCCGCCCCCTCTCCCCACAGTCTTTTTGTCTTTGCCTCTGCTCTTCCGAGCCCTCACTCCCGTTCCTGATTTAAAAAAAAAAAAAAAAAAAAAAAAGGAAAATGAAAATGAAAAAAAGCGGCGGCTTGCCAATGCTGCCTTTGGAAAAACCTCCCCCAGGAGACCAGGGAGAGGCAGAGCAATGCCGCAGCGAGAAAGTACGCTCCGCGTCTCCCTGGTCCGCTGGGGGTTCCCCCCAGCGGACCAGGGAGACGCGGAGTGGCTTTGCTCCCTGCAGCATTGCTCGGAGTCTCCCTGGTCTGCTGGGGGGGCAGCAGACGGGGGGGGGGGGGGGGCGGCAGGGGGCCAGTAGACCAGGCAGACGCAGAGCAAATGTCCAGATCCAGATCCAGATCCAGATCCAACGGAGCAGATCCACAGCCAATAGCAGAGGATCCAGTGCAGCAAAAAGGAAAGAGCAGCTGTTGCTTTAAGGCAACAGAAGAGCCTCCGCCAATAGGCAGTCTCAAAGGACGTGCCTGGGCGGGGCCTGAACAGCTGATTGCAGATCAGCTGTAGAGCGGCCGGCAGAAAAACCGCGGTAGGGGTTTAAATCCCTTCCAGGCTAAAAAAAAGAAACCGCACACAACTGGAGCCTTTAAGGCTCCGGAGCGGTTTCCAAGGGGCCTAGAAATAAGGCTGTTGATTGCAGAGTTTTGGTGTCAGAAGCCCTAAAAAGGGCTGGATCAGACCGGGTCCCAGGGAGCAAAGGATTCGATCCCAGGCGGTTGCTTAATCAGGCGATCTTCAAACAGGACCCCGGGCGGATACTACACTCGAGCTTACCTCACCTTACGGCGCACACAGACGTACTCTCCCCCTCCCAAGACACCCCCCAGCGCGGGGGAATAGAAATTTTCTAAGTCCCGCCCGCTCGCTCACCGTCCGCCACCCTCTCCTGGCTCACGGCGACCGGAGCAAGACCGACCGACTCACCCACCCCGCGTGCCTCTTCCGGCCTACCCTCCCTCGCCCCAGGGAGGCCCAGGTGGTGGTGGGGCGCCGGGGTCCCTCTGGGCGGCGCCCAGCTCTCCTCCCTCCCTCCCTCCTGCCTTCCTCCCTTCCCGGCAGCCCCCGGGGCTCATCTGCAGACAGGCTCCGCCCCCTCTCCCCACAGTCTTTTTGTCTTTGCCTCTGCTCTTCCGAGCCCTCACTCCCGTTCCTGATTTAAAAAAAAAAAAAAAAAAAAAAAAGGAAAATGAAAATGAAAATGAAAATGAAAAAAAGCGGCGGCTTGCCAATGCTGCCTTTGGAAAAACCTCCCCCAGGAGACCAGGGAGAGGCAGAGCAATGCCGCAGCGAGAAAGTACGCTCCGCGTCTCCCTGGTCCGCTGGGGGTTCCCCCCAGCGGACCAGGGAGACGCGGAGTGGCTTTGCTCCCTGCAGCATTGCTCGGAGTCTCCCTGGTCTGCTGGGGGGGCAGCAGACGGGGGGGCGGCAGGGGGCCAGTAGACCAGGCAGACGCAGAGCAAATGTCCAGATCCAGATCCAGATCCAGATCCAACGGAGCAGATCCACAGCCGATAGCAGAGGATCCAGTGCAGCAAAAAGGAAAGAGCAGCTGTTGCTTTAAGGCAACAGAAGAGCCTCCGCCAATAGGCAGTCTCAAAGGACGTGCCTGGGCGGGGCCTGAAGAGCTGATTGCAGATCAGCTGTAGAGCGGCCGGCAGAAAAACCGCGGTAGGGGTTTAAATCCCTTCCAGGCTAAAAAAAAGAAACCGCACACAACTGGAGCCTTTAAGGCTCCGGAGCGGTTTCCAAGGGGCCTAGAAATAAGGCTGTTGATTGCAGAGTTTTGGTGTCAGAAGCCCTAAAAAGGGCTGGATCAGACCGGGTCCCAGGGAGCAAAGGATTCGATCCCAGGCGGTTGCTTAATCAGGCGATCTTCAAACAGGACCCCGGGCGGATACTACACTCGAGCTTACCTCACCTTACGGCGCACACAGACGTACTCTCCCCCTCCCAAGACACCCCCCAGCGCGGGGGAATAGAAATTTTCTAAGTCCCGCCCGCTCGCTCACCGTCCGCCACCCTCTCCTGGCTCACGGCGACCGGAGCAAGACCGACCGACTCACCCACCCCGCGTGCCTCTTCTGGCCTACCCTCCCTCGCCCCAGGGAGGCCCAGGTGGTGGTGGGGCGCCGGGGTCCCTCTGGGCGGCGCCCAGCTCTCCTCCCTCCCTCCCTCCTGCCTTCCTCCCTTCCCGGCAGCCCCCGGGGCTCATCTGCAGACAGGCTCCGCCCCCTCTCCCCACAGTCTTTTTGTCTTTGCCTCTGCTCTTCCGAGCCCTCACTCCCGTTCCTGATTTAAAAAAAAAAAAAAAAAAAAAAAAAAGGAAAATGAAAATGAAAAAAAGCGGCGGCTTGCCAATGCTGCCTTTGGAAAAACCTCCCCCAGGAGACCAGGGAGAGGCAGAGCAATGCCGCAGCGAGAAAGTACGCTCCGCGTCTCCCTGGTCCGCTGGGGGTTCCCCCCAGCGGACCAGGGAGACGCGGAGTGGCTTTGCTCCCTGCAGCATTGCTCGGAGTCTCCCTGGTCTGCTGGGGGGGCAGCAGACGGGGGGGGGGGGGGGCGGCAGGGGGCCAGTAGACCAGGCAGACGCAGAGCAAATGTCCAGATCCAGATCCAGATCCAGATCCAACGGAGCAGATCCACAGCCGATAGCAGAGGATCCAGTGCAGCAAAAAGGAAAGAGCAGCTGTTGCTTTAAGGCAACAGAAGAGCCTCCGCCAATAGGCAGTCTCAAAGGACGTGCCTGGGCGGGGCCTGAACAGCTGATTGCAGATCAGCTGTAGAGCGGCCGGCAGAAAAACCGCGGTAGGGGTTTAAATCTCTTCCAGGCTAAAAAAAAGAAACCGCACACAACTGGAGCCTTTAAGGCTCCGGAGCGGTTTCCAAGGGGCCTAGAAATAAGGCTGTTGATTGCAGAGTTTTGGTGTCAGAAGCCCTAAAAAGGGCTGGATCAGACCGGGTCCCAGGGAGCAAAGGATTCGATCCCAGGCGGTTGCTTAATCAGGCGATCTTCAAACAGGACCCCGGGCGGATACTACACTCGAGCTTACCTCACCTTACGGCGCACACAGACGTACTCTCCCCCTCCCAAGACACCCCCCAGCGCGGGGGAATAGAAATTTTCTAAGTCCCGCCCGCTCGCTCACCGTCCGCCACCCTCTCCTGGCTCACGGCGACCGGAGCAAGACCGACCGACTCACCCACCCCGCGTGCCTCTTCCGGCCTACCCTCCCTCGCCCCAGGGAGGCCCAGGTGGTGGTGGGGCGCCGGCTTCCCTCTGGGCGGTGCCCAGCTCTCCTCCCTCCCTCCCTCCTGCCTTCCTCCCTTCCCGGCAGCCCCCGGGGCTCATCTGCAGACAGGCTCCGCCCCCTCTCCCCACAGTCTTTTTGTCTTTGCCTCTGCTCTTCCGAGCCCTCACTCCCGTTCCTGATTTAAAAAAAAAAAAAGAAAAAAAAAAATGAAAATGAAAATGAAAAAAAGCGGCGGCTTGCCAATGCTGCCTTTGGAAAAACCTCCCCCAGGAGACCAGGGAGAGGCAGAGCAATGCCGCAGCGAGAAAGTACGCTCCGCGTCTCCCTGGTCCGCTGGGGGTTCCCCCCAGCGGACCAGGGAGACGCGGAGTGGCTTTGCTCCCTGCAGCATTGCTCGGAGTCTCCCTGGTCTGCTGGGGGGGCAGCAGACGGTGGGGGGGGGGGCGGCAGGGGGCCAGTAGACCAGGCAGACGCAGAGCAAATGTCCAGATCCAGATCCAGATCCAGATCCAACGGAGCAGATCCACAGCCGATAGCAGAGGATCCAGTGCAGCAAAAAGGAAAGAGCAGCTGTTGCTTTAAGGCAACAGAAGAGCCTCCGCCAATAGGCAGTCTCAAAGGACGTGCCTGGGCGGGGCCTGAACAGCTGATTGCAGATCAGCTGTAGAGCGGCCGGCAGAAAAACCGCGGTAGGGGTTTAAATCCCTTCCAGGCTAAAAAAAAGAAACCGCACACAACTGGAGCCTTTAAGGCTCCGGAGCGGTTTCCAAGGGGCCTAGAAATAAGGCTGTTGATTGCAGAGTTTTGGTGTCAGAAGCCCTAAAAAGGGCTGGATCAGACCGGGTCCCAGGGAGCAAAGGATTCGATCCCAGGCGGTTGCTTAATCAGGCGATCTTCAAACAGGACCCCGGGCGGATACTACACTCGAGCTTACCTCACCTTACGGCGCACACAGACGTACTCTCCCCCTCCCAAGACACCCCCCAGCGCGGGGGAATAGAAATTTTCTAAGTCCCGCCCGCTCGCTCACCGTCCGCCACCCTCTCCTGGCTCACGGCGACCGGAGCAAGACCGACCGACTCACCCACCCCGCGTGCCTCTTCTGGCCTACCCTCCCTCGCCCCAGGGAGGCCCAGGTGGTGGTGGGGCGCCGGGGTCCCTCTGGGCGGCGCCCAGCTCTCCTCCCTCCCTCCCTCCTGCCTTCCTCCCTTCCCGGCAGCCCCCGGGGCTCATCTGCAGACAGGCTCCGCCCCCTCTCCCCACAGTCTTTTTGTCTTTGCCTCTGCTCTTCCGAGCCCTCACTCCCGTTCCTGATTTAAAAAAAAAAAAAAAAAAAAAAAAAAGGAAAATGAAAATGAAAAAAAGCGGCGGCTTGCCAATGCTGCCTTTGGAAAAACCTCCCCCAGGAGACCAGGGAGAGGCAGAGCAATGCCGCAGCGAGAAAGTACGCTCCGCGTCTCCCTGGTCCGCTGGGGGTTCCCCCCAGCGGACCAGGGAGACGCGGAGTGGCTTTGCTCCCTGCAGCATTGCTCGGAGTCTCCCTGGTCTGCTGGGGGGGCAGCAGACGGGGGGGGGGGGGGCGGCAGGGGGCCAGTAGACCAGGCAGACGCAGAGCAAATGTCCAGATCCAGATCCAGATCCAGATCCAACGGAGCAGATCCACAGCCGATAGCAGAGGATCCAGTGCAGCAAAAAGGAAAGAGCAGCTGTTGCTTTAAGGCAACAGAAGAGCCTCCGCCAATAGGCAGTCTCAAAGGACGTGCCTGGGCGGGGCCTGAACAGCTGATTGCAGATCAGCTGTAGAGCGGCCGGCAGAAAAACCGCGGTAGGGGTTTAAATCTCTTCCAGGCTAAAAAAAAGAAACCGCACACAACTGGAGCCTTTAAGGCTCCGGAGCGGTTTCCAAGGGGCCTAGAAATAAGGCTGTTGATTGCAGAGTTTTGGTGTCAGAAGCCCTAAAAAGGGCTGGATCAGACCGGGTCCCAGGGAGCAAAGGATTCGATCCCAGGCGGTTGCTTAATCAGGCGATCTTCAAACAGGACCCCGGGCGGATACTACACTCGAGCTTACCTCACCTTACGGCGCACACAGACGTACTCTCCCCCTCCCAAGACACCCCCCAGCGCGGGGGAATAGAAATTTTCTAAGTCCCGCCCGCTCGCTCACCGTCCGCCACCCTCTCCTGGCTCACGGCGACCGGAGCAAGACCGACCGACTCACCCACCCCGCGTGCCTCTTCCGGCCTACCCTCCCTCGCCCCAGGGAGGCCCAGGTGGTGGTGGGGCGCCGGCTTCCCTCTGGGCGGTGCCCAGCTCTCCTCCCTCCCTCCCTCCTGCCTTCCTCCCTTCCCGGCAGCCCCCGGGGCTCATCTGCAGACAGGCTCCGCCCCCTCTCCCCACAGTCTTTTTGTCTTTGCCTCTGCTCTTCCGAGCCCTCACTCCCGTTCCTGATTTAAAAAAAAAAAAAGAAAAAAAAAAATGAAAATGAAAATGAAAAAAAGCGGCGGCTTGCCAATGCTGCCTTTGGAAAAACCTCCCCCAGGAGACCAGGGAGAGGCAGAGCAATGCCGCAGCGAGAAAGTACGCTCCGCGTCTCCCTGGTCTGCTGGGGGTTCCCCCCAGCGGACCAGGGAGACGCGGAGTGGCTTTGCTCCCTGCAGCATTGCTCGGAGTCTCCCTGGTCTGCTGGGGGGGCAGCAGACGGTGGGGGGGGGGGGCGGCAGGGGGCCAGTAGACCAGGCAGACGCAGAGCAAATGTCCAGATCCAGATCCAGATCCAGATCCAACGGAGCAGATCCACAGCCGATAGCAGAGGATCCAGTGCAGCAAAAAGGAAAGAGCAGCTGTTGCTTTAAGGCAACAGAAGAGCCTCCGCCAATAGGCAGTCTCAAAGGACGTGCCTGGGCGGGGCCTGAACAGCTGATTGCAGATCAGCTGTAGAGCGGCCAGCAGAAAAACCGCGGTAGGGGTTTAAATCCCTTCCAGGCTAAAAAAAAGAAACCGCACACAACTGGAGCCTTTAAGGCTCCGGAGCGGTTTCCAAGGGGCCTAGAAATAAGGCTGTTGATTGCAGAGTTTTGGTGTCAGAAGCCCTAAAAAGGGCTGGATCAGACCGGGTCCCAGGGAGCAAAGGATTCGATCCCAGGCGGTTGCTTAATCAGGCGATCTTCAAACAGGACCCCGGGCGGATACTACACTCGAGCTTACCTCACCTTACGGCGCACACAGACGTACTCTCCCCCTCCCAAGACACCCCCCAGCGCGGGGGAATAGAAATTTTCTAAGTCCCGCCCGCTCGCTCACCGTCCGCCACCCTCTCCTGGCTCACGGCGACCGGAGCAAGACCGACCGACTCACCCACGCCGCGTGCCTCTTCCGGCCTACCCTCCCTCGCCCCAGGGAGGCCCAGGTGGTGGTGGGGCGCCGGGGTCCCTCTGGGCGGCGCCCAGCTCTCCTCCCTCCCTCCCTCCTGCCTTCCTCCCTTCCCGGCAGCCCCCGGGGCTCATCTGCAGACAGGCTCCGCCCCCTCTCCCCACAGTCTTTTTGTCTTTGCCTCTGCTCTTCCGAGCCCTCACTCCCGTTCCTGATTTAAAAAAAAAAAAAAAAAAAAAAAAAGGAAAATGAAAATGAAAAAAAGCGGCGGCTTGCCAATGCTGCCTTTGGAAAAACCTCCCCCAGGAGACCAGGGAGAGGCAGAGCAATGCCGCAGCGAGAAAGTACGCTCCGCGTCTCCCTGGTCCGCTGGGGGTTCCCCCCAGCGGACCAGGGAGACGCGGAGTGGCTTTGCTCCCTGCAGCATTGCTCGGAGTCTCCCTGGTCTGCTGGGGGGGCAGCAGACGGGGGGGCGGGGGGCGGCAGGGGGCCAGTAGACCAGGCAGACGCAGAGCAAATGTCCAGATCCAGATCCAGATCCAGATCCAACGGAGCAGATCCACAGCCGATAGCAGAGGATCCAGTGCAGCAAAAAGGAAAGAGCAGCTGTTGCTTTAAGGCAACAGAAGAGCCTCCGCCAATAGGCAGTCTCAAAGGACGTGCCTGGGCGGGGCCTGAACAGCTGATTGCAGATCAGCTGTAGAGCGGCCGGCAGAAAAACCGCGGTAGGGGTTTAAATCCCTTCCAGGCTAAAAAAAAGAAACCGCACACAACTGGAGCCTTTAAGGCTCCGGAGCGGTTTCCAAGGGGCCTAGAAATAAGGCTGTTGATTGCAGAGTTTTGGTGTCAGAAGCCCTAAAAAGGGCTGGATCAGACCGGGTCCCAGGGAGCAAAGGATTCGATCCCAGGCGGTTGCTTAATCAGGCGATCTTCAAACAGGACCCCGGGCGGATACTACACTCGAGCTTACCTCACCTTACGGCGCACACAGACGTACTCTCCCCCTCCCAAGACACCCCCCAGCGCGGGGGAATAGAAATTTTCTAAGTCCCGCCCGCTCGCTCACCGTCCGCCACCCTCTCCTGGCTCACGGCGACCGGAGCAAGACCGACCGACTCACCCACCCCGCGTGCCTCTTCCGGCCTACCCTCCCTCGCCCCAGGGAGGCCCAGGTGGTGGTGGGGCGCCGGGGTCCCTCTGGGCGGCGCCCAGCTCTCCTCCCTCCCTCCCTCCTGCCTTCCTCCCTTCCCGGCAGCCCCCGGGGCTCATCTGCAGACAGGCTCCGCCCCCTCTCCCCACAGTCTTTTTGTCTTTGCCTCTGCTCTTCCGAGCCCTCACTCCCGTTCCTGATTTAAAAAAAAAAAAAAAAAAAAAAAAAAGGAAAATGAAAATGAAAATGAAAAAAAGCGGCGGCTTGCCAATGCTGCCTTTGGAAAAACCTCCCCCAGGAGACCAGGGAGAGGCAGAGCAATGCCGCAGCGAGAAAGTACGCTCCGCGTCTCCCTGGTCCGCTGGGGGTTCCCCCCAGCGGACCAGGGAGACGCGGAGTGGCTTTGCTCCCTGCAGCATTGCTCGGAGTCTCCCTGGTCTGCTGGGGGGGCAGCAGACGGGGGGGGGCGGCAGGG
This sequence comes from Pelodiscus sinensis, assembly GCF_049634645.1. NCBI lineage: Eukaryota > Metazoa > Chordata > Testudines > Trionychidae > Pelodiscus > Pelodiscus sinensis. The sequence continues at coordinate 86,380,152 of NC_134714.1, forward strand.
GGCCAGTAGACCAGGCAGACGCAGAGCAAATGTCCAGATCCAGATCCAGATCCAGATCCAACGGAGCAGATCCACAGCCGATAGCAGAGGATCCAGTGCAGCAAAAAGGAAAGAGCAGCTGTTGCTTTAAGGCAACAGAAGAGCCTCCGCCAATAGGCAGTCTCAAAGGACGTGCCTGGGCGGGGCCTGAACAGCTGATTGCAGATCAGCTGTAGAGCGGCCGGCAGAAAAACCGCGGTAGGGGTTTAAATCCCTTCCAGGCTAAAAAAAAGAAACCGCACACAACTGGAGCCTTTAAGGCTCCGGAGCGGTTTCCAAGGGGCCTAGAAATAAGGCTGTTGATTGCAGAGTTTTGGTGTCAGAAGCCCTAAAAAGGGCTGGATCAGACCGGGTCCCAGGGAGCAAAGGATTCGATCCCAGGCGGTTGCTTAATCAGGCGATCTTCAAACAGGACCCCGGGCGGATACTACATTCGAGCTTACCTCACCTTACGACGCACACAGACGTACTCTCCCCCTCCCAAGACACCCCCCAGCGCGGGGGAATAGAAATTTTCTAAGTCCCGCCCGCTCGCTCACCGTCCGCCACCCTCTCCTGGCTCACGGCGACCGGAGCAAGACCGACCGACTCACCCACCCCGCGTGCCTCTTCCGGCCTACCCTCCCTCGCCCCAGGGAGGCCCAGGTGGTGGTGGGGCGCCGGGGTCCCTCTGGGCGGCGCCCAGCTCTCCTCCCTCCCTCCCTCCTGCCTTCCTCCCTTCCCGGCAGCCCCCGGGGCTCATCTGCAGACAGGCTCCGCCCCCTCTCCCCACAGTCTTTTTGTCTTTGCCTCTGCTCTTCCGAGCCCTCACTCCCGTTCCTGATTTAAAAAAAAAAAAAAAAAAAAAAAAAAGGAAAATGAAAATGAAAATGAAAAAAAGCGGCGGCTTGCCAATGCTGCCTTTGGAAAAACCTCCCCCAGGAGACCAGGGAGAGGCAGAGCAATGCCGCAGCGAGAAAGTACGCTCCGCGTCTCCCTGGTCCACTGGGGGTTCCCCCCAGCGGACCAGGGAGACGCGGAGTGGCTTTGCTCCCTGCAGCATTGCTCGGAGTCTCCCTGGTCTGCTGGGGGGGCAGCAGACGGGGGGGGGGGCGGCAGGGGGCCAGTAGACCAGGCAGACGCAGAGCAAATGTCCAGATCCAGATCCAGATCCAGATCCAACGGAGCAGATCCACAGCCGATAGCAGAGGATCCAGTGCAGCAAAAAGGAAAGAGCAGCTGTTGCTTTAAGGCAACAGAAGAGCCTCCGCCAATAGGCAGTCTCAAAGGACGTGCCTGGGCGGGGCCTGAACAGCTGATTGCAGATCAGCTGTAGAGCGGCCGGCAGAAAAACCGCGGTAGGGGTTTAAATCCCTTCCAGGCTAAAAAAAAGAAACCGCACACAACTGGAGCCTTTAAGGCTCCGGAGCGGTTTCCAAGGGGCCTAGAAATAAGGCTGTTGATTGCAGAGTTTTGGTGTCAGAAGCCCTAAAAAGGGCTGGATCAGACCGGGTCCCAGGGAGCAAAGGATTCGATCCCAGGCGGTTGCTTAATCAGGCGATCTTCAAACAGGACCCCGGGCGGATACTACACTCGAGCTTACCTCACCTTACGGCGCACACAGACGTACTCTCCCCCTCCCAAGACACCCCCCAGCGCGGGGGAATAGAAATTTTCTAAGTCCCGCCCGCTCGCTCACCGTCCGCCACCCTCTCCTGGCTCACGGCGACCGGAGCAAGACCGACCGACTCACCCACCCCGCGTGCCTCTTCCGGCCTACCCTCCCTCGCCCCAGGGAGGCCCAGGTGGTGGTGGGGCGCCGGGGTCCCTCTGGGCGGCGCCCAGCTCTCCTCCCTCCCTCCCTCCTGCCTTCCTCCCTTCCCGGCAGCCCCCGGGGCTCATCTGCAGACAGGCTCCGCCCCCTCTCCCCACAGTCTTTTTGTCTTTGCCTCTGCTCTTCCGAGCCCTCACTCCCGTTCCTGATTTTAAAAAAAAAAAAAAAAAAAAAAAAAAAAAAGGAAAATGAAAATGAAAAAAAGCGGCGGCTTGCCAATGCTGCCTTTGGAAAAACCTCCCCCAGGAGACCAGGGAGAGGCAGAGCAATGCCGCAGCGAGAAAGTACGCTCCGCGTCTCCCTGGTCCGCTGGGGGTTCCCCCCAGCGGACCAGGGAGACGCGGAGTGGCTTTGCTCCCTGCAGCATTGCTCGGAGTCTCCCTGGTCTGCTGGGGGGGCAGCAGACGGGGGGGGGGGGGCGGCAGGGGGCCAGTAGACCAGGCAGACGCAGAGCAAATGTCCAGATCCAGATCCAGATCCAGATCCAACGGAGCAGATCCACAGCCGATAGCAGAGGATCCAGTGCAGCAAAAAGGAAAGAGCAGCTGTTGCTTTAAGGCAACAGAAGAGCCTCCGCCAATAGGCAGTCTCAAAGGACGTGCCTGGGCGGGGCCTGAACAGCTGATTGCAGATCAGCTGTAGAGCGGCCGGCAGAAAAACCGCGGTAGGGGTTTAAATCCCTTCCAGGCTAAAAAAAAGAAACCGCACACAACTGGAGCCTTTAAGGCTCCGGAGCGGTTTCCAAGGGGCCTAGAAATAAGGCTGTTGATTGCAGAGTTTTAGTGTCAGAAGCCCTAAAAAGGGCTGGATCAGACCGGGTCCCAGGGAGCAAAGGATTCGATCCCAGGCGGTCGCTTAATCAGGCGATCTTCAAACAGGACCCCGGGCGGATACTACACTCGAGCTTACCTCACCTTACGGCGCACACAGACGTACTCTCCCCCTCCCAAGACACCCCCCAGCGCGGGGGAATAGAAATTTTCTAAGTCCCGCCCGCTCGCTCACCGTCCGCCACCCTCTCCTGGCTCACGGCGACCGGAGCAAGACCGACCGACTCACCCACCCCGCGTGCCTCTTCCGGCCTACCCTCCCTCGCCCCAGGGAGGCCCAGGTGGTGGTGGGGCGCCGGGGTCCCTCTGGGCGGCGCCCAGCTCTCCTCCCTCCCTCCCTCCTGCCTTCCTCCCTTCCCGGCAGCCGCCGGGGCTCATCTGCAGACAGGCTCCGCCCCCTCTCCCCACAGTCTTTTTGTCTTTGCCTCTGCTCTTCCGAGCCCTCACTCCCGTTCCTGATTTAAAAAAAAAAAAAAAAAAAAAAAAAAAATGAAAATGAAAATGAAAAAAGCGGCGGCTTGCCAATGCTGCCTTTGGAAAAACCTCCCCCAGGAGACCAGGGAGAGGCAGAGCAATGCCGCAGCGAGAAAGTATGCTCCGCGTCTCCCTGGTCTGCTGGGGGTTCCCCCCAGCGGACCAGGGAGACGCGGAGTGGCTTTGCTCCCTGCAGCATTGCTCGGAGTCTCCCTGGTCTGCTGGGGGGGCAGCAGACGGGGAGGGGGGGCAGGGGGCCAGTAGACCAGGCAGACGCAGAGCAAATGTCCAGATCCAGATCCAGATCCAACGGAGCAGATCCACAGCCGATAGCAGAGGATCCAGTGCAGCAAAAAGGAAAGAGCAGCTGTTGCTTTAAGGCAACAGAAGAGCCTCCGCCAATAGGCAGTCTCAAAGGACGTGCCTGGGCGGGGCCTGAACAGCTGATTGCAGATCAGCTGTAGAGCGGCCGGCAGAAAAACCGCGGTAGGGGTTTAAATCCCTTCCAGGCTAAAAAAAAGAAACCGCACACAACTGGAGCCTTTAAGGCTCCGGAGCGGTTTCCAAGGGGCCTAGAAATAAGGCTGTTGATTGCAGAGTTTTGGTGTCAGAAGCCCTAAAAAGGGCTGGATCAGACCGGGTCCCAGGGAGCAAAGGATTCGATCCCAGGCGGTTGCTTAATCAGGCGATCTTCAAACAGGACCCCGGGCGGATACTACACTCGAGCTTACCTCACCTTACGGCGCACACAGACGTACTCTCCCCCTCCCAAGACACCCCCCAGCGCGGGGGAATAGAAATTTTCTAAGTCCCGCCCGCTCGCTCACCGTCCGCCACCCTCTCCTGGCTCACGGCGACCGGAGCAAGACCGACCGACTCACCCACCCCGCGTGCCTCTTCCGGCCTACCCTCCCTCGCCCCAGGGAGGCCCAGGTGGTGGTGGGGCGCCGGGGTCCCTCTGGGCGGCGCCCAGCTCTCCTCCCTCCCTCCCTCCTGCCTTCCTCCCTTCCCGGCAGCCCCCGGGGCTCATCTGCAGACAGGCTCCGCCCCCTCTCCCCACAGTCTTTTTGTCTTTGCCTCTGCTCTTCCGAGCCCTCACTCCCGTTCCTGATTTAAAAAAAAAAAAAAAAAAAAAAAAAAAAGGAAAATGAAAATGAAAAAAGCGGCGGCTTGCCAATGCTGCCTTTGGAAAAACCTCCCCCAGGAGACCAGGGAGAGGCAGAGCAATGCCGCAGCGAGAAAGTATGCTCCGCGTCTCCCTGGTCTGCTGGGGGTTCCCCCCAGCGGACCAGGGAGACGCGGAGTGGCTTTGCTCCCTGCAGCATTGCTCGGAGTCTCCCTGGTCTGCTGGGGGGGCAGCAGACGGGGGGGGGGCAGGGGGCCAGTAGACCAGGCAGACGCAGAGCAAATGTCCAGATCCAGATCCAGATCCAGATCCAACGGAGCAGATCCACAGCCGATAGCAGAGGATCCAGTGCAGCAAAAAGGAAAGAGCAGCTGTTGCTTTAAGGCAACAGAAGAGCCTCCGCCAATAGGCAGTCTCAAAGGACGTGCCTGGGCGGGGCCTGAACAGCTGATTGCAGATCAGCTGTAGAGCGGCCGGCAGAAAAACCGCGGTAGGGGTTTAAATCCCTTTCAGGCTAAAAAAAAGAAACCGCACACAACTGGAGCCTTTAAGGCTCCGGAGCGGTTTCCAAGGGGCCTAGAAATAAGGCTGTTGATTGCAGAGTTTTGGTGTCAGAAGCCCTAAAAAGGGCTGGATCAGACCGGGTCCCAGGGAGCAAAGGATTCGATCCCAGGCGGTTGCTTAATCAGGCGATCTTCAAACAGGACCCCGGGCGGATACTACACTCGAGCTTACCTCACCTTACGGCGCACACAGACGTACTCTCCCCCTCCCAAGACACCCCCCAGCGCGGGGGAATAGAAATTTTCTAAGTCCCGCCCGCTCGCTCACCGTCCGCCACCCTCTCCTGGCTCACGGCGACCGGAGCAAGACCGACCGACTCACCCACCCCGCGTGCCTCTTCCGGCCTACCCTCCCTCGCCCCAGGGAGGCCCAGGTGGTGGTGGGGCGCCGGGGTCCCTCTGGGCGGCGCCCAGCTCTCCTCCCTCCCTCCCTCCTGCCTTCCTCCCTTCCCGGCAGCCCCCGGGGCTCATCTGCAGACAGGCTCCGCCCCCTCTCCCCACAGTCTTTTTGTCTTTGCCTCTGCTCTTCCGAGCCCTCACTCCCGTTCCTGATTTAAAAAAAAAAAAAAAAAAAAAAAAAAAAAAAAAGGAAAATGAAAATGAAAAAAAGCGGCGGCTTGCCAATGCTGCCTTTGGAAAAACCTCCCCCAGGAGACCAGGGAGAGGCAGAGCAATGCCGCAGCGAGAAAGTACGCTCCGCGTCTCCCTGGTCCGCTGGGGGTTCCCCCCAGCGGACCAGGGAGACGCGGAGTGGCTTTGCTCCCTGCAGCATTGCTCGGAGTCTCCCTGGTCTGCTGGGGGGGCAGCAGACGGGGGGGGGGGGCGGCAGGGGGCCAGTAGACCAGGCAGACGCAGAGCAAATGTCCAGATCCAGATCCAGATCCAGATCCAACGGAGCAGATCCACAGCCGATAGCAGAGGATCCAGTGCAGCAAAAAGGAAAGAGCAGCTGTTGCTTTAAGGCAACAGAAGAGCCTCCGCCAATAGGCAGTCTCAAAGGACGTGCCTGGGCGGGGCCTGAACAGCTGATTGCAGATCAGCTGTAGAGCGGCCGGCAGAAAAACCGCGGTAGGGGTTTAAATCCCTTCCAGGCTAAAAAAAAGAAACCGCACACAACTGGAGCCTTTAAGGCTCCGGAGCGGTTTCCAAGGGGCCTAGAAATAAGGCTGTTGATTGCAGAGTTTTAGTGTCAGAAGCCCTAAAAAGGGCTGGATCAGACCGGGTCCCAGGGAGCAAAGGATTCGATCCCAGGCGGTTGCTTAATCAGGCGATCTTCAAACAGGACCCCGGGCGGATACTACACTCGAGCTTACCTCACCTTACGGCGCACACAGACGTACTCTCCCCCTCCCAAGACACCCCCCAGCGCGGGGGAATAGAAATTTTCTAAGTCCCGCCCGCTCGCTCACCGTCCGCCACCCTCTCCTGGCTCACGGCGACCGGAGCAAGACCGACCGACTCACCCACCCCGCGTGCCTCTTCCGGCCTACCCTCCCTCGCCCCAGGGAGGCCCAGGTGGTGGTGGGGTGCCGGGGTCCCTCTGGGCGGCGCCCAGCTCTCCTCCCTCCCTCCCTCCTGCCTTCCTCCCTTCCCGGCAGCCCCCGGGGCTCATCTGCAGACAGGCTCCGCCCCCTCTCCCCACAGTCTTTTTGTCTTTGCCTCTGCTCTTCCGAGCCCTCACTCCCGTTCCTGATTTAAAAAAAAAAAAAAAAAAAAAAAAAAGGAAAATGAAAATGAAAAAAAGCGGCGGCTTGCCAATGCTGCCTTTGGAAAAACCTCCCCCAGGAGACCAGGGAGAGGCAGAGCAATGCCGCAGCGAGAAAGTACGCTCCGCGTCTCCCTGGTCCGCTGGGGGTTCCCCCCAGCGGACCAGGGAGACGCGGAGTGGCTTTGCTCCCTGCAGCATTGCTCGGAGTCTCCCTGGTCTGCTGGGGGGGCAGCAGACGGGGGGGGGGGGGGCGGCAGGGGGCCAGTAGACCAGGCAGACGCAGAGCAAATGTCCAGATCCAGATCCAGATCCAGATCCAACGGAGCAGATCCACAGCCGATAGCAGAGGATCCAGTGCAGCAAAAAGGAAAGAGCAGCTGTTGCTTTAAGGCAACAGAAGAGCCTCCGCCAATAGGCAGTCTCAAAGGACGTGCCTGGGCGGGGCCTGAACAGCTGATTGCAGATCAGCTGTAGAGCGGCCGGCAGAAAAACCGCGGTAGGGGTTTAAATCCCTTCCAGGCTAAAAAAAAGAAACCGCACACAACTGGAGCCTTTAAGGCTCCGGAGCGGTTTCCAAGGGGCCTAGAAATAAGGCTGTTGATTGCAGAGTTTTGGTGTCAGAAGCCCTAAAAAGGGCTGGATCAGACCGGGTCCCAGGGAGCAAAGGATTCGATCCCAGGCGGTTGCTTAATCAGGCGATCTTCAAACAGGACCCCGGGCGGATACTACACTCGAGCTTACCTCACCTTACGGCGCACACAGACGTACTCTCCCCCTCCCAAGACACCCCCCAGCGCGGGGGAATAGAAATTTTCTAAGTCCCGCCCGCTCGCTCACCGTCCGCCACCCTCTCCTGGCTCACGGCGACCGGAGCAAGACCCACCCCGCGTGCCTCTTCCGGCCTACCCTCCCTCGCCCCAGGGAGGCCCAGGTGGTGGTGGGGCGCCGGGGTCCCTCTGGGCGGCGCCCAGCTCTCCTCCCTCCCTCCCTCCTGCCTTCCTCCCTTCCCGGCAGCCCCCGGGGCTCATCTGCAGACAGGCTCCGCCCCCTCTCCCCACAGTCTTTTTGTCTTTGCCTCTGCTCTTCCGAGCCCTCACTCCCGTTCCTGATTTAAAAAAAAAAAAAAAAAAAAAGGAAAATGAAAATGAAAAAAAGCGGCGGCTTGCCAATGCTGCCTTTGGAAAAACCTCCCCCAGGAGACCAGGGAGAGGCAGAGCAATGCCGCAGCGAGAAAGTACGCTCCGCGTCTCCCTGGTCCGCTGGGGGTTCCCCCCAGCGGACCAGGGAGACGCGGAGTGGCTTTGCTCCCTGCAGCATTGCTCGGAGTCTCCCTGGTCTGCTGGGGGGGGCAGCAGACGGGGGGGGGGGGCGGCAGGGGGCCAGTAGACCAGGCAGACGCAGAGCAAATGTCCAGATCCAGATCCAGATCCAGATCCAACGGAGCAGATCCACAGCCGATAGCAGAGGATCCAGTGCAGCAAAAAGGAAAGAGCAGCTGTTGCTTTAAGGCAACAGAAGAGCCTCCGCCAATAGGCAGTCTCAAAGGACGTGCCTGGGCGGGGCCTGAACAGCTGATTGCAGATCAGCTGTAGAGCGGCCGGCAGAAAAACCGCGGTAGGGGTTTAAATCCCTTCCAGGCTAAAAAAAAGAAACCGCACACAACTGGAGCCTTTAAGGCTCCGGAGCGGTTTCCAAGGGGCCTAGAAATAAGGCTGTTGATTGCAGAGTTTTGGTGTCAGAAGCCCTAAAAAGGGCTGGATCAGACCGGGTCCCAGGGAGCAAAGGATTCGATCCCAGGCGGTCGCTTAATCAGGCGATCTTCAAACAGGACCCCGGGCGGATACTACACTCGAGCTTACCTCACCTTACGGCGCACACAGACGTACTCTCCCCCTCCCAAGACACCCCCCAGCGCGGGGGAATAGAAATTTTCTAAGTCCCGCCCGCTCGCTCACCGTCCGCCACCCTCTCCTGGCTCACGGCGACCGGAGCAAGACCGACCGACTCACCCACCCCGCGTGCCTCTTCCGGCCTACCCTCCCTCGCCCCAGGGAGGCCCAGGTGGTGGTGGGGCGCCGGGGTCCCTCTGGGCGGCGCCCAGCTCTCCTCCCTCCCTCCCTCCTGCCTTCCTCCCTTCCCGGCAGCCCCCGGGGCTTATCTGCAGACAGGCTCCGCCCCCTCTCCCCACAGTCTTTTTGTCTTTGCCTCTGCTCTTCCGAGCCCTCACTCCCGTTCCTGATTTAAAAAAAAAAAAAAAAAAAAGGAAAATGAAAATGAAAAAGAGCGGCGGCTTGCCAATGCTGCCTTTGGAAAAACCTCCCCCAGGAGACCAGGGAGAGGCAGAGCAATGCCGCAGCGAGAAAGTACGCTCCGCGTCTCCCTGGTCCGCTGGGGGTTCCCCCCAGCGGACCAGGGAGACGCGGAGTGGCTTTGCTCCCTGCAGCATTGCTCGGAGTCTCCCTGGTCTGCTGGGGGGGCAGCAGACGGGGGGGGGGGGGGGGGCGGCAGGGGGCCAGTAGACCAGGCAGACGCAGAGCAAATGTCCAGATCCAGATCCAGATCCAGATCCAACGGAGCAGATCCACAGCCGATAGCAGAGGATCCAGTGCAGCAAAAAGGAAAGAGCAGCTGTTGCTTTAAGGCAACAGAAGAGCCTCCGCCAATAGACAGTCTCAAAGGACGTGCCTGGGCGGGGCCTGAACAGCTGATTGCAGATCAGCTGTAGAGCGGCCGGCAGAAAAACCGCGGTAGGGGATTAAATCCCTTCCAGGCTAAAAAAAAGAAACCGCACACAACTGGAGCCTTTAAGGCTCCGGAGCGGTTTCCAAGGGGCCTAGAAATAAGGCTGTTGATTGCAGAGTTTTGGTGTCAGAAGCCCTAAAAAGGGCTGGATCAGACCGGGTCCCAGGGAGCAAAGGATTCGATCCCAGGCGGTTGCTTAATCAGGCGATCTTCAAACAGGACCCCGGGCGGATACTACACTCGAGCTTACCTCACCTTACGGCGCACACAGACGTACTCTCCCCCTCCCAAGACACCCCCCAGTGCGGGGGAATAGAAATTTTCTAAGTCCCGCCCGCTCGCTCACCGTCCGCCACCCTCTCCTGGCTCACGGCGACCGGAGCAAGACCGACCGACTCACCCACCCCGCGTGCCTCTTCCGGCCTACCCTCCCTCGCCCCAGGGAGGCCCAGGTGGTGGTGGGGCGCCGGGGTCCCTCTGGGCGGCGCCCAGCTCTCCTCCCTCCCTCCCTCCTGCCTTCCTCCCTTCCCGGCAGCCCCCGGGGCTCATCTGCAGACAGGCTCCGCCCCCTCTCCCCACAGTCTTTTTGTCTTTGCCTCTGCTCTTCCGAGCCCTCACTCCCGTTCCTGATTTAAAAAAAAAAAAAAAAAAAAAAAAAAAGGAAAATGAAAATGAAAAAAAGCGGCGGCTTGCCAATGCTGCCTTTGGAAAAACCTCCCCCAGGAGACCAGGGAGAGGCAGAGCAATGCCGCAGCGAGAAAGTACGCTCCGCGTCTCCCTGGTCCGCTGGGGGTTCCCCCCAGCGGACCAGGGAGACGCGGAGTGGCTTTGCTCCCTGCAGCATTGCTCGGAGTCTCCCTGGTCTGCTGGGGGGGCAGCAGACGGGGGGGGGCGGCTGGGGGGGCAGCAGACGGGGGGGGGGGCGGCAGGGGGCCAGTAGACCAGGCAGACGCAGAGCAAATGTCCAGATCCAGATCCAGATCCAGATCCAACGGAGCAGATCCACAGCCGATAGCAGAGGATCCAGTGCAGCAAAAAGGAAAGAGCAGCTGTTGCTTTAAGGCAACAGAAGAGCCTCCGCCAATAGGCAGTCTCAAAGGACGTGCCTGGGCGGGGCCTGAACAGCTGATTGCAGATCAGCTGTAGAGCGGCCGGCAGAAAAACCGCGGTAGGGGTTTAAATCCCTTCCAGGCTAAAAAAAAGAAACCGCACACAACTGGAGCCTTTAAGGCTCCGGAGCGGTTTCCAAGGGGCCTAGAAATAAGGCTGTTGATTGCAGAGTTTTGGTGTCAGAAGCCCTAAAAAGGGCTGGATCAGACCGGGTCCCAGGGAGCAAAGGATTCGATCCCAGGCGGTCGCTTAATCAGGCGATCTTCAAACAGGACCCCGGGCGGATACTACACTCGAGCTTACCTCACCTTACGGCGCACACAGACGTACTCTCCCCCTCCCAAGACACCCCCCAGCGCGGGGGAATAGAAATTTTCTAAGTCCCGCCCGCTCGCTCACCGTCCGCCACCCTCTCCTGGCTCACCGCGACCGGAGCAAGACCGACCGACTCACCCACCCCGCGTGCCTCTTCCGGCCTACCCTCCCTCGCCCCAGGGAGGCCCAGGTGGTGGTGGGGCGCCGGGGTCCCTCTGGGCGGCGCCCAGCTCTCCTCCCTCCCTCCCTCCTGCCTTCCTCCCTTCCCGGCAGCCCCCGGGGCTTATCTGCAGACAGGCTCCGCCCCCTCTCCCCACAGTCTTTTTGTCTTTGCCTCTGCTCTTCCGAGCCCTCACTCCCGTTCCTGATTTAAAAAAAAAAAAAAAAAAAGGAAAATGAAAATGAAAAAAAGCGGCGGCTTGCCAATGCTGCCTTTGGAAAAACCTCCCCCAGGAGACCAGGGAGAGGCAGAGCAATGCCGCAGCGAGAAAGTACGCTCCGCGTCTCCCTGGTCCGCTGGGGGTTCCCCCCAGCGGACCAGGGAGACGCGGAGTGGCTTTGCTCCCTGCAGCATTGCTCGGAGTCTCCCTGGTCTGCTGGGGGGGCAGCAGACGGGGGGGGGCGGCTGGGGGGGCAGCAGACGGGGGGGGGCGGCAGGGGGCCAGTAGACCAGGCAGACGCAGAGCAAATGTCCAGATCCAGATCCAGATCCAGATCCAACGGAGCAGATCCACAGCCGATAGCAGAGGATCCAGTGCAGCAAAAAGGAAAGAGCAGCTGTTGCTTTAAGGCAACAGAAGAGCCTCCGCCAATAGGCAGTCTCAAAGGACGTGCCTGGGCGGGGCCTGAACAGCTGATTGCAGATCAGCTGTAGAGCGGCCGGCAGAAAAACCGCGGTAGGGGTTTAAATCCCTTCCAGGCTAAAAAAAAGAAACCGCACACAACTGGAGCCTTTAAGGCTCCAGAGCGGTTTCCAAGGGGCCTAGAAATAAGGCTGTTGATTGCAGAGTTTTGGTGTCAGAAGCCCTAAAAAGGGCTGGATCAGACCGGGTCCCAGGGAGCAAAGGATTCGATCCCAGGCGGTTGCTTAATCAGGCGATCTTCAAACAGGACCCCGGGCGGATACTACACTCGAGCTTACCTCACCTTACGGCGCACACAGACGTACTCTCCCCCTCCCAAGACACCCCCCAGCACGGGGGAATAGAAATTTTCTAAGTCCCGCCCGCTCGCTCACCGTCCGCCACCCTCTCCTGGCTCACGGCGACCGGAGCAAGACCGACCGACTCACCCACCCCGCGTGCCTCTTCCGGCCTACCCTCCCTCGCCCCAGGGAGGCCCAGGTGGTGGTGGGGCGCCGGGGTCCCTCTGGGCGGCGCCCAGCTCTCCTCCCTCCCTCCCTCCTGCCTTCCTCCCTTCCCGGCAGCCCCCGGGGCTCATCTGCAGACAGGCTCCGCCCCCTCTCCCCACAGTCTTTTTGTCTTTGCCTCTGCTCTTCCGAGCCCTCACTCCCGTTCCTGATTTAAAAAAAAAAAAAAAAAAAAAAAAGGAAAATGAAAATGAAAAAAAGCGGCGGCTTGCCAATGCTGCCTTTGGAAAAACCTCCCCCAGGAGACCAGGGAGAGGCAAAGCAATGCCGCAGCGAGAAAGTACGCTCCGCGTCTCCCTGGTCCGCTGGGGGTTCCCCCCAGCGGACCAGGGAGACGCGGAGTGGCTTTGCTCCCTGCAGCATTGCTCGGAGTCTCCCTGGTCTGCTGGGGGGGCAGCAGACGGGGGGGGGGGGGGGCGGCAGGGGGCCAGTAGACCAGGCAGACGCAGAGCAAATGTCCAGATCCAGATCCAGATCCAGATCCAGATCCAACGGAGCAGATCCACAGCCGATAGCAGAGGATCCAGTGCAGCAAAAAGGAAAGAGCAGCTGTTGCTTTAAGGCAACAGAAGAGCCTCCGCCAATAGGCAGTCTCAAAGGACGTGCCTGGGCGGGGCCTGAATAGCTGATTGCAGATCAGCTGTAGAGCGGCCGGCAGAAAAACCGCGGTAGGGGTTTAAATCCCTTCCAGGCTAAAAAAAAGAAACCGCACACAACTGGAGCCTTTAAGGCTCCGGAGCGGTTTCCAAGGGGCCTAGAAATAAGGCTGTTGATTGCAGAGTTTTGGTGTCAGAAGCCCTAAAAAGGGCTGGATCAGACTGGGTCCCAGGGAGCAAAGGATTCGATCCCAGGTGGTTGCTTAATCAGGCGATCTTCAAACAGGACCCCGGGCGGATACTACACTCGAGCTTACCTCACCTTACGGCGCACACAGACGTACTCTCCCCCTCCCAAGACACCCCCCAGCGCGGGGGAATAGAAATTTTCTAAGTCCCGCCCGCTCGCTCACCGTCCGCCACCCTCTCCTGGCTCACGGCGACCGGAGCAAGACCGAACGACTCACCCACCCCGCGTGCCTCTTCCGGCCTACCCTCCCTCGCCCCAGGGAGGCCCAGGTGGTGGTGGGGCGCCGGGGTCCCTCTGGGCGGCGCCCAGCTCTCCTCCCTCCCTCCCTCCTGCCTTCCTCCCTTCCTGGCAGCCCCCGGGGCTCATCTGCAGACAGGCTCCGCCCCCTCTCCCCACAGTCTTTTTGTCTTTGCCTCTGCTCTTCCGAGCCCTCACTCCCGTTCCTGATTTAAAAAAAAAAAAAAAAAAAAAGGAAAATGAAAATGAAAAAAAGCGGCGGCTTGCCAATGCTGCCTTTGGAAAAACCTCCCCCAGGAGACCAGGGAGAGGCAGAGCAATGCCGCAGCGAGAAAGTACGCTCCGCGTCTCCCTGGTCCGCTGGGGGTTCCCCCCAGCGGACCAGGGAGACGCGGAGTGGCTTTGCTCCCTGCAGCATTGCTCGGAGTCTCCCTGGTCTGCTGGGGGGGGGCAGCAGACGGGGGGGGGGGCGGCAGGGGGCCAGTAGACCAGGCAGACGCAGAGCAAATGTCCAGATCCAGATCCAGATCCAGATCCAGATCCAACGGAGCAGATCCACAGCCGATAGCAGAGGATCCAGTGCAGCAAAAAGGAAAGAGCAGCTGTTGCTTTAAGGCAACAGAAGAGCCTCCGCCAATAGGCAGTCTCAAAGGACGTGCCTGGGCGGGGCCTGAACAGCTGATTGCAGATCAGCTGTAGAGCGGCCGGCAGAAAAACCGCGGTAGGGGTTTAAATCCCTTCCAGGCTAAAAAAAAGAAACCGCACACAACTGGAGCCTTTAAGGCTCCGGAGCGGTTTCCAAGGGGCCTAGAAATAAGGCTGTTGATTGCAGAGTTTTGGTGTCAGAAGCCCTAAAAAGGGCTGGATCAGACCGGGTCCCAGGGAGCAAAGGATTCGATCCCAGACGGTTGCTTAATCAGGCGATCTTCAAACAGGACCCCGGGCGGATACTACACTCGAGCTTACCTCACCTTACGGCGCACACAGACGTACTCTCCCCCTCCCAAGACACCCCCCAGCGCGGGGGAATAGAAATTTTCTAAGTCCCGCCCGCTCGCTCACCGTCCGCCACCCTCTCCTGGCTCACGGCGACCGGAGCAAGACCGACCGACTCACCCACCCCGCGTGCCTCTTCCGGCCTACCCTCCCTCGCCCCAGGGAGGCCCAGGTGGTGGTGGGGCGCCGGGGTCCCTCTGGGCGGCGCCCAGCTCTCCTCCCTCCCTCCCTCCTGCCTTCCTCCCTTCCCGGCAGCCCCCGGGGCTCATCTGCAGACAGGCTCCGCCCCCTCTCCCCACAGTCTTTTTGTCTTTGCCTCTGCTCTTCCGAGCCCTCACTCCCGTTCCTGATTTAAAAAAAAAAAAAAAAAAAAAAAGGAAAATGAAAATGAAAAAAAGCGGCGGCTTGCCAATGCTGCCTTTGGAAAAACCTCCCCCAGGAGACCAGGGAGAGGCAGAGCAATGCCGCAGCGAGAAAGTACGCTCCGCGTCTCCCTGGTCCGCTGGGGGTTCCCCCCAGCGGACCAGGGAGACGCGGAGTGGCTTTGCTCCCTGCAGCATTGCTCGGAGTCTCCCTGGTCTGCTGGGGGGGCAGCAGACGGGGGGGCGGGGCGGCAGGGGGCCAGTAGACCAGGCAGACGCAGAGCAAATGTCCAGATCCAGATCCAGATCCAGATCCAACGGAGCAGATCCACAGCCGATAGCAGAGGATCCAGTGCAGCAAAAAGGAAAGAGCAGCTGTTGCTTTAAGGCAACAGAAGAGCCTCCGCCAATAGGCAGTCTCAAAGGACGTGCCTGGGCGGGGCCTGAATAGCTGATTGCAGATCAGCTGTAGAGCGGCCGGCAGAAAAACCGCGGTAGGGGTTTAAATCCCTTCCAGGCTAAAAAAAAGAAACCGCACACAACTGGAGCCTTTAAGGCTCCGGAGCGGTTTCCAAGGGGCCTAGAAATAAGGCTGTTGATTGCAGAGTTTTGGTGTCAGAAGCCCTAAAAAGGGCTGGATCAGACTGGGTCCCAGGGAGCAAAGGATTCGATCCCAGGCGGTTGCTTAATCAGGCGATCTTCAAACAGGACCCCGGGCGGATACTACACTCGAGCTTACCTCACCTTACGGCGCACACAGACGTACTCTCCCCCTCCCAAGACACCCCCCAGCGCGGGGGAATAGAAATTTTCTAAGTCCCGCCCGCTCGCTCACCGTCCGCCACCCTCTCCTGGCTCACGGCGACCGGAGCAAGACCGACCGACTCACCCACCCCGCGTGCCTCTTCCGGCCTACCCTCCCTCGCCCCAGGGAGGCCCAGGTGGTGGTGGGGCGCCGGGGTCCCTCTGGGCGGCGCCCAGCTCTCCTCCCTCCCTCCCTCCTGCCTTCCTCCCTTCCCGGCAGCCCCCGGGGCTCATCTGCAGACAGGCTCCGCCCCCTCTCCCCACAGTCTTTTTGTCTTTGCCTCTGCTCTTCCGAGCCCTCACTCCCGTTCCTGATTTAAAAAAAAAAAAAAAAAAAAAAAAAAGGAAAATGAAAATGAAAATGAAAATGAAAAAAAGCGGCGGCTTGCCAATGCTGCCTTTGGAAAAACCTCCCCCAGGAGACCAGGGAGAGGCAGAGCAATGCCGCAGCGAGAAAGTACGCTCCGCGTCTCCCTGGTCCGCTGGGGGTTCCCCCCAGCGGACCAGGGAGACGCGGAGTGGCTTTGCTCCCTGCAGCATTGCTCGGAGACTCCCTGGTCTGCTGGGGGGGCAGCAGACGGGGGGGGGGGCGGCAGGGGGCCAGTAGACCAGGCAGACGCAGAGCAAATGTCCAGATCCAGATCCAGATCCAGATCCAACGGAGCAGATCCACAGCCGATAGCAGAGGATCCAGTGCAGCAAAAAGGAAAGAGCAGCTGTTGCTTTAAGGCAACAGAAGAGCCTCCGCCAATAGGCAGTCTCAAAGGACGTGCCTGGGCGGGGCCTGAACAGCTGATTGCAGATCAGCTGTAGAGCGGCCGGCAGAAAAACCGCGGTAGGGGTTTAAATCCCTTCCAGGCTAAAAAAAAGAAACCGCACACAACTGGAGCCTTTAAGGCTCCGGAGCGGTTTCCAAGGGGCCTAGAAATAAGGCTGTTGATTGCAGAGTTTTGGTGTCAGAAGCCCTAAAAAGGGCTGGATCAGACCGGGTCCCAGGGAGCAAAGGATTCGATCCCAGGCGGTTGCTTAATCAGGCGATCTTCAAACAGGACCCCGGGCGGATACTACACTCGAGCTTACCTCACCTTACGGCGCACACAGACGTACTCTCCCCCTCCCAAGACACCCCCCAGCGCGGGGGAATAGAAATTTTCTAAGTCCCGCCCGCTCGCTCACCGTCCGCCACCCTCTCCTGGCTCACGGCGACCGGAGCAAGACCGACCGACTCACCCACCCCGCGTGCCTCTTCCGGCCTACCCTCCCTCGCCCCAGGGAGGCCCAGGTGGTGGTGGGGCGCCGGGGTCCCTCTGGGCGGCGCCCAGCTCTCCTCCCTCCCTCCCTCCTGCCTTCCTCCCTTCCCGGCAGCCCCCGGGGCTCATCTGCAGACAGGCTCCGCCCCCTCTCCCCACAGTCTTTTTGTCTTTGCCTCTGCTCTTCCGAGCCCTCACTCCCGTTCCTGATTTAAAAAAAAAGGAAAATGAAAATGAAAAAAAGCGGCGGCTTGCCAATGCTGCCTTTGGAAAAACCTCCCCCAGGAGACCAGGGAGAGGCAGAGCAATGCCGCAGCGAGAAAGTACGCTCCGCGTCTCCCTGGTCCGCTGGGGGTTCCCCCCAGCGGACCAGGGAGACGCGGAGTGGCTTTGCTCCCTGCAGCATTGCTCGGAGTCTCCCTGGTCTGCTGGGGGGGCAGCAGACGGGGGGGGGGGGCGGCAGGGGGCCAGTAGACCAGGCAGACGCAGAGCAAATGTCCAGATCCAGATCCAGATCCAGATCCAACGGAGCAGATCCACAGCCGATAGCAGAGGATCCAGTGCAGCAAAAAGGAAAGAGCAGCTGTTGCTTTAAGGCAACAGAAGAGCCTCCGCCAATAGGCAGTCTCAAAGGACGTGCCTGGGCGGGGCCTGAACAGCTGATTGCAGATCAGCTGTAGAGCGGCCGGCAGAAAAACCGCGGTAGGGGTTTAAATCCCTTCCAGGCTAAAAAAAAGAAACCGCACACAACTGGAGCCTTTAAGGCTCCGGAGCGGTTTCCAAGGGGCCTAGAAATAAGGCTGTTGATTGCAGAGTTTTGGTGTCAGAAGCCCTAAAAAGGGCTGGATCAGACCGGGTCCCAGGGAGCAAAGGATTCGATCCCAGGCGGTTGCTTAATCAGGCGATCTTCAAACAGGACCCCGGGCGGATACTACACTCGAGCTTACCTCACCTTACGGCGCACACAGACGTACTCTCCCCCTCCCAAGACACCCCCCAGCGCGGGGGAATAGAAATTTTCTAAGTCCCGCCCGCTCGCTCACCGTCCGCCACCCTCTCCTGGCTCACGGCGACCGGAGCAAGACCGACCGACTCACCCACCCCGCGTGCCTCTTCCGGCCTACCCTCCCTCGCCCCAGGGAGGCCCAGGTGGTGGTGGGGCGCCGGGGTCCCTCTGGGCGGCGCCCAGCTCTCCTCCCTCCCTCCCTCCTGCCTTCCTCCCTTCCCGGCAGCCCCCGGGGCTCATCTGCAGACAGGCTCCGCCCCCTCTCCCCACAGTCTTTTTGTCTTTGCCTCTGCTCTTCCGAGCCCTCACTCCCGTTCCTGATTTAAAAAAAAAAAAAAAAAAAAAAAAAGGAAAATGAAAATGAAAAAAAGCGGCGGCTTGCCAATGCTGCCTTTGGAAAAACCTCCCCCAGGAGACCAGGGAGAGGCAGAGCAATGCCGCAGCGAGAAAGTACGCTCCGCGTCTCCCTGGTCCGCTGGGGGTTCCCCCCAGCGGACCAGGGAGACGCGGAGTGGCTTTGCTCCCTGCAGCATTGCTCGGAGTCTCCCTGGTCTGCTGGGGGGGGCAGCAGACGGGGGGGGGGGGGCGGCAGGGGGCCAGTAGACCAGGCAGACGCAGAGCAAATGTCCAGATCCAGATCCAGATCCAGATCCAGATCCAACGGAGCAGATCCACAGCCGATAGCAGAGGATCCAGTGCAGCAAAAAGGAAAGAGCAGCTGTTGCTTTAAGGCAACAGAAGAGCCTCCGCCAATAGGCAGTCTCAAAGGACGTGCCTGGGCGGGGCCTTAACAGCTGATTGCAGATCAGCTGTAGAGCGGCCGGCAGAAAAACCGCGGTAGGGGTTTAAATCCCTTCCAGGCTAAAAAAAAGAAACCGCACACAACTGGAGCCTTTAAGGCTCCGGAGCGGTTTCCAAGGGGCCTAGAAATAAGGCTGTTGATTGCAGAGTTTTGGTGTCAGAAGCCCTAAAAAGGGCTGGATCAGACCGGGTCCCAGGGAGCAAAGGATTCGATCCCAGGCGGTTGCTTAATCAGGCGATCTTCAAACAGGACCCCGGGCGGATACTACACTCGAGCTTACCTCACCTTACGGCGCACACAGACGTACTCTCCCCCTCCCAAGACACCCCCCAGCGCGGGGGAATAGAAATTTTCTAAGTCCCGCCCGCTCGCTCACCGTCCGCCACCCTCTCCTGGCTCACGGCGACCGGAGCAAGACCGACCGACTCACCCACCCCGCGTGCCTCTTCCGGCCTACCCTCCCTCGCCCCAGGGAGGCCCAGGTGGTGGTGGGGCGCCGGGGTCCCTCTGGGCGGCGCCCAGCTCTCCTCCCTCCCTCCCTCCTGTCTTCCTCCCTTCCCGGCAGCCCCCGGGGCTCATCTGCAGACAGGCTCCGCCCCCTCTCCCCACAGTCTTTTTGTCTTTGCCTCTGCTCTTCCGAGCCCTCACTCCCGTTCCTGATTTAAAAAAAAAAAAAAAAAAAAAAAAGGAAAATGAAAATGAAAAAAAGCGGCGGCTTGCCAATGCTGCCTTTGGAAAAACCTCCCCCAGGAGACCAGGGAGAGGCAGAGCAATGCCGCAGCGAGAAAGTACGCTCCGCGTCTCCCTGGTCCGCTGGGGGTTCCCCCCAGCGGACCAGGGAGACGCGGAGTGGCTTTGCTCCCTGCAGCATTGCTCGGAGTCTCCCTGGTCTGCTGGGGGGGCAGCAGACGGGGGGGGGGGCGGCAGGGGGCCAGTAGACCAGGCAGACGCAGAGCAAATGTCCAGATCCAGATCCAGATCCAGATCCAACGGAGCAGATCCACAGCCGATAGCAGAGGATCCAGTGCAGCAAAAAGGAAAGAGCAGCTGTTGCTTTAAGGCAACAGAAGAGCCTCCGCCAATAGGCAGTCTCAAAGGACGTGCCTGGGCGGGGCCTGAACAGCTGATTGCAGATCAGCTGTAGAGCGGCCGGCAGAAAAACCGCGGTAGGGGTTTAAATCCCTTCCAGGCTAAAAAAAAGAAACCGCACACAACTGGAGCCTTTAAGGCTCCGGAGCGGTTTCCAAGGGGCCTAGAAATAAGGCTGTTGATTGCAGAGTTTTGGTGTCAGAAGCCCTAAAAAGGGCTGGATCAGACCGGGTCCCAGGGAGCAAAGGATTCGATCCCAGGCGGTTGCTTAATCAGGCGATCTTCAAACAGGACCCCGGGCGGATACTACACTCGAGCTTACCTCACCTTACGGCGCACACAGACGTACTCTCCCCCTCCCAAGACACCCCCCAGCGCGGGGGAATAGAAATTTTCTAAGTCCCGCCCGCTCGCTCACCGTCCGCCACCCTCTCCTGGCTCACGGCGACCGGAGCAAGACCGACCGACTCACCCACCCCGCGTGCCTCTTCCGGCCTACCCTCCCTCGCCCCAGGGAGGCCCAGGTGGTGGTGGGGCGCCGGGGTCCCTCTGGGCGGCGCCCAGCTCTCCTCCCTCCCTCCCTCCTGCCTTCCTCCCTTCCCGGCAGCCCCCGGGGCTCATCTGCAGACAGGCTCCGCCCCCTCTCCCCACAGTCTTTTTGTCTTTGCCTCTGCTCTTCCGAGCCCTCACTCCCGTTCCTGATTTAAAAAAAAAAAAAAAAAAAAAAGGAAAATGAAAATGAAAAAAAGCGGCGGCTTGCCAATGCTGCCTTTGGAAAAACCTCCCCCAGGAGACCAGGGAGAGGCAGAGCAATGCCGCAGCGAGAAAGTACGCTCCGCGTCTCCCTGGTCCGCTGGGGGTTCCCCCCAGCGGACCAGGGAGACGCGGAGTGGCTTTGCTCCCTGCAGCATTGCTCGGAGTCTCCCTGGTCTGCTGGGGGGGCAGCAGACGGGGGGGGGCGGCAGGGGGCCAGTAGACCAGGCAGACGCAGAGCAAATGTCCAGATCCAGATCCAGATCCAGATCCAACGGAGCAGATCCACAGCCGATAGCAGAGGATCCAGTGCAGCAAAAAGGAAAGAGCAGCTGTTGCTTTAAGGCAACAGAAGAGCCTCCGCCAATAGGCAGTCTCAAAGGACGTGCCTGGGCGGGGCCTGAACAGCTGATTGCAGATCAGCTGTAGAGCGGCCGGCAGAAAAACCGCGGTAGGGGTTTAAATCCCTTCCAGGCTAAAAAAAAGAAACCGCACACAACTGGAGCCTTTAAGGCTCCGGAGCGGTTTCCAAGGGGCCTAGAAATAAGGCTGTTGATTGCAGAGTTTTGGTGTCAGAAGCCCTAAAAAGGGCTGGATCAGACCGGGTCCCAGGGAGCAAAGGATTCGATCCCAGGCGGTTGCTTAATCAGGCGATCTTCAAACAGGACCCCGGGCGGATACTACACTCGAGCTTACCTCACCTTACGGCGCACACAGACGTACTCTCCCCCTCCCAAGACACCCCCCAGCGCGGGGGAATAGAAATTTTCTAAGTCCCGCCCGCTCGCTCACCGTCCGCCACCCTCTCCTGGCTCACGGCGACCGGAGCAAGACCGACCGACTCACCCACCCCGCGTGCCTCTTCCGGCCTACCCTCCCTCGCCCCAGGGAGGCCCAGGTGGTGGTGGGGCGCCGGGGTCCCTCTGGGCGGCGCCCAGCTCTCCTCCCTCCCTCCCTCCTGCCTTCCTCCCTTCCCGGCAGCCCCCGGGGCTCATCTGCAGACAGGCTCCGCCCCCTCTCCCCACAGTCTTTTTGTCTTTGCCTCTGCTCTTCCGAGCCCTCACTCCCGTTCCTGATTTAAAAAAAAAAAAAAAAAAAAAAAAAAAGGAAAATGAAAATGAAAAAAAGCGGCGGCTTGCCAATGCTGCCTTTGGAAAAACCTCCCCCAGGAGACCAGGGAGAGGCAGAGCAATGCCGCAGCGAGAAAGTACGCTCCGCGTCTCCCTGGTCCGCTGGGGGTTCCCCCCAGCGGACCAGGGAGACGCGGAGTGGCTTTGCTCCCTGCAGCATTGCTCGGAGTCTCCCTGGTCTGCTGGGGGGGGCAGCAGACGGGGGGGGGGGGCGGCAGGGGGCCAGTAGACCAGGCAGACGCAGAGCAAATGTCCAGATCCAGATCCAGATCCAGATCCAGATCCAGATCCAACGGAGCAGATCCACAGCCGATAGCAGAGGATCCAGTGCAGCAAAAAGGAAAGAGCAGCTGTTGCTTTAAGGCAACAGAAGAGCCTCCGCCAATAGGCAGTCTCAAAGGACGTGCCTGGGCGGGGCCTGAACAGCTGATTGCAGATCAGCTGTAGAGCGGCCGGCAGAAAAACCGCGGTAGGGGTTTAAATCCCTTCCAGGCTAAAAAAAAGAAACCGCACACAACTGGAGCCTTTAAGGCTCCGGAGCGGTTTCCAAGGGGCCTAGAAATAAGGCTGTTGATTGCAGAGTTTTGGTGTCAGAAGCCCTAAAAAGGGCTGGATCAGACCGGGTCCCAGGGAGCAAAGGATTCGATCCCAGGCGGTTGCTTAATCAGGCGATCTTCAAACAGGACCCCGGGCGGATACTACACTCGAGCTTACCTCACCTTACGGCGCACACAGACGTACTCTCCCCCTCCCAAGACACCCCCCAGCGCGGGGGAATAGAAATTTTCTAAGTCCCGCCCGCTCGCTCACCGTCCGCCACCCTCTCCTGGCTCACGGCGACCGGAGCAAGACCGACCGACTCACCCACCCCGCGTGCCTCTTCCGGCCTACCCTCCCTCGCCCCAGGGAGGCCCAGGTGGTGGTGGGGCGCCGGGGTCCCTCTGGGCGGCGCCCAGCTCTCCTCCCTCCCTCCCTCCTGCCTTCCTCCCTTCCCGGCAGCCCCCGGGGCTCATCTGCAGACAGGCTCCGCCCCCTCTCCCCACAGTCTTTTTGTCTTTGCCTCTGCTCTTCCGAGCCCTCACTCCCGTTCCTGATTTAAAAAAAAAAAAAAAAAAAAAAAAAGGAAAATGAAAATGAAAAAAAGCGGCGGCTTGCCAATGCTGCCTTTGGAAAAACCTCCCCCAGGAGACCAGGGAGAGGCAGAGCAATGCCGCAGCGAGAAAGTACGCTCCGCGTCTCCCTGGTCCGCTGGGGGTTCCCCCCAGCGGACCAGGGAGACGCGGAGTGGCTTTGCTCCCTGCAGCATTGCTCGGAGTCTCCCTGGTCTGCTGGGGGGGCAGCAGACGGGGGGGGGCGGCAGGGGGCCAGTAGACCAGGCAGACGCAGAGCAAATGTCCAGATCCAGATCCAGATCCAGATCCAACGGAGCAGATCCACAGCCGATAGCAGAGGATCCAGTGCAGCAAAAAGGAAAGAGCAGCTGTTGCTTTAAGGCAACAGAAGAGCCTCCGCCAATAGGCAGTCTCAAAGGACGTGCCTGGGCGGGGCCTGAACAGCTGATTGCAGATCAGCTGTAGAGCGGCCGGCAGAAAAACCGCGGTAGGGGTTTAAATCCCTTCCAGGCTAAAAAAAAGAAACCGCACACAACTGGAGCCTTTAAGGCTCCGGAGCGGTTTCCAAGGGGCCTAGAAATAAGGCTGTTGATTGCAGAGTTTTGGTGTCAGAAGCCCTAAAAAGGGCTGGATCAGACCGGGTCCCAGGGAGCAAAGGATTCGATCCCAGGCGGTTGCTTAATCAGGCGATCTTCAAACAGGACCCCGGGCGGATACTACACTCGAGCTTACCTCACCTTACGGCGCACACAGACGTACTCTCCCCCTCCCAAGACACCCCCCAGCGCGGGGGAATAGAAATTTTCTAAGTCCCGCCCGCTCGCTCACCGTCCGCCACCCTCTCCTGGCTCACGGCGACCGGAGCAAGACCGACCGACTCACCCACCCCGCGTGCCTCTTCCGGCCTACCCTCCCTCGCCCCAGGGAGGCCCAGGTGGTGGTGGGGCACCGGGGTCCCTCTGGGCGGCGCCCAGCTCTCCTCCCTCCCTCCCTCCTGCCTTCCTCCCTTCCCGGCAGCCCCCGGGGCTCATCTGCAGACAGGCTCCGCCCCCTCTCCCCACAGTCTTTTTGTCTTTGCCTCTGCTCTTCCGAGCCCTCACTCCCGTTCCTGATTTAAAAAAAAAAAAAAAAAAAAAAAGGAAAATGAAAATGAAAAAAAGCGGCGGCTTGCCAATGCTGCCTTTGGAAAAACCTCCCCCAGGAGACCAGGGAGAGGCAGAGCAATGCCGCAGCGAGAAAGTACGCTCCGCGTCTCCCTGGTCCGCTGGGGGTTCCCCCCAGCGGACCAGGGAGACGCGGAGTGGCTTTGCTCCCTGCAGCATTGCTCGGAGTCTCCCTGGTCTGCTGGGGGGGGCAGCAGACGGGGGGGGGGGGCGGCAGGGGGCCAGTAGACCAGGCAGACGCAGAGCAAATGTCCAGATCCAGATCCAGATCCAGATCCAGATCCAACGGAGCAGATCCACAGCCGATAGCAGAGGATCCAGTGCAGCAAAAAGGAAAGAGCAGCTGTTGCTTTAAGGCAACAGAAGAGCCTCCGCCAATAGGCAGTCTCAAAGGACGTGCCTGGGCGGGGCCTGAACAGCTGATTGCAGATCAGCTGTAGAGCGGCCGGCAGAAAAACCGCGGTAGGGGTTTAAATCCCTTCCAGGCTAAAAAAAAGAAACCGCACACAACTGGAGCCTTTAAGGCTCCGGAGCGGTTTCCAAGGGGCCTAGAAATAAGGCTGTTGATTGCAGAGTTTTGGTGTCAGAAGCCCTAAAAAGGGCTGGATCAGACCGGGTCCCAGGGAGCAAAGGATTCGATCCCAGGCGGTTGCTTAATCAGGCGATCTTCAAACAGGACCCCGGGCAGATACTACACTCGAGCTTACCTCACCTTACGGCGCACACAGACGTACTCTCCCCCTCCCAAGACACCCCCCAGCGCGGGGGAATAGAAATTTTCTAAGTCCCGCCCGCTCGCTCACCGTCCGCCACCCTCTCCTGGCTCACGGCGACCGGAGCAAGACCGACCGACTCACCCACCCCGCGTGCCTCTTCCGGCCTACCCTCCCTCGCCCCAGGGAGGCCCAGGTGGTGGTGGGGCGCCGGGGTCCCTCTGGGCGGCGCACAGCTCTCCTCCCTCCCTCCCTCCTGCCTTCCTCCCTTCCCGGCAGCCCCCGGGGCTCATCTGCAGACAGGCTCCGCCCCCTCTCCCCACAGTCTTTTTGTCTTTGCCTCTGCTCTTCCGAGCCCTCACTCCCGTTCCTGATTTAAAAAAAAAAAAAAAAAAAAAAAGGAAAATGAAAATGAAAATGAAAAAAAGCGGCGGCTTGCCAATGCTGCCTTTGGAAAAACCTCCCCCAGGAGACCAGGGAGAGGCAGAGCAATGCCGCAGCGAGAAAGTACGCTCCGCGTCTCCCTGGTCCGCTGGGGGTTCCCCCCAGCGGACCAGGGAGACGCGGAGTGGCTTTGCTCCCTGCAGCATTGCTCGGAGTCTCCCTGGTCTGCTGGGGGGGCAGCAGACGGGGGGGGGGCGGCAGGGGGCCAGTAGACCAGGCAGACGCAGAGCAAATGTCCAGATCCAGATCCAGATCCAGATCCAACGGAGCAGATCCACAGCCGATAGCAGAGGATCCAGTGCAGCAAAAAGGAAAGAGCAGCTGTTGCTTTAAGGCAACAGAAGAGCCTCCGCCAATAGGCAGTCTCAAAGGACGTGCCTGGGCGGGGCCTGAATAGCTGATTGCAGATCAGCTGTAGAGCGGCCGGCAGAAAAACCGCGGTAGGGGTTTAAATCCCTTCCAGGCTAAAAAAAAGAAACCGCACACAACTGGAGCCTTTAAGGCTCCGGAGCGGTTTCTAAGGGGCCTAGAAATAAGGCTGTTGATTGCAGAGTTTTGGTGTCAGAAGCCCTAAAAAGGGCTGGATCAGACTGGGTCCCAGGGAGCAAAGGATTCGATCCCAGGCGGTTGCTTAATCAGGCGATTTTCAAACAGGACCCCGGGCGGATACTACACTCGAGCTTACCTCACCTTACGGCGCACACAGACGTACTCTCCCCCTCCCAAGACACCCCCCAGTGCGGGGGAATAGAAATTTTCTAAGTCCCGCCCGCTCGCTCACCGTCCGCCACCCTCTCCTGGCTCACGGCGACCGGAGCAAGACCGACCGACTCACCCACCCCGCGTGCCTCTTCCGGCCTACCCTCCCTCGCCCCAGGGAGGCCCAGGTGGTGGTGGGGTGCCGGGGTCCCTCTGGGCGGCGCCCAGCTCTCCTCCCTCCCTCCCTCCTGCCTTCCTCCCTTCCCGGCAGCCCCCGGGGCTCATCTGCAGACAGGCTCCGCCCCCTCTCCCCACAGTCTTTTTGTCTTTGCCTCTGCTCTTCCGAGCCCTCACTCCCGTTCCTGATTTAAAAAAAAAAAAAAAAAAAAAAAAAAAAAAAAAAAAAAAGGAAAATGAAAATGAAAAAAAGCGGCGGCTTGCCAATGCTGCCTTTGGAAAAACCTCCCCCAGGAGACCAGGGAGAGGCAGAGCAATGCCGCAGCGAGAAAGTACGCTCCGCGTCTCCCTGGTCCGCTGGGGGTTCCCCCCATCGGACCAGGGAGACGCGGAGTGGCTTTGCTCCCTGCAGCATTGCTCGGAGTCTCCCTGGTCTGCTGGGGGGGCAGCAGACGGGGGGGGGGCGGCAGGGGGCCAGTAGACCAGGCAGACGCAGAGCAAATGTCCAGATCCAGATCCAGATCCAGATCCAGATCCAACGGAGCAGATCCACAGCCGATAGCAGAGGATCCAGTGCAGCAAAAAGGAAAGAGCAGCTGTTGCTTTAAGGCAACAGAAGAGCCTCCGCCAATAGGCAGTCTCAAAGGACATGCCTGGGCGGGGCCTGAACAGCTGATTGCAGATCAGCTGTAGAGCGGCCGGCAGAAAAACCGCGGTAGGGGTTTAAATCCCTTCCAGGCTAAAAAAAAGAAACCGCACACAACTGGAGCCTTTAAGGCTCCGGAGCGGTTTCCAAGGGGCCTAGAAATAAGGCTGTTGATTGCAGAGTTTTGGTGTCAGAAGCCCTAAAAAGGGCTGGATCAGACCGGGTCCCAGGGAGCAAAGGATTCGATCCCAGGCGGTCGCTTAATCAGGCGATCTTCAAACAGGACCCCGGGCGGATACTACACTCGAGCTTACCTCACCTTACGGCGCACACAGACGTACTCTCCCGCTCCCAAGACACCCCCCAGCGCGGGGGAATAGAAATTTTCTAAGTCCCGCCCGCTCGCTCACCGTCCGCCACCCTCTCCTGGCTCACGGCGACCGGAGCAAGACCGACCGACTCACCCACCCCGCGTGCCTCTTCCGGCCTACCCTCCCTCGCCCCAGGGAGGCCCAGGTGGTGGTGGGGCGCCGGGGTCCCTCTGGGCGGCGCCCAGCTCTCCTCCCTCCCTCCCTCCTGCCTTCCTCCCTTCCCGGCAGCCCCCGGGGCTCATCTGCAGACAGGCTCCGCCCCCTCTCCCCACAGTCTTTTTGTCTTTGCCTCTGCTCTTCCGAGCCCTCACTCCCGTTCCTGATTTAAAAAAAAAAAAAAAAAAAAAAAAAAGGAAAATGAAAATGAAAAAAAGCGGCGGCTTGCCAATGCTGCCTTTGGAAAAACCTCCCCCAGGAGACCAGGGAGAGGCAGAGCAATGCCGCAGCGAGAAAGTACGCTCCGCGTCTCCCTGGTCCGCTGGGGGTTCCCCCCAGCGGACCAGGGAGACGCGGAGTGGCTTTGCTCCCTGCAGCATTGCTCGGAGTCTCCCTGGTCTGCTGGGGGGGCAGCAGACGGGGGTGGGGGGGGCGGCAGGGGGCCAGTAGACCAGGCAGACGCAGAGCTAATGTCCAGATCCAGATCCAGATCCAGATCCAACGGAGCAGATCCACAGCCGATAGCAGAGGATCCAGTGCAGCAAAAAGGAAAGAGCAGCTGTTGCTTTAAGGCAACAGAAGAGCCTCCGCCAATAGGCAGTCTCAAAGGACGTGCCTGGGCGGGGCCTGAACAGCTGATTGCAGATCAGCTGTAGAGCGGCCGGCAGAAAAACCGCGGTAGGGGTTTAAATCCCTTCCAGGCTAAAAAAAAGAAACCGCACACAACTGGAGCCTTTAAGGCTCCGGAGCGGTTTCCAAGGGGCCTAGAAATAAGGCTGTTGATTGCAGAGTTTTGGTGTCAGAAGCCCTAAAAAGGGCTGGATCAGACCGGGTCCCAGGGAGCAAAGGATTCGATCCCAGGCGGTTGCTTAATCAGGCGATCTTCAAACAGGACCCCGGGCGGATACTACACTCGAGCTTACCTCACCTTACGGCGCACACAGACGTACTCTCCCCCTCCCAAGACACCCCCCAGCGCGGGGGAATAGAAATTTTCTAAGTCCCGCCCGCTCGCTCACCGTCCGCCACCCTCTCCTGGCTCACGGCGACCGGAGCAAGACCGACCGACTCACCCACCCCGCGTGCCTCTTCCGGCCTACCCTCCCTCGCCCCAGGGAGGCCCAGGTGGTGGTGGGGCGCCGGGGTCCCTCTGGGCGGCGCCCAGCTCTCCTCCCTCCCTCCCTCCTGCCTTCCTCCCTTCCCGGCAGCCCCCGGGGCTCATCTGCAGACAGGCTCCGCCCCCTCTCCCCACAGTCTTTTTGTCTTTGCCTCTGCTCTTCCGAGCCCTCACTCCCGTTCCTGATTTAAAAAAAAAAAAAAGGAAAATGAAAATGAAAAAAAGCGGCGGCTTGCCAATGCTGCCTTTGGAAAAACCTCCCCCAGGAGACCAGGGAGAGGCAGAGCAATGCCGCAGCGAGAAAGTACGCTCCGCGTCTCCCTGGTCCGCTGGGGGTTCCCCCCAGCGGACCAGGGAGACGCGGAGTGGCTTTGCTCCCTGCAGCATTGCTCGGAGTCTCCCTGGTCTGCTGGGGGGGCAGCAGACGGGGGGGGGGGGGGCGGCAGGGGGCCAGTAGACCAGGCAGACGCAGAGCAAATGTCCAGATCCAGATCCAGATCCAGATCCAACGGAGCAGATCCACAGCCGATAGCAGAGGATCCAGTGCAGCAAAAAGGAAAGAGCAGCTGTTGCTTTAAGGCAACAGAAGAGCCTCCGCCAATAGGCAGTCTCAAAGGACGTGCCTGGGCGGGGCCTGAACAGCTGATTGCAGATCAGCTGTAGAGCGGCCGGCAGAAAAACCGCGGTAGGGGTTTAAATCCCTTCCAGGCTAAAAAAAAGAAACCGCACACAACTGGAGCCTTTAAGGCTCCGGAGCGGTTTCCAAGGGGCCTAGAAATAAGGCTGTTGATTGCAGAGTTTTGGTGTCAGAAGCCCTAAAAAGGGCTGGATCAGACCGGGTCCCAGGGAGCAAAGGATTCGATCCCAGGCGGTTGCTTAATCAGGCGATCTTCAAACAGGACCCCGGGCGGATACTACACTCGAGCTTACCTCACCTTACGGCACACACAGACGTACTCTCCCCCTCCCAAGACACCCCCCAGCGCGGGGGAATAGAAATTTTCTAAGTCCCGCCCGCTCGCTCACCGTCCGCCACCCTCTCCTGGCTCACGGCGACCGGAGCAAGACCGACCGACTCACCCACCCCGCGTGCCTCTTCCGGCCTACCCTCCCTCGCCCCAGGGAGGCCCAGGTGGTGGTGGGGCGCCGGGGTCCCTCTGGGCGGCGCCCAGCTCTCCTCCCTCCCTCCCTCCTGCCTTCCTCCCTTCCCGGCAGCCCCCGGGGCTCATCTGCAGACAGGCTCCGCCCCCTCTCCCCACAGTCTTTTTGTCTTTGCCTCTGCTCTTCCGAGCCCTCACTCCCGTTCCTGATTTTAAAAAAAAAAAAAAAAAAAAAAAAGGAAAATGAAAATGAAAAAAAGCGGCGGCTTGCCAATGCTGCCTTTGGAAAAACCTCCCCCAGGAGACCAGGGAGAGGCAGAGCAATGCCGCAGCGAGAAAGTACGCTCCGCGTCTCCCTGGTCCGCTGGGGGTTCCCCCCAGCGGACCAGGGAGACGCGGAGTGGCTTTGCTCCCTGCAGCATTGCTCGGAGTCTCCCTGGTCTGCTGGGGGGGCAGCAGACGGGGGGGGGGGGGGCGGCAGGGGGCCAGTAGACCAGGCAGACGCAGAGCAAATGTCCAGATCCAGATCCAGATCCAGATCCAACGGAGCAGATCCACAGCCGATAGCAGAGGATCCAGTGCAGCAAAAAGGAAAGAGCAGCTGTTGCTTTAAGGCAACAGAAGAGCCTCCGCCAATAGGCAGTCTCAAAGGACGTGCCTGGGCGGGGCCTGAACAGCTGATTGCAGATCAGCTGTAGAGCGGCCGGCAGAAAAACCGCGGTAGGGGTTTAAATCCCTTCCAGGCTAAAAAAAAGAAACCGCACACAACTGGAGCCTTTAAGGCTCCGGAGCGGTTTCCAAGGGGCCTAGAAATAAGGCTGTTGATTGCAGAGTTTTGGTGTCAGAAGCCCTAAAAAGGGCTGGATCAGACCGGGTCCCAGGGAGCAAAGGATTCGATCCCAGGCGGTTGCTTAATCAGGCGATCTTCAAACAGGACCCCGGGCGGATACTACACTCGAGCTTACCTCACCTTACGGCGCACACAGACGTACTCTCCCCCTCCCAAGACACCCCCCAGCGCGGGGGAATAGAAATTTTCTAAGTCCCGCCCGCTCGCTCACCGTCCGCCACCCTCTCCTGGCTCACGGCGACCGGAGCAAGACCGACCGACTCACCCACCCCGCGTGCCTCTTCCGGCCTACCCTCCCTCGCCCCAGGGAGGCCCAGGTGGTGGTGGGGCGCCGGGGTCCCTCTGGGCGGCGCCCAGCTCTCCTCCCTCCCTCCCTCCTGCCTTCCTCCCTTCCCGGCAGCCCCCGGGGCTCATCTGCAGACAGGCTCCGCCCCCTCTCCCCACAGTCTTTTTGTCTTTGCCTCTGCTCTTCCGAGCCCTCACTCCCGTTCCTGATTTTAAAAAAAAAAAAAAAAAGGAAAATGAAAATGAAAAAAAGCGGCGGCTTGCCAATGCTGCCTTTGGAAAAACCTCCCCCAGGAGACCAGGGAGAGGCAGAGCAATGCCGCAGCGAGAAAGTACGCTCCGCGTCTCCCTGGTCCGCTGGGGGTTTCCCCCAGCGGACCAGGGAGACGCGGAGTGGCTTTGCTCCCTGCAGCATTGCTCGGAGTCTCCCTGGTCTGCTGGGGGGGCAGCAGACGGGGGGGAGGGCGGCAGGGGGCCAGTAGACCAGGCAGACGCAGAGCAAATGTCCAGATCCAGATCCAGATCCAGATCCAACGGAGCAGATCCACAGCCGATAGCAGAGGATCCAGTGCAGCAAAAAGGAAAGAGCAGCTGTTGCTTTAAGGCAACAGAAGAGCCTCCGCCAATAGGCAGTCTCAAAGGACGTGCCTGGGCGGGGCCTGAACAGCTGATTGCAGATCAGCTGTAGAGCGGCCGGCAGAAAAACCGCGGTAGGGGTTTAAATCCCTTCCAGGCTAAAAAAAAGAAACCGCACACAACTGGAGCCTTTAAGGCTCCGGAGCGGTTTCCAAGGGGCCTAGAAATAAGGCTGTTGATTGCAGAGTTTTGGTGTCAGAAGCCCTAAAAAGGGCTGGATCAGACCGGGTCCCAGGGAGCAAAGGATTCGATCCCAGGCGGTTGCTTAATCAGGCGATCTTCAAACAGGACCCCGGGCGGATACTACACTCGAGCTTACCTCACCTTACGGCGCACACAGACGTACTCTCCCCCTCCCAAGACACCCCCCAGCGCGGGGGAATAGAAATTTTCTAAGTCCCGCCCGCTCGCTCACCGTCCGCCACCCTCTCCTGGCTCACGGCGACCGGAGCAAGACCGACCGACTCACCCACCCCGCGTGCCTCTTCCGGCCTACCCTCCCTCGCCCCAGGGAGGCCCAGGTGGTGGTGGGGCGCCGGGGTCCCTCTGGGCGGCGCCCAGCTCTCCTCCCTCCCTCCCTCCTGCCTTCCTCCCTTCCCGGCAGCCCCCGGGGCTCATCTGCAGACAGGCTCCGCCCCCTCTCCCCACAGTCTTTTTGTCTTTGCCTCTGCTCTTCCGAGCCCTCACTCCCGTTCCTGATTTAAAAAAAAAAAAATGGAAAATGAAAAAAAGCGGCGGCTTGCCAATGCTGCCTTTGGAAAAACCTCCCCCAGGAGACTAGGGAGAGGCAGAGCAATGCCGCAGCGAGAAAGTACGCTCCGCGTCTCCCTGGTCCGCTGGGGGTTCCCCCCAGCGGACCAGGGAGACGCGGAGTGGCTTTGCTCCCTGCAGCATTGCTCGGAGTCTCCCTGGTCTGCTGGGGGGGGCAGCAGACGGGGGGGGGGGGCGGCAGGGGGCCAGTAGACCAGGCAGACGCAGAGCAAATGTCCAGATCCAGATCCAGATCCAGATCCAACGGAGCAGATCCACAGCCGATAGCAGAGGATCCAGTGCAGCAAAAAGGAAAGAGCAGCTGTTGCTTTAAGGCAACAGAAGAGCCTCCGCCAATAGGCAGTCTCAAAGGACGTGCCTGGGCGGGGCCTGAACAGCTGATTGCAGATCAGCTGTAGAGCGGCCGGCAGAAAAACCGCGGTAGGGGTTTAAATCCCTTCCAGGCTAAAAAAAAAAAACCGCACACAACTGGAGCCTTTAAGGCTCCGGAGCGGTTTCCAAGGGGCCTAGAAATAAGGCTGTTGATTGCAGAGTTTTGGTGTCAGAAGCCCTAAAAAGGGCTGGATCAGACCGGGTCCCAGGGAGCAAAGGATTCGATCCCAGGCGGTCGCTTAATCAGGCGATCTTCAAACAGGACCCCGGGCGGATACTACACTCGAGCTTACCTCACCTTACGGCGCACACAGACGTACTCTCCCCCTCCCAAGACACCCCCCAGCGCGGGGGAATAGAAATTTTCTAAGTCCCGCCCGCTCGCTCACCGTCCGCCACCCTCTCCTGGCTCACGGCGACCGGAGCAAGACCGACCGACTCACCCACCCCGCGTGCCTCTTCCGGCCTACCCTCCCTCGCCCCAGGGAGGCCCAGGTGGTGGTGGGGCGCCGGGGTCCCTCTGGGCGGCGCCCAGCTCTCCTCCCTCCCTCCCTCCTGCCTTCCTCCCTTCCCGGCAGCCCCCGGGGCTCATCTGCAGACAGGCTCCGCCCCCTCTCCCCACAGTCTTTTTGTCTTTGCCTCTGCTCTTCCGAGCCCTCACTCCCGTTCCTGATTTAAAAAAAAAAAAATGGAAAATGAAAAAAAGCGGCGGCTTGCCAATGCTGCCTTTGGAAAAACCTCCCCCAGGAGACCAGGGAGAGGCAGAGCAATGCCGCAGCGAGAAAGTACGCTCCGCGTCTCCCTGGTCCGCTGGGGGTTCCCCCCAGCGGACCAGGGAGACGCGGAGTGGCTTTGCTCCCTGCAGCATTGCTCGGAGTCTCCCTGGTCTGCTGGGGGGGGCAGCAGACGGGGGGGGGGGGGGGCGGCAGGGGGCCAGTAGACCAGGCAGACGCAGAGCAAATGTCCAGATCCAGATCCAGATCCAGATCCAACGGAGCAGATCCACAGCCGATAGCAGAGGATCCAGTGCAGCAAAAAGGAAAGAGCAGCTGTTGCTTTAAGGCAACAGAAGAGCCTCCGCCAATAGGCAGTCTCAAAGGACGTGCCTGGGCGGGGCCTGAACAGCTGATTGCAGATCAGCTGTAGAGCGGCCGGCAGAAAAACCGCGGTAGGGGTTTAAATCCCTTCCAGGCTAAAAAAAAGAAACCGCACACAACTGGAGCCTTTAAGGCTCCGGAGCGGTTTCCAAGGGGCCTAGAAATAAGGCTGTTGATTGCAGAGTTTTGGTGTCAGAAGCCCTAAAAAGGGCTGGATCAGACCGGGTCCCAGGGAGCAAAGGATTCGATCCCAGGCGGTTGCTTAATCAGGCGATCTTCAAACAGGACCCCGGGCGGATACTACACTCGAGCTTACCTCACCTTACGGCGCACACAGACGTACTCTCCCCCTCCCAAGACACCCCCCAGCGCGGGGGAATAGAAATTTTCTAAGTCCCGCCCGCTCGCTCACCGTCCGCCACCCTCTCCTGGCTCACGGCGACCGGAGCAAGACCGACCGACTCACCCACCCCGCGTGCCTCTTCCGGCCTACCCTCCCTCGCCCCAGGGAGGCCCAGGTGGTGGTGGGGCGCCGGGGTCCCTCTGGGCGGCGCCCAGCTCTCCTCCCTCCCTCCCTCCTGCCTTCCTCCCTTCCCGGCAGCCCCCGGGGCTCATCTGCAGACAGGCTCCGCCCCCTCTCCCCACAGTCTTTTTGTCTTTGCCTCTGCTCTTCCGAGCCCTCACTCCCGTTCCTGATTTTAAAAAAAAAAAAAAAAAGGAAAATGAAAATGAAAAAAAGCGGCGGCTTGCCAATGCTGCCTTTGGAAAAACCTCCCCCAGGAGACCAGGGAGAGGCAGAGCAATGCCGCAGCGAGAAAGTACGCTCCGCGTCTCCCTGGTCCGCTGGGGGTTTCCCCCAGCGGACCAGGGAGACGCGGAGTGGCTTTGCTCCCTGCAGCATTGCTCGGAGTCTCCCTGGTCTGCTGGGGGGGCAGCAGACGGGGGGGAGGGCGGCAGGGGGCCAGTAGACCAGGCAGACGCAGAGCAAATGTCCAGATCCAGATCCAGATCCAGATCCAACGGAGCAGATCCACAGCCGATAGCAGAGGATCCAGTGCAGCAAAAAGGAAAGAGCAGCTGTTGCTTTAAGGCAACAGAAGAGCCTCCGCCAATAGGCAGTCTCAAAGGACGTGCCTGGGCGGGGCCTGAACAGCTGATTGCAGATCAGCTGTAGAGCGGCCGGCAGAAAAACCGCGGTAGGGGTTTAAATCCCTTCCAGGCTAAAAAAAAGAAACCGCACACAACTGGAGCCTTTAAGGCTCCGGAGCGGTTTCCAAGGGGCCTAGAAATAAGGCTGTTGATTGCAGAGTTTTGGTGTCAGAAGCCCTAAAAAGGGCTGGATCAGACCGGGTCCCAGGGAGCAAAGGATTCGATCCCAGGCGGTTGCTTAATCAGGCGATCTTCAAACAGGACCCCGGGCGGATACTACACTCGAGCTTACCTCACCTTACGGCGCACACAGACGTACTCTCCCCCTCCCAAGACACCCCCCAGCGCGGGGGAATAGAAATTTTCTAAGTCCCGCCCGCTCGCTCACCGTCCGCCACCCTCTCCTGGCTCACGGCGACCGGAGCAAGACCGACCGACTCACCCACCCCGCGTGCCTCTTCCGGCCTACCCTCCCTCGCCCCAGGGAGGCCCAGGTGGTGGTGGGGCGCCGGGGTCCCTCTGGGCGGCGCCCAGCTCTCCTCCCTCCCTCCCTCCTGCCTTCCTCCCTTCCCGGCAGCCCCCGGGGCTCATCTGCAGACAGGCTCCGCCCCCTCTCCCCACAGTCTTTTTGTCTTTGCCTCTGCTCTTCCGAGCCCTCACTCCCGTTCCTGATTTAAAAAAAAAAAAATGGAAAATGAAAAAAAGCGGCGGCTTGCCAATGCTGCCTTTGGAAAAACCTCCCCCAGGAGACTAGGGAGAGGCAGAGCAATGCCGCAGCGAGAAAGTACGCTCCGCGTCTCCCTGGTCCGCTGGGGGTTCCCCCCAGCGGACCAGGGAGACGCGGAGTGGCTTTGCTCCCTGCAGCATTGCTCGGAGTCTCCCTGGTCTGCTGGGGGGGGCAGCAGACGGGGGGGGGGGGGCGGCAGGGGGCCAGTAGACCAGGCAGACGCAGAGCAAATGTCCAGATCCAGATCCAGATCCAGATCCAACGGAGCAGATCCACAGCCGATAGCAGAGGATCCAGTGCAGCAAAAAGGAAAGAGCAGCTGTTGCTTTAAGGCAACAGAAGAGCCTCCGCCAATAGGCAGTCTCAAAGGACGTGCCTGGGCGGGGCCTGAACAGCTGATTGCAGATCAGCTGTAGAGCGGCCGGCAGAAAAACCGCGGTAGGGGTTTAAATCCCTTCCAGGCTAAAAAAAAAAAACCGCACACAACTGGAGCCTTTAAGGCTCCGGAGCGGTTTCCAAGGGGCCTAGAAATAAGGCTGTTGATTGCAGAGTTTTGGTGTCAGAAGCCCTAAAAAGGGCTGGATCAGACCGGGTCCCAGGGAGCAAAGGATTCGATCCCAGGCGGTCGCTTAATCAGGCGATCTTCAAACAGGACCCCGGGCGGATACTACACTCGAGCTTACCTCACCTTACGGCGCACACAGACGTACTCTCCCCCTCCCAAGACACCCCCCAGCGCGGGGGAATAGAAATTTTCTAAGTCCCGCCCGCTCGCTCACCGTCCGCCACCCTCTCCTGGCTCACGGCGACCGGAGCAAGACCGACCGACTCACCCACCCCGCGTGCCTCTTCCGGCCTACCCTCCCTCGCCCCAGGGAGGCCCAGGTGGTGGTGGGGCGCCGGGGTCCCTCTGGGCGGCGCCCAGCTCTCCTCCCTCCCTCCCTCCTGCCTTCCTCCCTTCCCGGCAGCCCCCGGGGCTCATCTGCAGACAGGCTCCGCCCCCTCTCCCCACAGTCTTTTTGTCTTTGCCTCTGCTCTTCCGAGCCCTCACTCCCGTTCCTGATTTAAAAAAAAAAAAATGGAAAATGAAAAAAAGCGGCGGCTTGCCAATGCTGCCTTTGGAAAAACCTCCCCCAGGAGACCAGGGAGAGGCAGAGCAATGCCGCAGCGAGAAAGTACGCTCCGCGTCTCCCTGGTCCGCTGGGGGTTCCCCCCAGCGGACCAGGGAGACGCGGAGTGGCTTTGCTCCCTGCAGCATTGCTCGGAGTCTCCCTGGTCTGCTGGGGGGGGCAGCAGACGGGGGGGGGGGGGGCGGCAGGGGGCCAGTAGACCAGGCAGACGCAGAGCAAATGTCCAGATCCAGATCCAGATCCAGATCCAACGGAGCAGATCCACAGCCGATAGCAGAGGATCCAGTGCAGCAAAAAGGAAAGAGCAGCTGTTGCTTTAAGGCAACAGAAGAGCCTCCGCCAATAGGCAGTCTCAAAGGACGTGCCTGGGCGGGGCCTGAACAGCTGATTGCAGATCAGCTGTAGAGCGGCCGGCAGAAAAACCGCGGTAGGGGTTTAAATCCCTTCCAGGCTAAAAAAAAGAAACCGCACACAACTGGAGCCTTTAAGGCTCCGGAGCGGTTTCCAAGGGGCCTAGAAATAAGGCTGTTGATTGCAGAGTTTTGGTGTCAGAAGCCCTAAAAAGGGCTGGATCAGACCGGGTCCCAGGGAGCAAAGGATTCGATCCCAGGCGGTCGCTTAATCAGGCGATCTTCAAACAGGACCCCGGGCGGATACTACACTCGAGCTTACCTCACCTTACGGCGCACACAGACGTACTCTCCCCCTCCCAAGACACCCCCCAGCGCGGGGGAATAGAAATTTTCTAAGTCCCGCCCGCTCGCTCACCGTCCGCCACCCTCTCCTGGCTCACGGCGACCGGAGCAAGACCGACCGACTCACCCACCCCGCGTGCCTCTTCCGGCCTACCCTCCCTCGCCCCAGGGAGGCCCAGGTGGTGGTGGGGCGCCGGGGTCCCTCTGGGCGGCGCCCAGCTCTCCTCCCTCCCTCCCTCCTGCCTTCCTCCCTTCCCGGCAGCCCCCGGGGCTCATCTGCAGACAGGCTCCGCCCCCTCTCCCCACAGTCTTTTTGTCTTTGCCTCTGCTCTTCCGAGCCCTCACTCCCGTTCCTGATTTAAAAAAAAAAAAAAAAAAAAAAAAAAAGGAAAATGAAAATGAAAAAAAGCGGCGGCTTGCCAATGCTGCCTTTGGAAAAACCTCCCCCAGGAGACCAGGGAGAGGCAGAGCAATGCCGCAGCGAGAAAGTACGCTCCGCGTCTCCCTGGTCCGCTGGGGGTTCCCCCCAGCGGACCAGGGAGACGCGGAGTGGCTTTGCTCCCTGCAGCATTGCTCGGAGTCTCCCTGGTCTGCTGGGGGGGCAGCAGACGGGGGGGGGGGCGGCAGGGGGCCAGTAGACCAGGCAGACGCAGAGCAAATGTCCAGATCCAGATCCAGATCCAGATTCAACGGAGCAGATCCACAGCCGATAGCAGAGGATCCAGTGCAGCAAAAAGGAAAGAGCAGCTGTTGCTTTAAGGCAACAGAAGAGCCTCCGCCAATAGGCAGTCTCAAAGGACGTGCCTGGGCGGGGCCTGAACAGCTGATTGCAGATCAGCTGTAGAGCGGCCGGCAGAAAAACCGCGGTAGGGGTTTAAATCCCTTCCAGGCTAAAAAAAAGAAACCGCACACAACTGGAGCCTTTAAGGCTCCGGAGCGGTTTCCAAGGGGCCTAGAAATAAGGCTGTTGATTGCAGAGTTTTGGTGTCAGAAGCCCTAAAAAGGGCTGGATCAGACCGGGTCCCAGGGAGCAAAGGATTCGATCCCAGGCGGTTGCTTAATCAGGCGATCTTCAAACAGGACCCCGGGCGGATACTACACTCGAGCTTACCTCACCTTACGGCGCACACAGACGTACTCTCCCCCTCCCAAGACACCCCCCAGCGCGGGGGAATAGAAATTTTCTAAGTCCCGCCCGCTCGCTCACCGTCCGCCACCCTCTCCTGGCTCACGGCGACCGGAGCAAGACCGACCGACTCACCCACCCCGCGTGCCTCTTCCGGCCTACCCTCCCTCGCCCCAGGGAGGCCCAGGTGGTGGTGGGGCGCCGGGGTCCCTCTGGGCGGCGCCCAGCTCTCCTCCCTCCCTCCCTCCTGCCTTCCTCCCTTCCCGGCAGCCCCCGGGGCTCATCTGCAGACAGGCTCCGCCCCCTCTCCCCACAGTCTTTTTGTCTTTGCCTCTGCTCTTCCGAGCCCTCACTCCCGTTCCTGATTTAAAAAAAAAAAAAATGGAAAATGAAAAAAAGCGGCGGCTTGCCAATGCTGCCTTTGGAAAAACCTCCCCCAGGAGACCAGGGAGAGGCAGAGCAATGCCGCAGCGAGAAAGTACGCTCCGCGTCTCCCTGGTCCGCTGGGGGTTCCCCCCAGCGGACCAGGGAGACGCGGAGTGGCTTTGCTCCCTGCAGCATTGCTCGGAGTCTCCCTGGTCTGCTGGGGGGGGCAGCAGACGGGGGGGGGGGCGGCAGGGGGCCAGTAGACCAGGCAGACGCAGAGCAAATGTCCAGATCCAGATCCAGATCCAGATCCAGATCCAACGGAGCAGATCCACAGCCGATAGCAGAGGATCCAGTGCAGCAAAAAGGAAAGAGCAGCTGTTGCTTTAAGGCAACAGAAGAGCCTCCGCCAATAGGCAGTCTCAAAGGACGTGCCTGGGCGGGGCCTGAACAGCTGATTGCAGATCAGCTGTAGAGCGGCCGGCAGAAAAACCGCGGTAGGGGTTTAAATCCCTTCCAGGCTAAAAAAAAGAAACCGCACACAACTGGAGCCTTTAAGGCTCCGGAGCGGTTTCCAAGGGGCCTAGAAATAAGGCTGTTGATTGCAGAGTTTTGGTGTCAGAAGCCCTAAAAAGGGCTGGATCAGACCGGGTCCCAGGGAGCAAAGGATTCGATCCCAGGCGGTTGCTTAATCAGGCGATCTTCAAACAGGACCCCGGGCGGATACTACACTCGAGCTTACCTCACCTTACGGCGCACACAGACGTACTCTCCCCCTCCCAAGACACCCCCCAGCGCGGGGGAATAGAAATTTTCTAAGTCCCGCCCGCTCGCTCACCGTCCGCCACCCTCTCCTGGCTCACGGCGACCGGAGCAAGACCGACCGACTCACCCACCCCGCGTGCCTCTTCCGGCCTACCCTCCCTCGCCCCAGGGAGGCCCAGGTGGTGGTGGGGCGCCGGGGTCCCTCTGGGCGGCGCCCAGCTCTCCTCCCTCCCTCCCTCCTGCCTTCCTCCCTTCCCGGCAGCCCCCGGGGCTCATCTGCAGACAGGCTCCGCCCCCTCTCCCCACAGTCTTTTTGTCTTTGCCTCTGCTCTTCCGAGCCCTCACTCCCGTTCCTGATTTAAAAAAAAAAAAAATGGAAAATGAAAAAAAGCGGCGGCTTGCCAATGCTGCCTTTGGAAAAACCTCCCCCAGGAGACCAGGGAGAGGCAGAGCAATGCCGCAGCGAGAAAGTACGCTCCGCGTCTCCCTGGTCCGCTGGGGGTTCCCCCCAGCGGACCAGGGAGACGCGGAGTGGCTTTGCTCCCTGCAGCATTGCTCGGAGTCTCCCTGGTCTGCTGGGGGGGGCAGCAGACGGGGGGGGGCGGCAGGGGGCCAGTAGACCAGGCAGACGCAGAGCAAATGTCCAGATCCAGATCCAGATCCAGATCCAACGGAGCAGATCCACAGCCGATAGCAGAGGATCCAGTGCAGCAAAAAGGAAAGAGCAGCTGTTGCTTTAAGGCAACAGAAGAGCCTCCGCCAATAGGCAGTCTCAAAGGACGTGCCTGGGCGGGGCCTGAACAGCTGATTGCAGATCAGCTGTAGAGCGGCCGGCAGAAAAACCGCGGTAGGGGTTTAAATCCCTTCCAGGCTAAAAAAAAGAAACCGCACACAACTGGAGCCTTTAAGGCTCCGGAGCGGTTTCCAAGGGGCCTAGAAATAAGGCTGTTGATTGCAGAGTTTTGGTGTCAGAAGCCCTAAAAATGGCTGGATCAGACCGGGTCCCAGGGAGCAAAGGATTCGATCCCAGGCGGTCGCTTAATCAGG
This sequence comes from Pelodiscus sinensis, assembly GCF_049634645.1. Taxonomy (NCBI): domain Eukaryota; kingdom Metazoa; phylum Chordata; order Testudines; family Trionychidae; genus Pelodiscus; species Pelodiscus sinensis. Next base: position 86,420,230 of record NC_134714.1, read on the forward strand.
CGATCTTCAAACAGGACCCCGGGCGGATACTACACTCGAGCTTACCTCACCTTACGGCGCACACAGACGTACTCTCCCCCTCCCAAGACACCCCCCAGCGCGGGGGAATAGAAATTTTCTAAGTCCCGCCCGCTCGCTCACCGTCCGCCACCCTCTCCTGGCTCACGGCGACCGGAGCAAGACCGACCGACTCACCCACCCCGCGTGCCTCTTCCGGCCTACCCTCCCTCGCCCCAGGGAGGCCCAGGTGGTGGTGGGGCGCCGGGGTCCCTCTGGGCGGCGCCCAGCTCTCCTCCCTCCCTCCCTCCTGCCTTCCTCCCTTCCCGGCAGCCCCCGGGGCTCATCTGCAGACAGGCTCCGCCCCCTCTCCCCACAGTCTTTTTGTCTTTGCCTCTGCTCTTCCGAGCCCTCACTCCCGTTCCTGATTTAAAAAAAAAAAAAAAAAAAGGAAAATGAAAATGAAAAAAAGCGGCGGCTTGCCAATGCTGCCTTTGGAAAAACCTCCCCCAGGAGACCAGGGAGAGGCAGAGCAATGCCGCAGCGAGAAAGTACGCTCCGCGTCTCCCTGGTCCGCTGGGGGTTCCCCCCAGCGGACCAGGGAGACGCGGAGTGGCTTTGCTCCCTGCAGCATTGCTCGGAGTCTCCCTGGTCTGCTGGGGGGGCAGCAGACGGGGGGGGGGGGGGGCGGCAGGGGGCCAGTAGACCAGGCAGACGCAGAGCAAATGTCCAGATCCAGATCCAGATCCAGATCCAGATCCAACGGAGCAGATCCACAGCCGATAGCAGAGGATCCAGTGCAGCAAAAAGGAAAGAGCAGCTGTTGCTTTAAGGCAACAGAAGAGCCTCCGCCAATAGGCAGTCTCAAAGGACGTGCCTGGGCGGGGCCTGAACAGCTGATTGCAGATCAGCTGTAGAGCGGCCGGCAGAAAAACCGCGGTAGGGGTTTAAATCCCTTCCAGGCTAAAAAAAAGAAACCGCACACAACTGGAGCCTTTAAGGCTCCGGAGCGGTTTCCAAGGGGCCTAGAAATAAGGCTGTTGATTGCAGAGTTTTGGTGTCAGAAGCCCTAAAAAGGGCTGGATCAGACCGGGTCCCAGGGAGCAAAGGATTCGATCCCAGGCGGTTGCTTAATCAGGCGATCTTCAAACAGGACCCCGGGCGGATACTACACTCGAGCTTACCTCACCTTACGGCGCACACAGACGTACTCTCCCCCTCCCAAGACACCCCCCAGCGCGGGGGAATAGAAATTTTCTAAGTCCCGCCCGCTCGCTCACCGTCCGCCACCCTCTCCTGGCTCACGGCGACCGGAGCAAGACCGACCGACTCACCCACCCCGCGTGCCTCTTCCGGCCTACCCTCCCTCGCCCCAGGGAGGCCCAGGTGGTGGTGGGGCGCCGGGGTCCCTCTGGGCGGCGCCCAGCTCTCCTCCCTCCCTCCCTCCTGCCTTCCTCCCTTCCCGGCAGCCCCCGGGGCTCATCTGCAGACAGGCTCCGCCCCCTCTCCCCACAGTCTTTTTGTCTTTGCCTCTGCTCTTCCGAGCCCTCACTCCCGTTCCTGATTTAAAAAAAAAAAAAATGGAAAATGAAAAAAAGCGGCGGCTTGCCAATGCTGCCTTTGGAAAAACCTCCCCCAGGAGACCAGGGAGAGGCAGAGCAATGCCGCAGCGAGAAAGTACGCTCCGCGTCTCCCTGGTCCGCTGGGGGTTCCCCCCAGCGGACCAGGGAGACGCGGAGTGGCTTTGCTCCCTGCAGCATTGCTCGGAGTCTCCCTGGTCTGCTGGGGGGGGCAGCAGACGGGGGGGGGGGGGCGGCAGGGGGCCAGTAGACCAGGCAGACGCAGAGCAAATGTCCAGATCCAGATCCAGATCCAGATCCAGATCCAACGGAGCAGATCCACAGCCGATAGCAGAGGATCCAGTGCAGCAAAAAGGAAAGAGCAGCTGTTGCTTTAAGGCAACAGAAGAGCCTCCGCCAATAGGCAGTCTCAAAGGACGTGCCTGGGCGGGGCCTGAACAGCTGATTGCAGATCAGCTGTAGAGCGGCCGGCAGAAAAACCGCGGTAGGGGTTTAAATCCCTTCCAGGCTAAAAAAAAGAAACCGCACACAACTGGAGCCTTTAAGGCTCCGGAGCGGTTTCCAAGGGGCCTAGAAATAAGGCTGTTGATTGCAGAGTTTTGGTGTCAGAAGCCCTAAAAAGGGCTGGATCAGACCGGGTCCCAGGGAGCAAAGGATTCGATCCCAGGCGGTTGCTTAATCAGGCGATCTTCAAACAGGACCCCGGGCGGATACTACACTCGAGCTTACCTCACCTTACGGCGCACACAGACGTACTCTCCCCCTCCCAAGACACCCCCCAGCGCGGGGGAATAGAAATTTTCTAAGTCCCGCCCGCTCGCTCACCGTCCGCCACCCTCTCCTGGCTCACGGCGACCGGAGCAAGACCGACCGACTCACCCACCCCGCGTGCCTCTTCCGGCCTACCCTCCCTCGCCCCAGGGAGGCCCAGGTGGTGGTGGGGCGCCGGGGTCCCTCTGGGCGGCGCCCAGCTCTCCTCCCTCCCTCCCTCCTGCCTTCCTCCCTTCCCGGCAGCCCCCGGGGCTCATCTGCAGACAGGCTCCGCCCCCTCTCCCCACAGTCTTTTTGTCTTTGCCTCTGCTCTTCCGAGCCCTCACTCCCGTTCCTGATTTAAAAAAAAAAAAAAAAAAAGGAAAATGAAAATGAAAAAAAGCGGCGGCTTGCCAATGCTGCCTTTGGAAAAACCTCCCCCAGGAGACCAGGGAGAGGCAGAGCAATGCCGCAGCGAGAAAGTACGCTCCGTGTCTCCCTGGTCCGCTGGGGGTTCCCCCCAGCGGACCAGGGAGACGCGGAGTGGCTTTGCTCCCTGCAGCATTGCTCGGAGTCTCCCTGGTCTGCTGGGGGGGCAGCAGACGGGGGGGGGGGGGCGGCAGGGGGCCAGTAGACCAGGCAGACGCAGAGCAAATGTCCAGATCCAGATCCAGATCCAGATCCAGATCCAGATCCAACGGAGCAGATCCACAGCCGATAGCAGAGGATCCAGTGCAGCAAAAAGGAAAGAGCAGCTGTTGCTTTAAGGCAACAGAAGAGCCTCCGCCAATAGGCAGTCTCAAAGGACGTGCCTGGGCGGGGCCTGAACAGCTGATTGCAGATCAGCTGTAGAGCGGCCGGCAGAAAAACCGCGGTAGGGGTTTAAATCCCTTCCAGGCTAAAAAAAAGAAACCGCACACAACTGGAGCCTTTAAGGCTCCGGAGCGGTTTCCAAGGGGCCTAGAAATAAGGCTGTTGATTGCAGAGTTTTGGTGTCAGAAGCCCTAAAAAGGGCTGGATCAGACCGGGTCCCAGGGAGCAAAGGATTCGATCCCAGGCGGTTGCTTAATCAGGCGATCTTCAAACAGGACCCCGGGCGGATACTACACTCGAGCTTACCTCACCTTACGGCGCACACAGACGTACTCTCCCCCTCCCAAGACACCCCCCAGCGCGGGGGAATAGAAATTTTCTAAGTCCCGCCCGCTCGCTCACCGTCCGCCACCCTCTCCTGGCTCACGGCGACCGGAGCAAGACCGACCGACTCACCCACCCCGCGTGCCTCTTCCGGCCTACCCTCCCTCGCCCCAGGGAGGCCCAGGTGGTGGTGGGGCGCCGGGGTCCCTCTGGGCGGCGCCCAGCTCTCCTCCCTCCCTCCCTCCTGCCTTCCTCCCTTCCCGGCAGCCCCCGGGGCTCATCTGCAGACAGGCTCCGCCCCCTCTCCCCACAGTCTTTTTGTCTTTGCCTCTGCTCTTCCGAGCCCTCACTCCCGTTCCTGATTTTAAAAAAAAAAAAAAAAAGGAAAATGAAAATGAAAAAAAGCGGCGGCTTGCCAATGCTGCCTTTGGAAAAACCTCCCCCAGGAGACCAGGGAGAGGCAGAGCAATGCCGCAGCGAGAAAGTACGCTCCGCGTCTCCCTGGTCCGCTGGGGGTTTCCCCCAGCGGACCAGGGAGACGCGGAGTGGCTTTGCTCCCTGCAGCATTGCTCGGAGTCTCCCTGGTCTGCTGGGGGGGCAGCAGACGGGGGGGAGGGCGGCAGGGGGCCAGTAGACCAGGCAGACGCAGAGCAAATGTCCAGATCCAGATCCAGATCCAGATCCAACGGAGCAGATCCACAGCCGATAGCAGAGGATCCAGTGCAGCAAAAAGGAAAGAGCAGCTGTTGCTTTAAGGCAACAGAAGAGCCTCCGCCAATAGGCAGTCTCAAAGGACGTGCCTGGGCGGGGCCTGAACAGCTGATTGCAGATCAGCTGTAGAGCGGCCGGCAGAAAAACCGCGGTAGGGGTTTAAATCCCTTCCAGGCTAAAAAAAAGAAACCGCACACAACTGGAGCCTTTAAGGCTCCGGAGCGGTTTCCAAGGGGCCTAGAAATAAGGCTGTTGATTGCAGAGTTTTGGTGTCAGAAGCCCTAAAAAGGGCTGGATCAGACCGGGTCCCAGGGAGCAAAGGATTCGATCCCAGGCGGTTGCTTAATCAGGCGATCTTCAAACAGGACCCCGGGCGGATACTACACTCGAGCTTACCTCACCTTACGGCGCACACAGACGTACTCTCCCCCTCCCAAGACACCCCCCAGCGCGGGGGAATAGAAATTTTCTAAGTCCCGCCCGCTCGCTCACCGTCCGCCACCCTCTCCTGGCTCACGGCGACCGGAGCAAGACCGACCGACTCACCCACCCCGCGTGCCTCTTCCGGCCTACCCTCCCTCGCCCCAGGGAGGCCCAGGTGGTGGTGGGGCGCCGGGGTCCCTCTGGGCGGCGCCCAGCTCTCCTCCCTCCCTCCCTCCTGCCTTCCTCCCTTCCCGGCAGCCCCCGGGGCTCATCTGCAGACAGGCTCCGCCCCCTCTCCCCACAGTCTTTTTGTCTTTGCCTCTGCTCTTCCGAGCCCTCACTCCCGTTCCTGATTTAAAAAAAAAAAAATGGAAAATGAAAAAAAGCGGCGGCTTGCCAATGCTGCCTTTGGAAAAACCTCCCCCAGGAGACCAGGGAGAGGCAGAGCAATGCCGCAGCGAGAAAGTACGCTCCGCGTCTCCCTGGTCCGCTGGGGGTTCCCCCCAGCGGACCAGGGAGACGCGGAGTGGCTTTGCTCCCTGCAGCATTGCTCGGAGTCTCCCTGGTCTGCTGGGGGGGGCAGCAGACGGGGGGGGGGGGCGGCAGGGGGCCAGTAGACCAGGCAGACGCAGAGCAAATGTCCAGATCCAGATCCAGATCCAGATCCAGATCCAACGGAGCAGATCCACAGCCGATAGCAGAGGATCCAGTGCAGCAAAAAGGAAAGAGCAGCTGTTGCTTTAAGGCAACAGAAGAGCCTCCGCCAATAGGCAGTCTCAAAGGACGTGCCTGGGCGGGGCCTGAACAGCTGATTGCAGATCAGCTGTAGAGCGGCCGGCAGAAAAACCGCGGTAGGGGTTTAAATCCCTTCCAGGCTAAAAAAAAGAAACCGCACACAACTGGAGCCTTTAAGGCTCCGGAGCGGTTTCCAAGGGGCCTAGAAATAAGGCTGTTGATTGCAGAGTTTTGGTGTCAGAAGCCCTAAAAAGGGCTGGATCAGACCGGGTCCCAGGGAGCAAAGGATTCGATCCCAGGCGGTTGCTTAATCAGGCGATCTTCAAACAGGACCCCGGGCGGATACTACACTCGAGCTTACCTCACCTTACGGCGCACACAGACGTACTCTCCCCCTCCCAAGACACCCCCCAGCGCGGGGGAATAGAAATTTTCTAAGTCCCGCCCGCTCGCTCACCGTCCGCCACCCTCTCCTGGCTCACGGCGACCGGAGCAAGACCGACCGACTCACCCACCCCGCGTGCCTCTTCCGGCCTACCCTCCCTCGCCCCAGGGAGGCCCAGGTGGTGGTGGGGCGCCGGGGTCCCTCTGGGCGGCGCCCAGCTCTCCTCCCTCCCTCCCTCCTGCCTTCCTCCCTTCCCGGCAGCCCCCGGGGCTCATCTGCAGACAGGCTCCGCCCCCTCTCCCCACAGTCTTTTTGTCTTTGCCTCTGCTCTTCCGAGCCCTCACTCCCGTTCCTGATTTAAAAAAAAAAAAAATGGAAAATGAAAAAAAGCGGCGGCTTGCCAATGCTGCCTTTGGAAAAACCTCCCCCAGGAGACCAGGGAGAGGCAGAGCAATGCCGTAGCGAGAAAGTACGCTCCGCGTCTCCCTGGTCCGCTGGGGGTTCCCCCCAGCGGACCAGGGAGACGCGGAGTGGCTTTGCTCCCTGCAGCATTGCTCGGAGTCTCCCTGGTCTGCTGGGGGGGCAGCAGACGGGGGGGGGGGGGCGGCAGGGGGCCAGTAGACCAGGCAGACGCAGAGCAAATGTCCAGATCCAGATCCAGATCCAGATCCAGATCCAGATCCAACGGAGCAGATCCACAGCCGATAGCAGAGGATCCAGTGCAGCAAAAAGGAAAGAGCAGCTGTTGCTTTAAGGCAACAGAAGAGCCTCCGCCAATAGGCAGTCTCAAAGGACGTGCCTGGGCGGGGCCTGAACAGCTGATTGCAGATCAGCTGTAGAGCGGCCGGCAGAAAAACCGCGGTAGGGGTTTAAATCCCTTCCAGGCTAAAAAAAAGAAACCGCACACAACTGGAGCCTTTAAGGCTCCGGAGCGGTTTCCAAGGGGCCTAGAAATAAGGCTGTTGATTGCAGAGTTTTGGTGTCAGAAGCCCTAAAAAGGGCTGGATCAGACCGGGTCCCAGGGAGCAAAGGATTCGATCCCAGGCGGTTGCTTAATCAGGCGATCTTCAAACAGGACCCCGGGCGGATACTACACTCGAGCTTACCTCACCTTACGGCGCACACAGACGTACTCTCCCCCTCCCAAGACACCCCCCAGCGCGGGGGAATAGAAATTTTCTAAGTCCCGCCCGCTCGCTCACCGTCCGCCACCCTCTCCTGGCTCACGGCGACCGGAGCAAGACCGACCGACTCACCCACCCCGCGTGCCTCTTCCGGCCTACCCTCCCTCGCCCCAGGGAGGCCCAGGTGGTGGTGGGGCGCCGGGGTCCCTCTGGGCGGCGCCCAGCTCTCCTCCCTCCCTCCCTCCTGCCTTCCTCCCTTCCCGGCAGCCCCCGGGGCTCATCTGCAGACAGGCTCCGCCCCCTCTCCCCACAGTCTTTTTGTCTTTGCCTCTGCTCTTCCGAGCCCTCACTCCCGTTCCTGATTTAAAAAAAAAAAAAAAAAAAAAAAAAAAAAAAAGGAAAATGAAAATGAAAAAAAGCGGCGGCTTGCCAATGCTGCCTTTGGAAAAACCTCCCCCAGGAGACCAGGGAGAGGCAGAGCAATGCCGCAGCGAGAAAGTACGCTCCGCGTCTCCCTGGTCCGCTGGGGGTTCCCCCCAGCGGACCAGGGAGACGCGGAGTGGCTTTGCTCCCTGCAGCATTGCTCGGAGTCTCCCTGGTCTGCTGGGGGGGCAGCAGACGGGGGGGGGGCGGCAGGGGGCCAGTAGACCAGGCAGACGCAGAGCAAATGTCCAGATCCAGATCCAGATCCAGATCCAACGGAGCAGATCCACAGCCGATAGCAGAGGATCCAGTGCAGCAAAAAGGAAAGAGCAGCTGTTGCTTTAAGGCAACAGAAGAGCCTCCGCCAATAGGCAGTCTCAAAGGACGTGCCTGGGCGGGGCCTGAACAGCTGATTGCAGATCAGCTGTAGAGCGGCCGGCAGAAAAACCGCGGTAGGGGTTTAAATCCCTTCCAGGCTAAAAAAAAGAAACCGCACACAACTGGAGCCTTTAAGGCTCCGGAGCGGTTTCCAAGGGGCCTAGAAATAAGGCTGTTGATTGCAGAGTTTTGGTGTCAGAAGCCCTAAAAAGGGCTGGATCAGACCGGGTCCCAGGGAGCAAAGGATTCGATCCCAGGCGGTCGCTTAATCAGGCGATCTTCAAACAGGACCCCGGGCGGATACTACACTCGAGCTTACCTCACCTTACGGCGCACACAGACGTACTCTCCCCCTCCCAAGACACCCCCCAGCGCGGGGGAATAGAAATTTTCTAAGTCCCGCCCGCTCGCTCACCGTCCGCCACCCTCTCCTGGCTCACGGCGACCGGAGCAAGACCGACCGACTCACCCACCCCGCGTGCCTCTTCCGGCCTACCCTCCCTCGCCCCAGGGAGGCCCAGGTGGTGGTGGGGCGCCGGGGTCCCTCTGGGCGGCGCCCAGCTCTCCTCCCTCCCTCCCTCCTGCCTTCCTCCCTTCCCGGCAGCCCCCGGGGCTCATCTGCAGACAGGCTCCGCCCCCTCTCCCCACAGTCTTTTTGTCTTTGCCTCTGCTCTTCCGAGCCCTCACTCCCGTTCCTGATTTAAAAAAAAAAAAAAAAAAAAAAAAAAAGGAAAATGAAAATGAAAAAAAGCGGCGGCTTGCCAATGCTGCCTTTGGAAAAACCTCCCCCAGGAGACCAGGGAGAGGCAGAGCAATGCCGCAGCGAGAAAGTACGCTCCGCGTCTCCCTGGTCCGCTGGGGGTTCCCCCCAGCGGACCAGGGAGACGCGGAGTGGCTTTGCTCCCTGCAGCATTGCTCGGAGTCTCCCTGGTCTGCTGGGGGGGCAGCAGACGGGGGGGGGGGCGGCAGGGGGCCAGTAGACCAGGCAGACGCAGAGCAAATGTCCAGATCCAGATCCAGATCCAGATTCAACGGAGCAGATCCACAGCCGATAGCAGAGGATCCAGTGCAGCAAAAAGGAAAGAGCAGCTGTTGCTTTAAGGCAACAGAAGAGCCTCCGCCAATAGGCAGTCTCAAAGGACGTGCCTGGGCGGGGCCTGAACAGCTGATTGCAGATCAGCTGTAGAGCGGCCGGCAGAAAAACCGCGGTAGGGGTTTAAATCCCTTCCAGGCTAAAAAAAAGAAACCGCACACAACTGGAGCCTTTAAGGCTCCGGAGCGGTTTCCAAGGGGCCTAGAAATAAGGCTGTTGATTGCAGAGTTTTGGTGTCAGAAGCCCTAAAAAGGGCTGGATCAGACCGGGTCCCAGGGAGCAAAGGATTCGATCCCAGGCGGTTGCTTAATCAGGCGATCTTCAAACAGGACCCCGGGCGGATACTACACTCGAGCTTACCTCACCTTACGGCGCACACAGACGTACTCTCCCCCTCCCAAGACACCCCCCAGCGCGGGGGAATAGAAATTTTCTAAGTCCCGCCCGCTCGCTCACCGTCCGCCACCCTCTCCTGGCTCACGGCGACCGGAGCAAGACCGACCGACTCACCCACCCCGCGTGCCTCTTCCGGCCTACCCTCCCTCGCCCCAGGGAGGCCCAGGTGGTGGTGGGGCGCCGGGGTCCCTCTGGGCGGCGCCCAGCTCTCCTCCCTCCCTCCCTCCTGCCTTCCTCCCTTCCCGGCAGCCCCCGGGGCTCATCTGCAGACAGGCTCCGCCCCCTCTCCCCACAGTCTTTTTGTCTTTGCCTCTGCTCTTCCGAGCCCTCACTCCCGTTCCTGATTTAAAAAAAAAAAAAATGGAAAATGAAAAAAAGCGGCGGCTTGCCAATGCTGCCTTTGGAAAAACCTCCCCCAGGAGACCAGGGAGAGGCAGAGCAATGCCGCAGCGAGAAAGTACGCTCCGCGTCTCCCTGGTCCGCTGGGGGTTCCCCCCAGCGGACCAGGGAGACGCGGAGTGGCTTTGCTCCCTGCAGCATTGCTCGGAGTCTCCCTGGTCTGCTGGGGGGGGCAGCAGACGGGGGGGGGGGCGGCAGGGGGCCAGTAGACCAGGCAGACGCAGAGCAAATGTCCAGATCCAGATCCAGATCCAGATCCAGATCCAACGGAGCAGATCCACAGCCGATAGCAGAGGATCCAGTGCAGCAAAAAGGAAAGAGCAGCTGTTGCTTTAAGGCAACAGAAGAGCCTCCGCCAATAGGCAGTCTCAAAGGACGTGCCTGGGCGGGGCCTGAACAGCTGATTGCAGATCAGCTGTAGAGCGGCCGGCAGAAAAACCGCGGTAGGGGTTTAAATCCCTTCCAGGCTAAAAAAAAGAAACCGCACACAACTGGAGCCTTTAAGGCTCCGGAGCGGTTTCCAAGGGGCCTAGAAATAAGGCTGTTGATTGCAGAGTTTTGGTGTCAGAAGCCCTAAAAATGGCTGGATCAGACCGGGTCCCAGGGAGCAAAGGATTCGATCCCAGGCGGTCGCTTAATCAGGCGATCTTCAAACAGGACCCCGGGCGGATACTACACTCGAGCTTACCTCACCTTACGGCGCACACAGACGTACTCTCCCCCTCCCAAGACACCCCCCAGCGCGGGGGAATAGAAATTTTCTAAGTCCCGCCCGCTCGCTCACCGTCCGCCACCCTCTCCTGGCTCACGGCGACCGGAGCAAGACCGACCGACTCACCCACCCCGCGTGCCTCTTCCGGCCTACCCTCCCTCGCCCCAGGGAGGCCCAGGTGGTGGTGGGGCGCCGGGGTCCCTCTGGGCGGCGCCCAGCTCTCCTCCCTCCCTCCCTCCTGCCTTCCTCCCTTCCCGGCAGCCCCCGGGGCTCATCTGCAGACAGGCTCCGCCCCCTCTCCCCACAGTCTTTTTGTCTTTGCCTCTGCTCTTCCGAGCCCTCACTCCCGTTCCTGATTTAAAAAAAAAAAAAAAAAAAGGAAAATGAAAATGAAAAAAAGCGGCGGCTTGCCAATGCTGCCTTTGGAAAAACCTCCCCCAGGAGACCAGGGAGAGGCAGAGCAATGCCGCAGCGAGAAAGTACGCTCCGCGTCTCCCTGGTCCGCTGGGGGTTCCCCCCAGCGGACCAGGGAGACGCGGAGTGGCTTTGCTCCCTGCAGCATTGCTCGGAGTCTCCCTGGTCTGCTGGGGGGGCAGCAGACGGGGGGGGGGGGGGCGGCAGGGGGCCAGTAGACCAGGCAGACGCAGAGCAAATGTCCAGATCCAGATCCAGATCCAGATCCAGATCCAACGGAGCAGATCCACAGCCGATAGCAGAGGATCCAGTGCAGCAAAAAGGAAAGAGCAGCTGTTGCTTTAAGGCAACAGAAGAGCCTCCGCCAATAGGCAGTCTCAAAGGACGTGCCTGGGCGGGGCCTGAACAGCTGATTGCAGATCAGCTGTAGAGCGGCCGGCAGAAAAACCGCGGTAGGGGTTTAAATCCCTTCCAGGCTAAAAAAAAGAAACCGCACACAACTGGAGCCTTTAAGGCTCCGGAGCGGTTTCCAAGGGGCCTAGAAATAAGGCTGTTGATTGCAGAGTTTTGGTGTCAGAAGCCCTAAAAAGGGCTGGATCAGACCGGGTCCCAGGGAGCAAAGGATTCGATCCCAGGCGGTTGCTTAATCAGGCGATCTTCAAACAGGACCCCGGGCGGATACTACACTCGAGCTTACCTCACCTTACGGCGCACACAGACGTACTCTCCCCCTCCCAAGACACCCCCCAGCGCGGGGGAATAGAAATTTTCTAAGTCCCGCCCGCTCGCTCACCGTCCGCCACCCTCTCCTGGCTCACGGCGACCGGAGCAAGACCGACCGACTCACCCACCCCGCGTGCCTCTTCCGGCCTACCCTCCCTCGCCCCAGGGAGGCCCAGGTGGTGGTGGGGCGCCGGGGTCCCTCTGGGCGGCGCCCAGCTCTCCTCCCTCCCTCCCTCCTGCCTTCCTCCCTTCCCGGCAGCCCCCGGGGCTCATCTGCAGACAGGCTCCGCCCCCTCTCCCCACAGTCTTTTTGTCTTTGCCTCTGCTCTTCCGAGCCCTCACTCCCGTTCCTGATTTAAAAAAAAAAAAAATGGAAAATGAAAAAAAGCGGCGGCTTGCCAATGCTGCCTTTGGAAAAACCTCCCCCAGGAGACCAGGGAGAGGCAGAGCAATGCCGCAGCGAGAAAGTACGCTCCGCGTCTCCCTGGTCCGCTGGGGGTTCCCCCCAGCGGACCAGGGAGACGCGGAGTGGCTTTGCTCCCTGCAGCATTGCTCGGAGTCTCCCTGGTCTGCTGGGGGGGGCAGCAGACGGGGGGGGGGGGGCGGCAGGGGGCCAGTAGACCAGGCAGACGCAGAGCAAATGTCCAGATCCAGATCCAGATCCAGATCCAGATCCAACGGAGCAGATCCACAGCCGATAGCAGAGGATCCAGTGCAGCAAAAAGGAAAGAGCAGCTGTTGCTTTAAGGCAACAGAAGAGCCTCCGCCAATAGGCAGTCTCAAAGGACGTGCCTGGGCGGGGCCTGAACAGCTGATTGCAGATCAGCTGTAGAGCGGCCGGCAGAAAAACCGCGGTAGGGGTTTAAATCCCTTCCAGGCTAAAAAAAAGAAACCGCACACAACTGGAGCCTTTAAGGCTCCGGAGCGGTTTCCAAGGGGCCTAGAAATAAGGCTGTTGATTGCAGAGTTTTGGTGTCAGAAGCCCTAAAAAGGGCTGGATCAGACCGGGTCCCAGGGAGCAAAGGATTCGATCCCAGGCGGTTGCTTAATCAGGCGATCTTCAAACAGGACCCCGGGCGGATACTACACTCGAGCTTACCTCACCTTACGGCGCACACAGACGTACTCTCCCCCTCCCAAGACACCCCCCAGCGCGGGGGAATAGAAATTTTCTAAGTCCCGCCCGCTCGCTCACCGTCCGCCACCCTCTCCTGGCTCACGGCGACCGGAGCAAGACCGACCGACTCACCCACCCCGCGTGCCTCTTCCGGCCTACCCTCCCTCGCCCCAGGGAGGCCCAGGTGGTGGTGGGGCGCCGGGGTCCCTCTGGGCGGCGCCCAGCTCTCCTCCCTCCCTCCCTCCTGCCTTCCTCCCTTCCCGGCAGCCCCCGGGGCTCATCTGCAGACAGGCTCCGCCCCCTCTCCCCACAGTCTTTTTGTCTTTGCCTCTGCTCTTCCGAGCCCTCACTCCCGTTCCTGATTTAAAAAAAAAAAAAAAAAAAGGAAAATGAAAATGAAAAAAAGCGGCGGCTTGCCAATGCTGCCTTTGGAAAAACCTCCCCCAGGAGACCAGGGAGAGGCAGAGCAATGCCGCAGCGAGAAAGTACGCTCCGTGTCTCCCTGGTCCGCTGGGGGTTCCCCCCAGCGGACCAGGGAGACGCGGAGTGGCTTTGCTCCCTGCAGCATTGCTCGGAGTCTCCCTGGTCTCCTGGGGGGGCAGCAGACGGGGGGGGGGGCGGCAGGGGGCCAGTAGACCAGGCAGACGCAGAGCAAATGTCCAGATCCAGATCCAGATCCAGATCCAGATCCAGATCCAACGGAGCAGATCCACAGCCGATAGCAGAGGATCCAGTGCAGCAAAAAGGAAAGAGCAGCTGTTGCTTTAAGGCAACAGAAGAGCCTCCGCCAATAGGCAGTCTCAAAGGACGTGCCTGGGCGGGGCCTGAACAGCTGATTGCAGATCAGCTGTAGAGCGGCCGGCAGAAAAACCGCGGTAGGGGTTTAAATCCCTTCCAGGCTAAAAAAAAGAAACCGCACACAACTGGAGCCTTTAAGGCTCCGGAGCGGTTTCCAAGGGGCCTAGAAATAAGGCTGTTGATTGCAGAGTTTTGGTGTCAGAAGCCCTAAAAAGGGCTGGATCAGACCGGGTCCCAGGGAGCAAAGGATTCGATCCCAGGCGGTTGCTTAATCAGGCGATCTTCAAACAGGACCCCGGGCGGATACTACACTCGAGCTTACCTCACCTTACGGCGCACACAGACGTACTCTCCCCCTCCCAAGACACCCCCCAGCGCGGGGGAATAGAAATTTTCTAAGTCCCGCCCGCTCGCTCACCGTCCGCCACCCTCTCCTGGCTCACGGCGACCGGAGCAAGACCGACCGACTCACCCACCCCGCGTGCCTCTTCCGGCCTACCCTCCCTCGCCCCAGGGAGGCCCAGGTGGTGGTGGGGCGCCGGGGTCCCTCTGGGCGGCGCCCAGCTCTCCTCCCTCCCTCCCTCCTGCCTTCCTCCCTTCCCGGCAGCCCCCGGGGCTCATCTGCAGACAGGCTCCGCCCCCTCTCCCCACAGTCTTTTTGTCTTTGCCTCTGCTCTTCCGAGCCCTCACTCCCGTTCCTGATTTAAAAAAAAAAAAAAAAAAAAAAAAAAAGGAAAATGAAAATGAAAAAAAGCGGCGGCTTGCCAATGCTGCCTTTGGAAAAACCTCCCCCAGGAGACCAGGGAGAGGCAGAGCAATGCCGCAGCGAGAAAGTACGCTCCGCGTCTCCCTGGTCCGCTGGGGGTTCCCCCCAGCGGACCAGGGAGACGCGGAGTGGCTTTGCTCCCTGCAGCATTGCTCGGAGTCTCCCTGGTCTGCTGGGGGGGCAGCAGACGGGGGGGAGGGCGGCAGGGGGCCAGTAGACCAGGCAGACGCAGAGCAAATGTCCAGATCCAGATCCAGATCCAGATCCAACGGAGCAGATCCACAGCCGATAGCAGAGGATCCAGTGCAGCAAAAAGGAAAGAGCAGCTGTTGCTTTAAGGCAACAGAAGAGCCTCCGCCAATAGGCAGTCTCAAAGGACGTGCCTGGGCGGGGCCTGAACAGCTGATTGCAGATCAGCTGTAGAGCGGCCGGCAGAAAAACCGCGGTAGGGGTTTAAATCCCTTCCAGGCTAAAAAAAAGAAACCGCACACAACTGGAGCCTTTAAGGCTCCGGAGCGGTTTCCAAGGGGCCTAGAAATAAGGCTGTTGATTGCAGAGTTTTGGTGTCAGAAGCCCTAAAAAGGGCTGGATCAGACCGGGTCCCAGGGAGCAAAGGATTCGATCCCAGGCGGTTGCTTAATCAGGCGATCTTCAAACAGGACCCCGGGCGGATACTACACTCGAGCTTACCTCACCTTACGGCGCACACAGACGTACTCTCCCCCTCCCAAGACACCCCCCAGCGCGGGGGAATAGAAATTTTCTAAGTCCCGCCCGCTCGCTCACCGTCCGCCACCCTCTCCTGGCTCACGGCGACCGGAGCAAGACCGACCGACTCACCCACCCCGCGTGCCTCTTCCGGCCTACCCTCCCTCGCCCCAGGGAGGCCCAGGTGGTGGTGGGGCGCCGGGGTCCCTCTGGGCGGCGCCCAGCTCTCCTCCCTCCCTCCCTCCTGCCTTCCTCCCTTCCCGGCAGCCCCCGGGGCTCATCTGCAGACAGGCTCCGCCCCCTCTCCCCACAGTCTTTTTGTCTTTGCCTCTGCTCTTCCGAGCCCTCACTCCCGTTCCTGATTTAAAAAAAAAAAAATGGAAAATGAAAAAAAGCGGCGGCTTGCCAATGCTGCCTTTGGAAAAACCTCCCCCAGGAGACCAGGGAGAGGCAGAGCAATGCCGCAGCGAGAAAGTACGCTCCGCGTCTCCCTGGTCCGCTGGGGGTTCCCCCCAGTGGACCAGGGAGACGCGGAGTGGCTTTGCTCCCTGCAGCATTGCTCGGAGTCTCCCTGGTCTGCTGGGGGGGGCAGCAGACGGGGGGGGGGGGGGCGGCAGGGGGCCAGTAGACCAGGCAGACGCAGAGCAAATGTCCAGATCCAGATCCAGATCCAGATCCAGATCCAACGGAGCAGATCCACAGCCGATAGCAGAGGATCCAGTGCAGCAAAAAGGAAAGAGCAGCTGTTGCTTTAAGGCAACAGAAGAGCCTCCGCCAATAGGCAGTCTCAAAGGACGTGCCTGGGCGGGGCCTGAACAGCTGATTGCAGATCAGCTGTAGAGCGGCCGGCAGAAAAACCGCGGTAGGGGTTTAAATCCCTTCCAGGCTAAAAAAAAGAAACCGCACACAACTGGAGCCTTTAAGGCTCCGGAGCGGTTTCCAAGGGGCCTAGAAATAAGGCTGTTGATTGCAGAGTTTTGGTGTCAGAAGCCCTAAAAAGGGCTGGATCAGACCGGGTCCCAGGGAGCAAAGGATTCGATCCCAGGCGGTTGCTTAATCAGGCGATCTTCAAACAGGACCCCGGGCGGATACTACACTCGAGCTTACCTCACCTTACGGCGCACACAGACGTACTCTCCCCCTCCCAAGACACCCCCCAGCGCGGGGGAATAGAAATTTTCTAAGTCCCGCCCGCTCGCTCACCGTCCGCCACCCTCTCCTGGCTCACGGCGACCGGAGCAAGACCGACCGACTCACCCACCCCGCGTGCCTCTTCCGGCCTACCCTCCCTCGCCCCAGGGAGGCCCAGGTGGTGGTGGGGCGCCGGGGTCCCTCTGGGCGGCGCCCAGCTCTCCTCCCTCCCTCCCTCCTGCCTTCCTCCCTTCCCGGCAGCCCCCGGGGCTCATCTGCAGACAGGCTCCGCCCCCTCTCCCCACAGTCTTTTTGTCTTTGCCTCTGCTCTTCCGAGCCCTCACTCCCGTTCCTGATTTAAAAAAAAAAAAAATGGAAAATGAAAAAAAGCGGCGGCTTGCCAATGCTGCCTTTGGAAAAACCTCCCCCAGGAGACCAGGGAGAGGCAGAGCAATGCCGTAGCGAGAAAGTACGCTCCGCGTCTCCCTGGTCCGCTGGGGGTTCCCCCCAGCGGACCAGGGAGACGCGGAGTGGCTTTGCTCCCTGCAGCATTGCTCGGAGTCTCCCTGGTCTGCTGGGGGGGCAGCAGACGGGGGGGGGGGGGCGGCAGGGGGCCAGTAGACCAGGCAGACGCAGAGCAAATGTCCAGATCCAGATCCAGATCCAGATCCAGATCCAGATCCAACGGAGCAGATCCACAGCCGATAGCAGAGGATCCAGTGCAGCAAAAAGGAAAGAGCAGCTGTTGCTTTAAGGCAACAGAAGAGCCTCCGCCAATAGGCAGTCTCAAAGGACGTGCCTGGGCGGGGCCTGAACAGCTGATTGCAGATCAGCTGTAGAGCGGCCGGCAGAAAAACCGCGGTAGGGGTTTAAATCCCTTCCAGGCTAAAAAAAAGAAACCGCACACAACTGGAGCCTTTAAGGCTCCGGAGCGGTTTCCAAGGGGCCTAGAAATAAGGCTGTTGATTGCAGAGTTTTGGTGTCAGAAGCCCTAAAAAGGGCTGGATCAGACCGGGTCCCAGGGAGCAAAGGATTCGATCCCAGGCGGTTGCTTAATCAGGCGATCTTCAAACAGGACCCCGGGCGGATACTACACTCGAGCTTACCTCACCTTACGGCGCACACAGACGTACTCTCCCCCTCCCAAGACACCCCCCAGCGCGGGGGAATAGAAATTTTCTAAGTCCCGCCCGCTCGCTCACCGTCCGCCACCCTCTCCTGGCTCACGGCGACCGGAGCAAGACCGACCGACTCACCCACCCCGCGTGCCTCTTCCGGCCTACCCTCCCTCGCCCCAGGGAGGCCCAGGTGGTGGTGGGGCGCCGGGGTCCCTCTGGGCGGCGCCCAGCTCTCCTCCCTCCCTCCCTCCTGCCTTCCTCCCTTCCCGGCAGCCCCCGGGGCTCATCTGCAGACAGGCTCCGCCCCCTCTCCCCACAGTCTTTTTGTCTTTGCCTCTGCTCTTCCGAGCCCTCACTCCCGTTCCTGATTTAAAAAAAAAAAAAAAAAAAAAAAAAAAGGAAAATGAAAATGAAAAAAAGCGGCGGCTTGCCAATGCTGCCTTTGGAAAAACCTCCCCCAGGAGACCAGGGAGAGGCAGAGCAATGCCGCAGCGAGAAAGTACGCTCCGCGTCTCCCTGGTCCGCTGGGGGTTCCCCCCAGCGGACCAGGGAGACGCGGAGTGGCTTTGCTCCCTGCAGCATTGCTCGGAGTCTCCCTGGTCTGCTGGGGGGGCAGCAGACGGGGGGGGGGCGGCAGGGGGCCAGTAGACCAGGCAGACGCAGAGCAAATGTCCAGATCCAGATCCAGATCCAGATCCAACGGAGCAGATCCACAGCCGATAGCAGAGGATCCAGTGCAGCAAAAAGGAAAGAGCAGCTGTTGCTTTAAGGCAACAGAAGAGCCTCCGCCAATAGGCAGTCTCAAAGGACGTGCCTGGGCGGGGCCTGAACAGCTGATTGCAGATCAGCTGTAGAGCGGCCGGCAGAAAAACCGCGGTAGGGGTTTAAATCCCTTCCAGGCTAAAAAAAAGAAACCGCACACAACTGGAGCCTTTAAGGCTCCGGAGCGGTTTCCAAGGGGCCTAGAAATAAGGCTGTTGATTGCAGAGTTTTGGTGTCAGAAGCCCTAAAAAGGGCTGGATCAGACCGGGTCCCAGGGAGCAAAGGATTCGATCCCAGGCGGTTGCTTAATCAGGCGATCTTCAAACAGGACCCCGGGCGGATACTACACTCGAGCTTACCTCACCTTACGGCGCACACAGACGTACTCTCCCCCTCCCAAGACACCCCCCAGCGCGGGGGAATAGAAATTTTCTAAGTCCCGCCCGCTCGCTCACCGTCCGCCACCCTCTCCTGGCTCACGGCGACCGGAGCAAGACCGACCGACTCACCCACCCCGCGTGCCTCTTCCGGCCTACCCTCCCTCGCCCCAGGGAGGCCCAGGTGGTGGTGGGGTGCCGGGGTCCCTCTGGGCGGCGCCCAGCTCTCCTCCCTCCCTCCCTCCTGCCTTCCTCCCTTCCCGGCAGCCCCCGGGGCTCATCTGCAGACAGGCTCCGCCCCCTCTCCCCACAGTCTTTTTGTCTTTGCCTCTGCTCTTCCGAGCCCTCACTCCCGTTCCTGATTTAAAAAAAAAAAAAAAAGGAAAATGAAAATGAAAAAAAGCGGCGGCTTGCCAATGCTGCCTTTGGAAAAACCTCCCCCAGGAGACCAGGGAGAGGCAGAGCAATGCCGCAGCGAGAAAGTACGCTCCGCGTCTCCCTGGTCCGCTGGGGGTTCCCCCCAGCGGACCAGGGAGACGCGGAGTGGCTTTGCTCCCTGCAGCATTGCTCAGAGTCTCCCTGGTCTGCTGGGGGGGCAGCAGACGGGGGGGGGGGCGGCAGGGGGCCAGTAGACCAGGCAGACGCAGAGCAAATGTCCAGATCCAGATCCAGATCCAGATCCAACGGAGCAGATCCACAGCCGATAGCAGAGGATCCAGTGCAGCAAAAAGGAAAGAGCAGCTGTTGCTTTAAGGCAACAGAAGAGCCTCCGCCAATAGGCAGTCTCAAAGGACGTGCCTGGGCGGGGCCTGAACAGCTGATTGCAGATCAGCTGTAGAGCGGCCGGCAGAAAAACCGCGGTAGGGGTTTAAATCCCTTCCAGGCTAAAAAAAAGAAACCGCACACAACTGGAGCCTTTAAGGCTCCGGAGCGGTTTCCAAGGGGCCTAGAAATAAGGCTGTTGATTGCAGAGTTTTGGTGTCAGAAGCCCTAAAAAGGGCTGGATCAGACCGGGTCCCAGGGAGCAAAGGATTCGATCCCAGGCGGTTGCTTAATCAGGCGATCTTCAAACAGGACCCCGGGCGGATACTACACTCGAGCTTACCTCACCTTACGGCGCACACAGACGTACTCTCCCCCTCCCAAGACACCCCCCAGCGCGGGGGAATAGAAATTTTCTAAGTCCCGCCCGCTCGCTCACCGTCCGCCACCCTCTCCTGGCTCACGGCGACCGGAGCAAGACCGACCGACTCACCCACCCCGCGTGCCTCTTCCGGCCTACCCTCCCTCGCCCCAGGGAGGCCCAGGTGGTGGTGGGGCGCCGGGGTCCCTCTGGGCGGCGCCCAGCTCTCCTCCCTCCCTCCCTCCTGCCTTCCTCCCTTCCCGGCAGCCCCCGGGGCTCATCTGCAGACAGGCTCCGCCCCCTCTCCCCACAGTCTTTTTGTCTTTGCCTCTGCTCTTCCGAGCCCTCACTCCCGTTCCTGATTTAAAAAAAAAAAAAAAAAAAAAAAAAAAAAGGAAAATGAAAATGAAAAAAAGCGGCGGCTTGCCAATGCTGCCTTTGGAAAAACCTCCCCCAGGAGACCAGGGAGAGGCAGAGCAATGCCGCAGCGAGAAAGTACGCTCCGCGTCTCCCTGGTCCGCTGGGGGTTCCCCCCAGCGGACCAGGGAGACGCGGAGTGGCTTTGCTCCCTGCAGCATTGCTCGGAGTCTCCCTGGTCTGCTGGGGGGGCAGCAGAGGGGGGGGGGGCGGCAGGGGGCCAGTAGACCAGGCAGACGCAGAGCAAATGTCCAGATCCAGATCCAGATCCAGATCCAACGGAGCAGATCCACAGCCGATAGCAGAGGATCCAGTGCAGCAAAAAGGAAAGAGCAGCTGTTGCTTTAAGGCAACAGAAGAGCCTCCGCCAATAGGCAGTCTCAAAGGACGTGCCTGGGCGGGGCCTGAACAGCTGATTGCAGATCAGCTGTAGAGCGGCCGGCAGAAAAACCGCGGTAGGGGTTTAAATCCCTTCCAGGCTAAAAAAAAGAAACCGCACACAACTGGAGCCTTTAAGGCTCCGGAGCGGTTTCCAAGGGGCCTAGAAATAAGGCTGTTGATTGCAGAGTTTTGGTGTCAGAAGCCCTAAAAAGGGCTGGATCAGACCGGGTCCCAGGGAGCAAAGGATTCGATCCCAGGCGGTTGCTTAATCAGGCGATCTTCAAACAGGACCCCGGGCGGATACTACACTCGAGCTTACCTCACCTTACGGCGCACACAGACGTACTCTCCCCCTCCCAAGACACCCCCCAGCGCGGGGGAATAGAAATTTTCTAAGTCCCGCCCGCTCGCTCACCGTCCGCCACCCTCTCCTGGCTCACGGCGACCGGAGCAAGACCGACCGACTCACCCACCCCGCGTGCCTCTTCCGGCCTACCCTCCCTCGCCCCAGGGAGGCCCAGGTGGTGGTGGGGCGCCGGGGTCCCTCTGGGCGGCGCCCAGCTCTCCTCCCTCCCTCCCTCCTGCCTTCCTCCCTTCCCGGCAGCCCCCGGGGCTCATCTGCAGACAGGCTCCGCCCCCTCTCCCCACAGTCTTTTTGTCTTTGCCTCTGCTCTTCCGAGCCCTCACTCCCGTTCCTGATTTAAAAAAAAAAAAAAAAAAAAAAAAAAAAAAGGAAAATGAAAATGAAAAAAAGCGGCGGCTTGCCAATGCTGCCTTTGGAAAAACCTCCCCCAGGAGACCAGGGAGAGGCAGAGCAATGCCGCAGCGAGAAAGTATGCTCCGCGTCTCCCTGGTCCGCTGGGGGTTTCCCCCAGCGGACCAGGGAGACGCGGAGTGGCTTTGCTCCCTGCAGCATTGCTCGGAGTCTCCCTGGTCTGCTGGGGGGGCAGCAGACGGGGGGGGGGGGCGGCAGGGGGCCAGTAGACCAGGCAGACGCAGAGCAAATGTCCAGATCCAGATCCAGATCCAGATCCAACGGAGCAGATCCACAGCCGATAGCAGAGGATCCAGTGCAGCAAAAAGGAAAGAGCAGCTGTTGCTTTAAGGCAACAGAAGAGCCTCCGCCAATAGGCAGTCTCAAAGGACGTGCCTGGGCGGGGCCTGAACAGCTGATTGCAGATCAGCTGTAGAGCGGCCGGCAGAAAAACCGCGGTAGGGGTTTAAATCCCTTCCAGGCTAAAAAAAAGAAACCGCACACAACTGGAGCCTTTAAGGCTCCGGAGCGGTTTCCAAGGGGCCTAGAAATAAGGCTGTTGATTGCAGAGTTTTGGTGTCAGAAGCCCTAAAAAGGGCTGGATCAGACCGGGTCCCAGGGAGCAAAGGATTCGATCCCAGGCGGTTGCTTAATCAGGCGATCTTCAAACAGGACCCCGGGCGGATACTACACTCGAGCTTACCTCACCTTACGGCGCACACAGACGTACTCTCCCCCTCCCAAGACACCCCCCAGCGCGGGGGAATAGAAATTTTCTAAGTCCCGCCCGCTCGCTCACCGTCCGCCACCCTCTCCTGGCTCACGGCGACCGGAGCAAGACCGACCGACTCACCCACCCCGCGTGCCTCTTCCGGCCTACCCTCCCTCGCCCCAGGGAGGCCCAGGTGGTGGTGGGGCGCCGGGGTCCCTCTGGGCGGCGCCCAGCTCTCCTCCCTCCCTCCCTCCTGCCTTCCTCCCTTCCCGGCAGCCCCCGGGGCTCATCTGCAGACAGGCTCCGCCCCCTCTCCCCACAGTCTTTTTGTCTTTGCCTCTGCTCTTCCGAGCCCTCACTCCCGTTCCTGATTTAAAAAAAAAAAAAAAAAAAAAAAAAAAAAAGGAAAATGAAAATGAAAAAAAGCGGCGGCTTGCCAATGCTGCCTTTGGAAAAACCTCCCCCAGGAGACCAGGGAGAGGCAGAGCAATGCCGCAGCGAGAAAGTACGCTCCGCGTCTCCCTGGTCCGCTGGGGGTTCCCCCCAGCGGACCAGGGAGACGCGGAGTGGCTTTGCTCCCTGCAGCATTGCTCGGAGTCTCCCTGGTCTGCTGGGGGGGCAGCAGACGGGGGGGGGGCGGCAGGGGGCCAGTAGACCAGGCAGACGCAGAGCAAATGTCCAGATCCAGATCCAACGGAGCAGATCCACAGCCGATAGCAGAGGATCCAGTGCAGCAAAAAGGAAAGAGCAGCTGTTGCTTTAAGGCAACAGAAGAGCCTCCGCCAATAGGCAGTCTCAAAGGACGTGCCTGGGCGGGGCCTGAACAGCTGATTGCAGATCAGCTGTAGAGCGGCCGGCAGAAAAACCGCGGTAGGGGTTTAAATCCCTTCCAGGCTAAAAAAAAGAAACCGCACACAACTGGAGCCTTTAAGGCTCCGGAGCGGTTTCCAAGGGGCCTAGAAATAAGGCTGTTGATTGCAGAGTTTTGGTGTCAGAAGCCCTAAAAAGGGCTGGATCAGACCGGGTCCCAGGGAGCAAAGGATTCGATCCCAGGCGGTTGCTTAATCAGGCGATCTTCAAACAGGACCCCGGGCGGATACTACACTCGAGCTTACCTCACCTTACGGCGCACACAGACGTACTCTCCCCCTCCCAAGACACCCCCCAGCGCGGGGGAATAGAAATTTTCTAAGTCCCGCCCGCTCGCTCACCGTCCGCCACCCTCTCCTGGCTCACGGCGACCGGAGCAAGACCGACCGACTCACCCACCCCGCGTGCCTCTTCCGGCCTACCCTCCCTCGCCCCAGGGAGGCCCAGGTGGTGGTGGGGCGCCGGGGTCCCTCTGGGCGGCGCCCAGCTCTCCTCCCTCCCTCCCTCCTGCCTTCCTCCCTTCCCGGCAGCCCCCGGGGCTCATCTGCAGACAGGCTCCGCCCCCTCTCCCCACAGTCTTTTTGTCTTTGCCTCTGCTCTTCCGAGCCCTCACTCCCGTTCCTGATTTAAAAAAAAAAAAAAAAGGAAAATGAAAATGAAAAAAAGCGGCGGCTTGCCAATGCTGCCTTTGGAAAAACCTCCCCCAGGAGACCAGGGAGAGGCAGAGCAATGCCGCAGCGAGAAAGTACGCTCCGCGTCTCCCTGGTCCGCTGGGGGTTCCCCCCAGCGGACCAGGGAGACGCGGAGTGGCTTTGCTCCCTGCAGCATTGCTCAGAGTCTCCCTGGTCTGCTGGGGGGGCAGCAGACGGGGGGGGGGGGCGGCAGGGGGCCAGTAGACCAGGCAGACGCAGAGCAAATGTCCAGATCCAGATCCAGATCCAGATCCAACGGAGCAGATCCACAGCCGATAGCAGAGGATCCAGTGCAGCAAAAAGGAAAGAGCAGCTGTTGCTTTAAGGCAACAGAAGAGCCTCCGCCAATAGGCAGTCTCAAAGGACGTGCCTGGGCGGGGCCTGAACAGCTGATTGCAGATCAGCTGTAGAGCGGCCGGCAGAAAAACCGCGGTAGGGGTTTAAATCCCTTCCAGGCTAAAAAAAAGAAACCGCACACAACTGGAGCCTTTAAGGCTCCGGAGCGGTTTCCAAGGGGCCTAGAAATAAGGCTGTTGATTGCAGAGTTTTGGTGTCAGAAGCCCTAAAAAGGGCTGGATCAGACCGGGTCCCAGGGAGCAAAGGATTCGATCCCAGGCGGTTGCTTAATCAGGCGATCTTCAAACAGGACCCCGGGCGGATACTACACTCGAGCTTACCTCACCTTACGGCGCACACAGACGTACTCTCCCCCTCCCAAGACACCCCCCAGCGCGGGGGAATAGAAATTTTCTAAGTCCCGCCCGCTCGCTCACCGTCCGCCACCCTCTCCTGGCTCACGGCGACCGGAGCAAGACCGACCGACTCACCCACCCCGCGTGCCTCTTCCGGCCTACCCTCCCTCGCCCCAGGGAGGCCCAGGTGGTGGTGGGGCGCCGGGGTCCCTCTGGGCGGCGCCCAGCTCTCCTCCCTCCCTCCCTCCTGCCTTCCTCCCTTCCCGGCAGCCCCCGGGGCTCATCTGCAGACAGGCTCCGCCCCCTCTCCCCACAGTCTTTTTGTCTTTGCCTCTGCTCTTCCGAGCCCTCACTCCCGTTCCTGATTTAAAAAAAAAAAAAAAAAAAAAAAAAAAAAGGAAAATGAAAATGAAAAAAAGCGGCGGCTTGCCAATGCTGCCTTTGGAAAAACCTCCCCCAGGAGACCAGGGAGAGGCAGAGCAATGCCGCAGCGAGAAAGTACGCTCCGCGTCTCCCTGGTCCGCTGGGGGTTCCCCCCAGCGGACCAGGGAGACGCGGAGTGGCTTTGCTCCCTGCAGCATTGCTCGGAGTCTCCCTGGTCTGCTGGGGGGGCAGCAGAGGGGGGGGGGGCGGCAGGGGGCCAGTAGACCAGGCAGACGCAGAGCAAATGTCCAGATCCAGATCCAGATCCAGATCCAACGGAGCAGATCCACAGCCGATAGCAGAGGATCCAGTGCAGCAAAAAGGAAAGAGCAGCTGTTGCTTTAAGGCAACAGAAGAGCCTCCGCCAATAGGCAGTCTCAAAGGACGTGCCTGGGCGGGGCCTGAACAGCTGATTGCAGATCAGCTGTAGAGCGGCCGGCAGAAAAACCGCGGTAGGGGTTTAAATCCCTTCCAGGCTAAAAAAAAGAAACCGCACACAACTGGAGCCTTTAAGGCTCCGGAGCGGTTTCCAAGGGGCCTAGAAATAAGGCTGTTGATTGCAGAGTTTTGGTGTCAGAAGCCCTAAAAAGGGCTGGATCAGACCGGGTCCCAGGGAGCAAAGGATTCGATCCCAGGCGGTTGCTTAATCAGGCGATCTTCAAACAGGACCCCGGGCGGATACTACACTCGAGCTTACCTCACCTTACGGCGCACACAGACGTACTCTCCCCCTCCCAAGACACCCCCCAGCGCGGGGGAATAGAAATTTTCTAAGTCCCGCCCGCTCGCTCACCGTCCGCCACCCTCTCCTGGCTCACGGCGACCGGAGCAAGACCGACCGACTCACCCACCCCGCGTGCCTCTTCCGGCCTACCCTCCCTCGCCCCAGGGAGGCCCAGGTGGTGGTGGGGCGCCGGGGTCCCTCTGGGCGGCGCCCAGCTCTCCTCCCTCCCTCCCTCCTGCCTTCCTCCCTTCCCGGCAGCCCCCGGGGCTCATCTGCAGACAGGCTCCGCCCCCTCTCCCCACAGTCTTTTTGTCTTTGCCTCTGCTCTTCCGAGCCCTCACTCCCGTTCCTGATTTAAAAAAAAAAAAAAAAAAAAAAAAAAAAAGGAAAATGAAAATGAAAAAAAGCGGCGGCTTGCCAATGCTGCCTTTGGAAAAACCTCCCCCAGGAGACCAGGGAGAGGCAGAGCAATGCCGCAGCGAGAAAGTATGCTCCGCGTCTCCCTGGTCCGCTGGGGGTTTCCCCCAGCGGACCAGGGAGACGCGGAGTGGCTTTGCTCCCTGCAGCATTGCTCGGAGTCTCCCTGGTCTGCTGGGGGGGCAGCAGACGGGGGGGGGGGGCGGCAGGGGGCCAGTAGACCAGGCAGACGCAGAGCAAATGTCCAGATCCAGATCCAGATCCAGATCCAACGGAGCAGATCCACAGCCGATAGCAGAGGATCCAGTGCAGCAAAAAGGAAAGAGCAGCTGTTGCTTTAAGGCAACAGAAGAGCCTCCGCCAATAGGCAGTCTCAAAGGACGTGCCTGGGCGGGGCCTGAACAGCTGATTGCAGATCAGCTGTAGAGCGGCCGGCAGAAAAACCGCGGTAGGGGTTTAAATCCCTTCCAGGCTAAAAAAAAGAAACCGCACACAACTGGAGCCTTTAAGGCTCCGGAGCGGTTTCCAAGGGGCCTAGAAATAAGGCTGTTGATTGCAGAGTTTTGGTGTCAGAAGCCCTAAAAAGGGCTGGATCAGACCGGGTCCCAGGGAGCAAAGGATTCGATCCCAGGCGGTTGCTTAATCAGGCGATCTTCAAACAGGACCCCGGGCGGATACTACACTCGAGCTTACCTCACCTTACGGCGCACACAGACGTACTCTCCCCCTCCCAAGACACCCCCCAGCGCGGGGGAATAGAAATTTTCTAAGTCCCGCCCGCTCGCTCACCGTCCGCCACCCTCTCCTGGCTCACGGCGACCGGAGCAAGACCGACCGACTCACCCACCCCGCGTGCCTCTTCCGGCCTACCCTCCCTCGCCCCAGGGAGGCCCAGGTGGTGGTGGGGCGCCGGGGTCCCTCTGGGCGGCGCCCAGCTCTCCTCCCTCCCTCCCTCCTGCCTTCCTCCCTTCCCGGCAGCCCCCGGGGCTCATCTGCAGACAGGCTCCGCCCCCTCTCCCCACAGTCTTTTTGTCTTTGCCTCTTATCTTCCGAGCCCTCACTCCCGTTCCTGATTTAAAAACAAAAAAAAAAAAAAAAAAAAAAGAAAATGAAAATGAAAAAAAGCGGCGGCTTGCCAATGCTGCCTTTGGAAAAACCTCCCCCAGGAGACCAGGGAGAGGCAGAGCAATGCCGCAGCGAGAAAGTACGCTCCGCGTCTCCCTGGTCCGCTGGGGGTTCCCCCCAGCGGACCAGGGAGACGCGGAGTGGCTTTGCTCCCTGCAGCATTGCTCGGAGTCTCCCTGGTCTGCTGGGGGGGCAGCAGACGGGGGGGGGGGGGCGGCAGGGGGCCAGTAGACCAGGCAGACGCAGAGCAAATGTCCAGATCCAGATCCAGATCCAGATCCAACGGAGCAGATCCACAGCCGATAGCAGAGGATCCAGTGCAGCAAAAAGGAAAGAGCAGCTGTTGCTTTAAGGCAACAGAAGAGCCTCCGCCAATAGGCAGTCTCAAAGGACGTGCCTGGGCGGGGCCTGAACAGCTGATTGCAGATCAGCTGTAGAGCGGCTGGCAGAAAAACCGCGGTAGGGGTTTAAATCCCTTCCAGGCTAAAAAAAAGAAACCGCACACAACTGGAGCCTTTAAGGCTCCGGAGCGGTTTCCAAGGGGCCTAGAAATAAGGCTGTTGATTGCAGAGTTTTGGTGTCAGAAGCCCTAAAAAGGGCTGGATCAGACCGGGTCCCAGGGAGCAAAGGATTCGATCCCAGGCGGTTGCTTAATCAGGCGATCTTCAAACAGGACCCGGGCGGATACTACACTCGAGCTTACCTCACCTTACGGCGCACACAGACGTACTCTCCCCCTCCCAAGACACCCCCCAGCGCGGGGGAATAGAAATTTTCTAAGTCCCGCCCGCTCGCTCACCGTCCGCCACCCTCTCCTGGCTCACGGCGACCGGAGCAAGACCGACCGACTCACCCACCCCGCGTGCCTCTTCCGGCCTACCCTCCCTCGCCCCAGGGAGGCCCAGGTGGTGGTGGGGCGCCGGGGTCCCTCTGGGCGGCGCCCAGCTCTCCTCCCTCCCTCCCTCCTGCCTTCCTCCCTTCCCGGCAGCCCCCGGGGCTCATCTGCAGACAGGCTCCGCCCCCTCTCCCCACAGTCTTTTTGTCTTTGCCTCTGCTCTTCCGAGCCCTCACTCCCGTTCCTGATTTAAAAAAAAAAAAAAAAAAAAAAGGAAAATGAAAATGAAAAAAAGCGGCGGCTTGCCAATGCTGCCTTTGGAAAAACCTCCCCCAGGAGACCAGGGAGAGGCAGAGCAATGCCGCAGCGAGAAAGTACGCTCCGCGTCTCCCTGGTCCGCTGGGGGTTCCCCCCAGCGGACCAGGGAGACGCGGAGTGGCTTTGCTCCCTGCAGCATTGCTCGGAGTCTCCCTGGTCTGCTGGGGGGGGCAGCAGACGGGGGGGGGGGGCGGCAGGGGGCCAGTAGACCAGGCAGACGCAGAGCAAATGTCCAGATCCAGATCCAGATCCAGATCCAACGGAGCAGATCCACAGCCGATAGCAGAGGATCCAGTGCAGCAAAAAGGAAAGAGCAGCTGTTGCTTTAAGGCAACAGAAGAGCCTCCGCCAATAGGCAGTCTCAAAGGACGTGCCTGGGCGGGGCCTGAACAGCTGATTGCAGATCAGCTGTAGAGCGGCCGGCAGAAAAACCGCGGTAGGGGTTTAAATCCCTTCCAGGCTAAAAAAAAGAAACCGCACACAACTGGAGCCTTTAAGGCTCCGGAGCGGTTTCCAAGGGGCCTAGAAATAAGGCTGTTGATTGCAGAGTTTTGGTGTCAGAAGCCCTAAAAAGGGCTGGATCAGACCGGGTCCCAGGGAGCAAAGGATTCGATCCCAGGCGGTTGCTTAATCAGGCGATCTTCAAACAGGACCCCGGGCGGATACTACACTCGAGCTTACCTCACCTTACGGCGCACACAGACGTACTCTCCCCCTCCCAAGACACCCCCCAGCGCGGGGGAATAGAAATTTTCTAAGTCCCGCCCGCTCGCTCACCGTCCGCCACCCTCTCCTGGCTCACGGCGACCGGAGCAAGACCGACCGACTCACCCACCCCGCGTGCCTCTTCCGGCCTACCCTCCCTCGCCCCAGGGAGGCCCAGGTGGTGGTGGGGCGCCGGGGTCCCTCTGGGCGGCGCCCAGCTCTCCTCCCTCCCTCCCTCCTGCCTTCCTCCCTTCCCGGCAGCCCCCGGGGCTCATCTGCAGACAGGCTCCGCCCCCTCTCCCCACGGTCTTTTTGTCTTTGCCTCTGCTCTTCCGAGCCCTCACTCCCGTTCCTGATTTAAAAAAAAAAAAAAAAAAAAAAAAATGAAAATGAAAATGAAAAAAAGCGGCGGCTTGCCAATGCTGCCTTTGGAAAAACCTCCCCCAGGAGACCAGGGAGAGGCAGAGCAATGCCGCAGCGAGAAAGTACGCTCCGCGTCTCCCTGGTCCGCTGGGGGTTCCCCCCAGCGGACCAGGGAGACGCGGAGTGGCTTTGCTCCCTGCAGCATTGCTCGGAGTCTCCCTGGTCTGCTGGGGGGGCAGCAGACGGGGGGGGGCCGGCAGGGGGCCAGTAGACCAGGCAGACGCAGAGCAAATGTCCAGATCCAGATCCAGATCCAGATCCAACGGAGCAGATCCACAGCCGATAGCAGAGGATCCAGTGCAGCAAAAAGGAAAGAGCAGCTGTTGCTTTAAGGCAACAGAAGAGCCTCCGCCAATAGGCAGTCTCAAAGGACGTGCCTGGGCGGGGCCTGAACAGCTGATTGCAGATCAGCTGTAGAGCGGCCGGCAGAAAAACCGCGGTAGGGGTTTAAATCCCTTCCAGGCTAAAAAAAAGAAACCGCACACAACTGGAGCCTTTAAGGCTCCGGAGCGGTTTCCAAGGGGCCTAGAAATAAGGCTGTTGATTGCAGAGTTTTGGTGTCAGAAGCCCTAAAAAGGGCTGGATCAGACCGGGTCCCAGGGAGCAAAGGATTCGATCCCAGGCGGTTGCTTAATCAGGCGATCTTCAAACAGGACCCCGGGCGGATACTACACTCGAGCTTACCTCACCTTACGGCGCACACAGACGTACTCTCCCCCTCCCAAGACACCCCCCAGCGCGGGGGAATAGAAATTTTCTAAGTCCCGCCCGCTCGCTCACCGTCCGCCACCCTCTCCTGGCTCACGGCGACCGGAGCAAGACCGACCGACTCACCCACCCCGCGTGCCTCTTCCGGCCTACCCTCCCTCGCCCCAGGGAGGCCCAGGTGGTGGTGGGGCGCCGGGGTCCCTCTGGGCGGCGCCCAGCTCTCCTCCCTCCCTCCCTCCTGCCTTCCTCCCTTCCCGGCAGCCCCCGGGGCTCATCTGCAGACAGGCTCCGCCCCCTCTCCCCACAGTCTTTTTGTCTTTGCCTCTGCTCTTCCGAGCCCTCACTCCCGTTCCTGATTTTAAAAAAAAAAAAAAAAAAAAAAAAAGGAAAATGAAAATGAAAAAAAGCGGCGGCTTGCCAATGCTGCCTTTGGAAAAACCTCCCCCAGGAGACCAGGGAGAGGCAGAGCAATGCCGCAGCGAGAAAGTACGCTCCGCGTCTCCCTGGTCCGCTGGGGGTTCCCCCCAGCGGACCAGGGAGACGCGGAGTGGCTTTGCTCCCTGCAGCATTGCTCGGAGTCTCCCTGGTCTGCTGGGGGGGCAGCAGACGGGGGGGGGGCGGCAGGGGGCCAGTAGACCAGGCAGACGCAGAGCAAATGTCCAGATCCAGATCCAGATCCAGATCCAACGGAGCAGATCCACAGCCGATAGCAGAGGATCCAGTGCAGCAAAAAGGAAAGAGCAGCTGTTGCTTTAAGGCAACAGAAGAGCCTCCGCCAATAGGCAGTCTCAAAGGACGTGCCTGGGCGGGGCCTGAACAGCTGATTGCAGATCAGCTGTAGAGCGGCCGGCAGAAAAACCGCGGTAGGGGTTTAAATCCCTTCCAGGCTAAAAAAAAGAAACCGCACACAACTGGAGCCTTTAAGGCTCCGGAGCGGTTTCCAAGGGGCCTAGAAATAAGGCTGTTGATTGCAGAGTTTTGGTGTCAGAAGCCCTAAAAAGGGCTGGATCAGACCGGGTCCCAGGGAGCAAAGGATTCGATCCCAGGCGGTCGCTTAATCAGGCGATCTTCAAACAGGACCCCGGGCGGATACTACACTCGAGCTTACCTCACCTTACGGCGCACACAGACGTACTCTCCCCCTCCCAAGACACCCCCCAGCGCGGGGGAATAGAAATTTTCTAAGTCCCGCCCGCTCGCTCACCGTCCGCCACCCTCTCCTGGCTCACCGCGACCGGAGCAAGACCGACCGACTCACCCACCCCGCGTGCCTCTTCCGGCCTACCCTCCCTCGCCCCAGGGAGGCCCAGGTGATGGTGGGGCGCCGGGGTCCCTCTGGGCGGCGCCCAGCTCTCCTCCCTCCCTCCCTCCTGCCTTCCTCCCTTCCCGGCAGCCCCCGGGGCTTATCTGCAGACAGGCTCCGCCCCCTCTCCCCACAGTCTTTTTGTCTTTGCCTCTGCTCTTCCGAGCCCTCACTCCCGTTCCTGATTTAAAAAAAAAAAAAAAAAAAGGAAAATGAAAATGAAAAAAAGCGGCGGCTTGCCAATGCTGCCTTTGGAAAAACCTCCCCCAGGAGACCAGGGAGAGGCAGAGCAATGCCGCAGCGAGAAAGTACGCTCCGCGTCTCCCTGGTCCGCTGGGGGTTCCCCCCAGCGGACCAGGGAGACGCGGAGTGGCTTTGCTCCCTGCAGCATTGCTCGGAGTCTCCCTGGTCTGCTGGGGGGGCAGCAGACGGGGGGGGGCGGCAGGGGGCCAGTAGACCAGGCAGACGCAGAGCAAATGTCCAGATCCAGATCCAGATCCAGATCCAACGGAGCAGATCCACAGCCGATAGCAGAGGATCCAGTGCAGCAAAAAGGAAAGAGCAGCTGTTGCTTTAAGGCAACAGAAGAGCCTCCGCCAATAGGCAGTCTCAAAGGACGTGCCTGGGCGGGGCCTGAACAGCTGATTGCAGATCAGCTGTAGAGCGGCCGGCAGAAAAACCGCGGTAGGGGTTTAAATCCCTTCCAGGCTAAAAAAAAGAAACCGCACACAACTGGAGCCTTTAAGGCTCCGGAGCGGTTTCCAAGGGGCCTAGAAATAAGGCTGTTGATTGCAGAGTTTTGGTGTCAGAAGCCCTAAAAAGGGCTGGATCAGACCGGGTCCCAGGGAGCAAAGGATTCGATCCCAGGCGGTTGCTTAATCAGGCGATCTTCAAACAGGACCCCGGGCGGATACTACACTCGAGCTTACCTCACCTTACGGCGCACACAGACGTACTCTCCCCCTCCCAAGACACCCCCCAGCGCGGGGGAATAGAAATTTTCTAAGTCCCGCCCGCTCGCTCACCGTCCGCCACCCTCTCCTGGCTCACGGCGACCGGAGCAAGACCGACCGACTCACCCACCCCGCGTGCCTCTTCCGGCCTACCCTCCCTCGCCCCAGGGAGGCCCAGGTGGTGGTGGGGCGCCGGGGTCCCTCTGGGCGGCGCCCAGCTCTCCTCCCTCCCTCCCTCCTGCCTTCCTCCCTTCCCGGCAGCCCCCGGGGCTCATCTGCAGACAGGCTCCGCCCCCTCTCCCCACAGTCTTTTTGTCTTTGCCTCTGCTCTTCCGAGCCCTCACTCCCGTTCCTGATTTAAAAAAAAAAAAAAAAACAAAAAAAAAAAAAAAAAAGGAAAATGAAAATGAAAAAAAGCGGCGGCTTGCCAATGCTGCCTTTGGAAAAACCTCCCCCAGGAGACCAGGGAGAGGCAAAGCAATGCCGCAGCGAGAAAGTACGCTCCGCGTCTCCCTGGTCCGCTGGGGGTTCCCCCCAGCGGACCAGGGAGACGCGGAGTGGCTTTGCTCCCTGCAGCATTGCTCGGAGTCTCCCTGGTCTGCTGGGGGGGCAGCAGACGGGGGGGGGGGGGGCGGCAGGGGGCCAGTAGACCAGGCAGACGCAGAGCAAATGTCCAGATCCAGATCCAGATCCAGATCCAACGGAGCAGATCCACAGCCGATAGCAGAGGATCCAGTGCAGCAAAAAGGAAAGAGCAGCTGTTGCTTTAAGGCAACAGAAGAGCCTCCGCCAATAGGCAGTCTCAAAGGACGTGCCTGGGCGGGGCCTGAACAGCTGATTGCAGATCAGCTGTAGAGCGGCCGGCAGAAAAACCGCGGTAGGGGTTTAAATCCCTTCCAGGCTAAAAAAAAGAAACCGCACACAACTGGAGCCTTTAAGGCTCCGGAGCGGTTTCCAAGGGGCCTAGAAATAAGGCTGTTGATTGCAGAGTTTTGGTGTCAGAAGCCCTAAAAAGGGCTGGATCAGACCGGGTCCCAGGGAGCAAAGGATTCGATCCCAGGCGGTTGCTTAATCAGGCGATCTTCAAACAGGACCCCGGGCGGATACTACACTCGAGCTTACCTCACCTTACGGCGCACACAGACGTACTCTCCCCCTCCCAAGACACCCCCCAGCGCGGGGGAATAGAAATTTTCTAAGTCCCGCCCGCTCGCTCACCGTCCGCCACCCTCTCCTGGCTCACGGCGACCGGAGCAAGACCGACCGACTCACCCACCCCGCGTGCCTCTTCCGGCCTACCCTCCCTCGCCCCAGGGAGGCCCAGGTGGTGGTGGGGCGCCGGGGTCCCTCTGGGCGGCGCCCAGCTCTCCTCCCTCCCTCCCTCCTGCCTTCCTCCCTTCCCGGCAGCCCCCGGGGCTCATCTGCAGACAGGCTCCGCCCCCTCTCCCCACAGTCTTTTTGTCTTTGCCTCTGCTCTTCCGAGCCCTCACTCCCGTTCCTGATTTAAAAAAAAAAAAAAAAAAAAAAAAGGAAAATGAAAATGAAAAAAAGCGGCGGCTTGCCAATGCTGCCTTTGGAAAAACCTCCCCCAGGAGACCAGGGAGAGGCAGAGCAATGCCGCAGCGAGAAAGTACGCTCCGCGTCTCCCTGGTCCGCTGGGGGTTCCCCCCAGCGGACCAGGGAGACGCGGAGTGGCTTTGCTCCCTGCAGCATTGCTCGGAGTCTCCCTGGTCTGCTGGGGGGGCAGCAGACGGGGGGGGGCGGCAGGGGGCCAGTAGACCAGGCAGACGCAGAGCAAATGTCCAGATCCAGATCCAGATCCAGATCCAACGGAGCAGATCCACAGCCGATAGCAGAGGATCCAGTGCAGCAAAAAGGAAAGAGCAGCTGTTGCTTTAAGGCAACAGAAGAGCCTCCGCCAATAGGCAGTCTCAAAGGACGTGCCTGGGCGGGGCCTGAACAGCTGATTGCAGATCAGCTGTAGAGCGGCCGGCAGAAAAACCGCGGTAGGGGTTTAAATCCCTTCCAGGCTAAAAAAAAGAAACCGCACACAACTGGAGCCTTTAAGGCTCCGGAGCGGTTTCCAAGGGGCCTAGAAATAAGGCTGTTGATTGCAGAGTTTTGGTGTCAGAAGCCCTAAAAAGGGCTGGATCAGACCGGGTCCCAGGGAGCAAAGGATTCGATCCCAGGCGGTTGCTTAATCAGGCGATCTTCAAACAGGACCCCGGGCGGATACTACACTCGAGCTTACCTCACCTTACGGCGCACACAGACGTACTCTCCCCCTCCCAAGACACCCCCCAGCGCGGGGGAATAGAAATTTTCTAAGTCCCGCCCGCTCGCTCACCGTCCGCCACCCTCTCCTGGCTCACGGCGACCGGAGCAAGACCGACCGACTCACCCACCCCGCGTGCCTCTTCCGGCCTACCCTCCCTCGCCCCAGGGAGGCCCAGGTGGTGGTGGGGCGCCGGGGTCCCTCTGGGCGGCGCCCAGCTCTCCTCCCTCCCTCCCTCCTGCCTTCCTCCCTTCCCGGCAGCCCCCGGGGCTCATCTGCAAACAGGCTCCGCCCCCTCTCCCCACAGTCTTTTTGTCTTTGCCTCTGCTCTTCCGAGCCCTCACTCCCGTTCCTGATTTAAAAAAAAAAAAAAAAAAAAAAAAAGGAAAATGAAAATGAAAAAAAGCGGCGGCTTGCCAATGCTGCCTTTGGAAAAACCTCCCCCAGGAGACCAGGGAGAGGCAGAGCAATGCCGCAGCGAGAAAGTACGCTCCGCGTCTCCCTGGTCCGCTGGGGGTTCCCCCCAGCGGACCAGGGAGACGCGGAGTGGCTTTGCTCCCTGCAGCATTGCTCGGAGTCTCCCTGGTCTGCTGGGGGGGCAGCAGACGGGGGGGGGGCGGCAGGGGGCCAGTAGACCAGGCAGACGCAGAGCAAATGTCCAGATCCAGATCCAGATCCAGATCCAACGGAGCAGATCCACAGCCGATAGCAGAGGATCCAGTGCAGCAAAAAGGAAAGAGCAGCTGTTGCTTTAAGGCAACAGAAGAGCCTCCGCCAATAGGCAGTCTCAAAGGACGTGCCTGGGCGGGGCCTGAATAGCTGATTGCAGATCAGCTGTAGAGCGGCCGGCAGAAAAACCGCGGTAGGGGTTTAAATCCCTTCCAGGCTAAAAAAAAGAAACCGCACACAACTGGAGCCTTTAAGGCTCCGGAGCGGTTTCCAAGGGGCCTAGAAATAAGGCTGTTGATTGCAGAGTTTTGGTGTCAGAAGCCCTAAAAAGGGCTGGATCAGACTGGGTCCCAGGGAGCAAAGGATTCGATCCCAGGTGGTTGCTTAATCAGGCGATCTTCAAACAGGACCCCGGGCGGATACTACACTCGAGCTTACCTCACCTTACGGCGCACACAGACGTACTCTCCCCCTCCCAAGACACCCCCCAGCGCGGGGGAATAGAAATTTTCTAAGTCCCGCCCGCTCGCTCACCGTCCGCCACCCTCTCCTGGCTCACGGCGACCGGAGCAAGACCGACCGACTCACCCACCCCGCGTGCCTCTTCCGGCCTACCCTCCCTCGCCCCAGGGAGGCCCAGGTGGTGGTGGGGCGCCGGGGTCCCTCTGGGCGGCGCCCAGCTCTCCTCCCTCCCTCCCTCCTGCCTTCCTCCCTTCCTGGCAGCCCCCGGGGCTCATCTGCAGACAGGCTCCGCCCCCTCTCCCCACAGTCTTTTTGTCTTTGCCTCTGCTCTTCCGAGCCCTCACTCCCGTTCCTGATTTAAAAAAAAAAAAAAAAAAAAGGAAAATGAAAATGAAAAAAAGCGGCGGCTTGCCAATGCTGCCTTTGGAAAAACCTCCCCCAGGAGACCAGGGAGAGGCAGAGCAATGCCGCAGCGAGAAAGTACGCTCCGCGTCTCCCTGGTCCGCTGGGGGTTCCCCCCAGCGGACCAGGGAGACGCGGAGTGGCTTTGCTCCCTGCAGCATTGCTCGGAGTCTCCCTGGTCTGCTGGGGGGGGGCAGCAGACGGGGGGGGGGGGCGGCAGGGGGCCAGTAGACCAGGCAGACGCAGAGCAAATGTCCAGATCCAGATCCAGATCCAGATCCAGATCCAGATCCAACGGAGCAGATCCACAGCCGATAGCAGAGGATCCAGTGCAGCAAAAAGGAAAGAGCAGCTGTTGCTTTAAGGCAACAGAAGAGCCTCCGCCAATAGGCAGTCTCAAAGGACGTGCCTGGGCGGGGCCTGAACAGCTGATTGCAGATCAGCTGTAGAGCGGCCGGCAGAAAAACCGCGGTAGGGGTTTAAATCCCTTCCAGGCTAAAAAAAAGAAACCGCACACAACTGGAGCCTTTAAGGCTCCGGAGCGGTTTCCAAGGGGCCTAGAAATAAGGCTGTTGATTGCAGAGTTTTGGTGTCAGAAGCCCTAAAAAGGGCTGGATCAGACCGGGTCCCAGGGAGCAAAGGATTCGATCCCAGACGGTTGCTTAATCAGGCGATCTTCAAACAGGACCCCGGGCGGATACTACACTCGAGCTTACCTCACCTTACGGCGCACACAGACGTACTCTCCCCCTCCCAAGACACCCCCCAGCGCGGGGGAATAGAAATTTTCTAAGTCCCGCCCGCTCGCTCACCGTCCGCCACCCTCTCCTGGCTCACGGCGACCGGAGCAAGACCGACCGACTCACCCACCCCGCGTGCCTCTTCCGGCCTACCCTCCCTCGCCCCAGGGAGGCCCAGGTGGTGGTGGGGCGCCGGGGTCCCTCTGGGCGGCGCCCAGCTCTCCTCCCTCCCTCCCTCCTGCCTTCCTCCCTTCCCGGCAGCCCCCGGGGCTCATCTGCAGACAGGCTCCGCCCCCTCTCCCCACAGTCTTTTTGTCTTTGCCTCTGCTCTTCCGAGCCCTCACTCCCGTTCCTGATTTAAAAAAAAAAAAAAAAAAAAAAGGAAAATGAAAATGAAAAAAAGCGGCGGCTTGCCAATGCTGCCTTTGGAAAAACCTCCCCCAGGAGACCAGGGAGAGGCAGAGCAATGCCGCAGCGAGAAAGTACGCTCCGCGTCTCCCTGGTCCGCTGGGGGTTCCCCCCAGCGGACCAGGGAGACGCGGAGTGGCTTTGCTCCCTGCAGCATTGCTCGGAGTCTCCCTGGTCTGCTGGGGGGGCAGCAGACGGGGGGGCGGGGCGGCAGGGGGCCAGTAGACCAGGCAGACGCAGAGCAAATGTCCAGATCCAGATCCAGATCCAGATCCAACGGAGCAGATCCACAGCCGATAGCAGAGGATCCAGTGCAGCAAAAAGGAAAGAGCAGCTGTTGCTTTAAGGCAACAGAAGAGCCTCCGCCAATAGGCAGTCTCAAAGGACGTGCCTGGGCGGGGCCTGAATAGCTGATTGCAGATCAGCTGTAGAGCGGCCGGCAGAAAAACCGCGGTAGGGGTTTAAATCCCTTCCAGGCTAAAAAAAAGAAACCGCACACAACTGGAGCCTTTAAGGCTCCGGAGCGGTTTCCAAGGGGCCTAGAAATAAGGCTGTTGATTGCAGAGTTTTGGTGTCAGAAGCCCTAAAAAGGGCTGGATCAGACTGGGTCCCAGGGAGCAAAGGATTCGATCCCAGGCGGTTGCTTAATCAGGCGATCTTCAAACAGGACCCCGGGCGGATACTACACTCGAGCTTACCTCACCTTACGGCGCACACAGACGTACTCTCCCCCTCCCAAGACACCCCCCAGCGCGGGGGAATAGAAATTTTCTAAGTCCCGCCCGCTCGCTCACCGTCCGCCACCCTCTCCTGGCTCACGGCGACCGGAGCAAGACCGACCGACTCACCCACCCCGCGTGCCTCTTCCGGCCTACCCTCCCTCGCCCCAGGGAGGCCCAGGTGGTGGTGGGGCGCCGGGGTCCCTCTGGGCGGCGCCCAGCTCTCCTCCCTCCCTCCCTCCTGCCTTCCTCCCTTCCCGGCAGCCCCCGGGGCTCATCTGCAGACAGGCTCCGCCCCCTCTCCCCACAGTCTTTTTGTCTTTGCCTCTGCTCTTCCGAGCCCTCACTCCCGTTCCTGATTTAAAAAAAAAAAAAAAAAAAAAAAAAGGAAAATGAAAATGAAAATGAAAATGAAAAAAAGCGGCGGCTTGCCAATGCTGCCTTTGGAAAAACCTCCCCCAGGAGACCAGGGAGAGGCAGAGCAATGCCGCAGCGAGAAAGTACGCTCCGCGTCTCCCTGGTCCGCTGGGGGTTCCCCCCAGCGGACCAGGGAGACGCGGAGTGGCTTTGCTCCCTGCAGCATTGCTCGGAGACTCCCTGGTCTGCTGGGGGGGCAGCAGACGGGGGGGGGGGGGGCGGCAGGGGGCCAGTAGACCAGGCAGACGCAGAGCAAATGTCCAGATCCAGATCCAGATCCAGATCCAACGGAGCAGATCCACAGCCGATAGCAGAGGATCCAGTGCAGCAAAAAGGAAAGAGCAGCTGTTGCTTTAAGGCAACAGAAGAGCCTCCGCCAATAGGCAGTCTCAAAGGACGTGCCTGGGCGGGGCCTGAACAGCTGATTGCAGATCAGCTGTAGAGCGGCCGGCAGAAAAACCGCGGTAGGGGTTTAAATCCCTTCCAGGCTAAAAAAAAGAAACCGCACACAACTGGAGCCTTTAAGGCTCCGGAGCGGTTTCCAAGGGGCCTAGAAATAAGGCTGTTGATTGCAGAGTTTTGGTGTCAGAAGCCCTAAAAAGGGCTGGATCAGACCGGGTCCCAGGGAGCAAAGGATTCGATCCCAGGCGGTTGCTTAATCAGGCGATCTTCAAACAGGACCCCGGGCGGATACTACACTCGAGCTTACCTCACCTTACGGCGCACACAGACGTACTCTCCCCCTCCCAAGACACCCCCCAGCGCGGGGGAATAGAAATTTTCTAAGTCCCGCCCGCTCGCTCACCGTCCGCCACCCTCTCCTGGCTCACGGCGACCGGAGCAAGACCGACCGACTCACCCACCCCGCGTGCCTCTTCCGGCCTACCCTCCCTCGCCCCAGGGAGGCCCAGGTGGTGGTGGGGCGCCGGGGTCCCTCTGGGCGGCGCCCAGCTCTCCTCCCTCCCTCCCTCCTGCCTTCCTCCCTTCCCGGCAGCCCCCGGGGCTCATCTGCAGACAGGCTCCGCCCCCTCTCCCCACAGTCTTTTTGTCTTTGCCTCTGCTCTTCCGAGCCCTCACTCCCGTTCCTGATTTAAAAAAAAAGGAAAATGAAAATGAAAAAAAGCGGCGGCTTGCCAATGCTGCCTTTGGAAAAACCTCCCCCAGGAGACCAGGGAGAGGCAGAGCAATGCCGCAGCGAGAAAGTACGCTCCGCATCTCCCTGGTCCGCTGGGGGTTCCCCCCAGCGGACCAGGGAGACGCGGAGTGGCTTTGCTCCCTGCAGCATTGCTCGGAGTCTCCCTGGTCTCCTGGGGGGGCAGCAGACGGGGGGGGGGGGGCGGCAGGGGGCCAGTAGACCAGGCAGACGCAGAGCAAATGTCCAGATCCAGATCCAGATCCAGATCCAACGGAGCAGATCCACAGCCGATAGCAGAGGATCCAGTGCAGCAAAAAGGAAAGAGCAGCTGTTGCTTTAAGGCAACAGAAGAGCCTCCGCCAATAGGCAGTCTCAAAGGACGTGCCTGGGCGGGGCCTGAACAGCTGATTGCAGATCAGCTGTAGAGCGGCCGGCAGAAAAACCGCGGTAGGGGTTTAAATCCCTTCCAGGCTAAAAAAAAGAAACCGCACACAACTGGAGCCTTTAAGGCTCCGGAGCGGTTTCCAAGGGGCCTAGAAATAAGGCTGTTGATTGCAGAGTTTTGGTGTCAGAAGCCCTAAAAAGGGCTGGATCAGACCGGGTCCCAGGGAGCAAAGGATTCGATCCCAGGCGGTCGCTTAATCAGGCGATCTTCAAACAGGACCCCGGGCGGATACTACACTCGAGCTTACCTCACCTTACGGCGCACACAGACGTACTCTCCCCCTCCCAAGACACCCCCCAGTGCGGGGGAATAGAAATTTTCTAAGTCCCGCCCGCTTGCTCACCGTCCGCCACCCTCTCCTGGCTCACGGCGACCGGAGCAAGACCGACCGACTCACCCACCCCGCGTGCCTCTTCCGGCCTACCCTCCCTCGCCCCAGGGAGGCCCAGGTGGTGGTGGGGCGCCGGGGTCCCTCTGGGCGGCGCCCAGCTCTCCTCCCTCCCTCCCTCCTGCCTTCCTCCCTTCCCGGCAGCCCCCGGGGCTCATCTGCAGACAGGCTCCGCCCCCTCTCCCCACAGTCTTTTTGTCTTTGCCTCTGCTCTTCCGAGCCCTCACTCCCGTTCCTGATTTAAAAAAAAAAAAAAAAAAGGAAAATGAAAATGAAAAAAAGCGGCGGCTTGCCAATGCTGCCTTTGGAAAAACCTCCCCCAGGAGACCAGGGAGAGGCAGAGCAATGCCGCAGCGAGAAAGTACGCTCCGCGTCTCCCTGGTCCGCTGGGGGTTCCCCCCAGCGGACCAGGGAGACGCGGAGTGGCTTTGCTCCCTGCAGCATTGCTCGGAGTCTCCCTGGTCTGCTGGGGGGGCAGCAGACGGGGGGGGGGGGGCGGCAGGGGGCCAGTAGACCAGGCAGATGCAGAGCAAATGTCCAGATCCAGATCCAGATCCAGATCCAACGGAGCAGATCCACAGCCGATAGCAGAGGATCCAGTGCAGCAAAAAGGAAAGAGCAGCTGTTGCTTTAAGGCAACAGAAGAGCCTCCGCCAATAGGCAGTCTCAAAGGACGTGCCTGGGCGGGGCCTGAACAGCTGATTGCAGATCAGCTGTAGAGCGGCCGGCAGAAAAACCGCGGTAGGGGTTTAAATCCCTTCCAGGCTAAAAAAAAGAAACCGCACACAACTGGAGCCTTTAAGGCTCCGGAGCGGTTTCCAAGGGGCCTAGAAATAAGGCTGTTGATTGCAGAGTTTTGGTGTCAGAAGCCCTAAAAAGGGCTGGATCAGACCGGGTCCCAGGGAAGCAAAGGATTCGATCCCAGGCGGTTGCTTAATCAGGCGATCTTCAAACAGGACCCCGGGCGGATACTACACTCGAGCTTACCTCACCTTACGGCGCACACAGACGTACTCTCCCCCTCCCAAGACACCCCCCAGCGCGGGGGAATAGAAATTTTCTAAGTCCCGCCCGCTCGCTCA
Source organism: Pelodiscus sinensis (assembly GCF_049634645.1). Lineage (NCBI taxonomy): Eukaryota > Metazoa > Chordata > Testudines > Trionychidae > Pelodiscus > Pelodiscus sinensis. Next base: position 86,461,104 of record NC_134714.1, read on the forward strand.
CCGTCCGCCACCCTCTCCTGGCTCACGGCGACCGGAGCAAGACCGACCGACTCACCCACCCCGCGTGCCTCTTCCGGCCTACCCTCCCTCGCCCCAGGGAGGCCCAGGTGGTGGTGGGGCGCCGGGGTCCCTCTGGGCGGCGCCCAGCTCTCCTCCCTCCCTCCCTCCTGCCTTCCTCCCTTCCCGGCAGCCCCCGGGGCTCATCTGCAGACAGGCTCCGCCCCCTCTCCCCACAGTCTTTTTGTCTTTGCCTCTGCTCTTCCGAGCCCTCACTCCCGTTCCTGATTTAAAAAAAAAAAAAAAAAAAAAAAGGAAAATGAAAATGAAAAAAAGCGGCGGCTTGCCAATGCTGCCTTTGGAAAAACCTCCCCCAGGAAACCAGGGAGAGGCAGAGCAATGCCGCAGCGAGAAAGTACGCTCCGCGTCTCCCTGGTCCGCTGGGGGTTCCCCCCAGCGGACCAGGGAGACGCGGAGTGGCTTTGCTCCCTGCAGCATTGCTCGGAGTCTCCCTGGTCTGCTGGGGGGGCAGCAGACGGGGGGGGGGGGCGGCAGGGGGCCAGTAGACCAGGCAGACGCAGAGCAAATGTCCAGATCCAGATCCAGATCCAGATCCAACGGAGCAGATCCACAGCCGATAGCAGAGGATCCAGTGCAGCAAAAAGGAAAGAGCAGCTGTTGCTTTAAGGCAACAGAAGAGCCTCCGCCAATAGGCAGTCTCAAAGGACGTGCCTGGGCGGGGCCTGAACAGCTGATTGCAGATCAGCTGTAGAGCGGCCGGCAGAAAAACCGCGGTAGGGGTTTAAATCCCTTCCAGGCTAAAAAAAAGAAACCGCACACAACTGGAGCCTTTAAGGCTCCGGAGCGGTTTCCAAGGGGCCTAGAAATAAGGCTGTTGATTGCAGAGTTTTGGTGTCAGAAGCCCTAAAAAGGGCTGGATCAGACCGGGTCCCAGGGAGCAAAGGATTCGATCCCAGGCGGTTGCTTAATCAGGCGATCTTCAAACAGGACCCCGGGCGGATACTACACTCGAGCTTACCTCACCTTACGGCGCACACAGACGTACTCTCCCCCTCCCAAGACACCCCCCAGCGCGGGGGAATAGAAATTTTCTAAGTCCCGCCCGCTCGCTCACCGTCCGCCACCCTCTCCTGGCTCACGGCGACCGGAGCAAGACCGACCGACTCACCCACCCCGCGTGCCTCTTCCGGCCTACCCTCCCTCGCCCCAGGGAGGCCCAGGTGGTGGTGGGGCACCGGGGTCCCTCTGGGCGGCGCCCAGCTCTCCTCCCTCCCTCCCTCCTGCCTTCCTCCCTTCCCGGCAGCCCCCGGGGCTCATCTGCAGACAGGCTCCGCCCCCTCTCCCCACAGTCTTTTTGTCTTTGCCTCTGCTCTTCCGAGCCCTCACTCCCGTTCCTGATTTAAAAAAAAAAAAAAAAAAAAAAAAGGAAAATGAAAATGAAAAAAAGCGGCGGCTTGCCAATGCTGCCTTTGGAAAAACCTCCCCCAGGAGACCAGGGAGAGGCAGAGCAATGCCGCAGCGAGAAAGTACGCTCCGCGTCTCCCTGGTCCGCTGGGGGTTCCCCCCAGCGGACCAGGGAGACGCGGAGTGGCTTTGCTCCGGGCAACATTGCTCGGAGTCTCCCTGGTCTGCTGGGGGGGCAGCAGACGGGGGGGGGGGGGGGCGGCAGGGGGCCAGTAGACCAGGCAGACGCAGAGCAAATGTCCAGATCCAGATCCAGATCCAGATCCAACGGAGCAGATCCACAGCCGATAGCAGAGGATCCAGTGCAGCAAAAAGGAAAGAGCAGCTGTTGCTTTAAGGCAACAGAAGAGCCTCCGCCAATAGGCAGTCTCAAAGGACGTGCCTGGGCGGGGCCTGAACAGCTGATTGCAGATCAGCTGTAGAGCGGCCGGCAGAAAAACCGCGGTAGGGGTTTAAATCCCTTCCAGGCTAAAAAAAAGAAACCGCACACAACTGGAGCCTTTAAGGCTCCGGAGCGGTTTCCAAGGGGCCTAGAAATAAGGCTGTTGATTGCAGAGTTTTGGTGTCAGAAGCCCTAAAAAGGGCTGGATCAGACCGGGTCCCTGGGAGCAAAGGATTCGATCCCAGGCGGTTGCTTAATCAGGCGATCTTCAAACAGGACCCCGGGCAGATACTACACTCGAGCTTACCTCACCTTACGGCGCACACAGACGTACTCTCCCCCTCCCAAGACACCCCCCAGCGCGGGGGAATAGAAATTTTCTAAGTCCCGCCCGCTCGCTCACCGTCCGCCACCCTCTCCTGGCTCACGGCGACCGGAGCAAGACCGACCGACTCACCCACCCCGCGTGCCTCTTCCGGCCTACCCTCCCTCGCCCCAGGGAGGCCCAGGTGGTGGTGGGGCACCGGGGTCCCTCTGGGCGGCGCCCAGCTCTCCTCCCTCCCTCCCTCCTGCCTTCCTCCCTTCCCGGCAGCCCCCGGGGCTCATCTGCAGACAGGCTCCGCCCCCTCTCCCCACAGTCTTTTTGTCTTTGCCTCTGCTCTTCCGAGCCCTCACTCCCGTTCCTGATTTAAAAAAAAAAAAAAAAAAAAAATGAAATTGAAAATGAAAAAAAGCGGTGGCTTGCCAATGCTGCCTTTGGAAAAACCTCCCCCAGGAGACCAGGGAGAGGCAGAGCAATGCCGCAGCGAGAAAGTACGCTCCGCGTCTCCCTGGTCCGCTGGGGGTTCCCCCCAGCGGACCAGGGAGACGCGGAGTGGCTTTGCTCCCTGCAGCATTGCTCGGAGTCTCCCTGGTCTGCTGGGGGGGCAGCAGACGGGGGGGGGGGGCGGCAGGGGGCCAGTAGACCAGGCAGACGCAGAGCAAATGTCCAGATCCAGATCCAGATCCAGATCCAACGGAGCAGATCCACAGCCGATAGCAGAGGATCCAGTGCAGCAAAAAGGAAAGAGCAGCTGTTGCTTTAAGGCAACAGAAGAGCCTCCGCCAATAGGCAGTCTCAAAGGACGTGCCTGGGCGGGGCCTGAACAGCTGATTGCAGATCAGCTGTAGAGCGGCCGGCAGAAAAACCGCGGTAGGGGTTTAAATCCCTTCCAGGCTAAAAAAAAGAAACCGCACACAACTGGAGCCTTTAAGGCTCCGGAGCGGTTTCCAAGGGGCCTAGAAATAAGGCTGTTGATTGCAGAGTTTTGGTGTCAGAAGCCCTAAAAAGGGCTGGATCAGACCGGGTCCCAGGGAGCAAAGGATTCGATCCCAGGCGGTTGCTTAATCAGGCGATCTTCAAACAGGACCCCGGGCGGATACTACACTCGAGCTTACCTCACCTTACGGCGCACACAGACGTACTCTCCCCCTCCCAAGACACCCCCCAGCGCGGGGGAATAGAAATTTTCTAAGTCCCGCCCGCTCGCTCACCGTCCGCCACCCTCTCCTGGCTCACGGCGACCGGAGCAAGACCGACCGACTCACCCACCCCGCGTGCCTCTTCCGGCCTACCCTCCCTCGCCCCAGGGAGGCCCAGGTGGTGGTGGGGCGCCGGGGTCCCTCTGGGCGGCGCCCAGCTCTCCTCCCTCCCTCCCTCCTGCCTTCCTCCCTTCCCGGCAGCCCCCGGGGCTCATCTGCAGACAGGCTCCGCCCCCTCTCCCCACAGTCTTTTTGTCTTTGCCTCTGCTCTTCCGAGCCCTCACTCCCGTTCCTGATTTAAAAAAAAAAAAAAAAAAAAAAAAAAAGGAAAATGAAAATGAAAAAAAGCGGCGGCTTGCCAATGCTGCCTTTGGAAAAACCTCCCCCAGGAGACCAGGGAGAGGCAGAGCAATGCCGCAGCGAGAAAGTACGCTCCGCGTCTCCCTGGTCCGCTGGGGGTTCCCCCCAGCGGACCAGGGAGACGCGGAGTGGCTTTGCTCCCTGCAGCATTGCTCGGAGTCTCCCTGGTCTGCTGGGGGGGGCAGCAGACGGGGGGGGGGGGGGCGGCAGGGGGCCAGTAGACCAGGCAGACGCAGAGCAAATGTCCAGATCCAGATCCAGATCCAGATCCAGATCCAACGGAGCAGATCCACAGCCGATAGCAGAGGATCCAGTGCAGCAAAAAGGAAAGAGCAGCTGTTGCTTTAAGGCAACAGAAGAGCCTCCGCCAATAGGCAGTCTCAAAGGACGTGCCTGGGCGGGGCCTGAACAGCTGATTGCAGATCAGCTGTAGAGCGGCCGGCAGAAAAACCGCGGTAGGGGTTTAAATCCCTTCCAGGCTAAAAAAAAGAAACCGCACACAACTGGAGCCTTTAAGGCTCCGGAGCGGTTTCCAAGGGGCCTAGAAATAAGGCTGTTGATTGCAGAGTTTTGGTGTCAGAAGCCCTAAAAAGGGCTGGATCAGACCGGGTCCCAGGGAGCAAAGGATTCGATCCCAGGCGGTTGCTTAATCAGGCGATCTTCAAACAGGACCCCGGGCGGATACTACACTCGAGCTTACCTCACCTTACGGCGCACACAGACGTACTCTCCCCCTCCCAAGACACCCCCCAGCGCGGGGGAATAGAAATTTTCTAAGTCCCGCCCGCTCGCTCACCGTCCGCCACCCTCTCCTGGCTCACGGCGACCGGAGCAAGACCGACCGACTCACCCACCCCGCGTGCCTCTTCCGGCCTACCCTCCCTCGCCCCAGGGAGGCCCAGGTGGTGGTGGGGCGCCGGGGTCCCTCTGGGCGGCGCCCAGCTCTCCTCCCTCCCTCCCTCCTGCCTTCCTCCCTTCCCGGCAGCCCCCGGGGCTCATCTGCAGACAGGCTCCGCCCCCTCTCCCCACAGTCTTTTTGTCTTTGCCTCTGCTCTTCCGAGCCCTCACTCCCGTTCCTGATTTAAAAAAAAAAAAAAAAAAAAAAGGAAAATGAAAATGAAAAAAAGCGGCGGCTTGCCAATGCTGCCTTTGGAAAAACCTCCCCCAGGAGACCAGGGAGAGGCAGAGCAATGCCGCAGCGAGAAAGTACGCTCCGCGTCTCCCTGGTCCGCTGGGGGTTCCCCCCAGCGGACCAGGGAGACGCGGAGTGGCTTTGCTCCCTGCAGCATTGCTCGGAGTCTCCCTGGTCTGCTGGGGGGGCAGCAGACGGGGGGGGGGCGGCAGGGGGCCAGTAGACCAGGCAGACGCAGAGCAAATGTCCAGATCCAGATCCAGATCCAGATCCAACGGAGCAGATCCACAGCCGATAGCAGAGGATCCAGTGCAGCAAAAAGGAAAGAGCAGCTGTTGCTTTAAGGCAACAGAAGAGCCTCCGCCAATAGGCAGTCTCAAAGGACGTGCCTGGGCGGGGCCTGAACAGCTGATTGCAGATCAGCTGTAGAGCGGCCGGCAGAAAAACCGCGGTAGGGGTTTAAATCCCTTCCAGGCTAAAAAAAAGAAACCGCACACAACTGGAGCCTTTAAGGCTCCGGAGCGGTTTCCAAGGGGCCTAGAAATAAGGCTGTTGATTGCAGAGTTTTGGTGTCAGAAGCCCTAAAAAGGGCTGGATCAGACCGGGTCCCAGGGAGCAAAGGATTCGATCCCAGGCGGTTGCTTAATCAGGCGATCTTCAAACAGGACCCCGGGCGGATACTACACTCGAGCTTACCTCACCTTACGGCGCACACAGACGTACTCTCCCCCTCCCAAGACACCCCCCAGCGCGGGGGAATAGAAATTTTCTAAGTCCCGCCCGCTCGCTCACCGTCCGCCACCCTCTCCTGGCTCACGGCGACCGGAGCAAGACCGACCGACTCACCCACCCCGCGTGCCTCTTCCGGCCTACCCTCCCTCGCCCCAGGGAGGCCCAGGTGGTGGTGGGGCGCCGGGGTCCCTCTGGGCGGCGCCCAGCTCTCCTCCCTCCCTCCCTCCTGTCTTCCTCCCTTCCCGGCAGCCCCCGGGGCTCATCTGCAGACAGGCTCCGCCCCCTCTCCCCACAGTCTTTTTGTCTTTGCCTCTGCTCTTCCGAGCCCTCACTCCCGTTCCTGATTTAAAAAAAAAAAAAAAAAAAAAAAAGGAAAATGAAAATGAAAAAAAGCGGCGGCTTGCCAATGCTGCCTTTGGAAAAACCTCCCCCAGGAGACCAGGGAGAGGCAGAGCAATGCCGCAGCGAGAAAGTACGCTCCGCGTCTCCCTGGTCCGCTGGGGGTTCCCCCCAGCGGACCAGGGAGACGCGGAGTGGCTTTGCTCCCTGCAGCATTGCTCGGAGTCTCCCTGGTCTGCTGGGGGGGCAGCAGACGGGGGGGGGGGCGGCAGGGGGCCAGTAGACCAGGCAGACGCAGAGCAAATGTCCAGATCCAGATCCAGATCCAGATCCAACGGAGCAGATCCACAGCCGATAGCAGAGGATCCAGTGCAGCAAAAAGGAAAGAGCAGCTGTTGCTTTAAGGCAACAGAAGAGCCTCCGCCAATAGGCAGTCTCAAAGGACGTGCCTGGGCGGGGCCTGAACAGCTGATTGCAGATCAGCTGTAGAGCGGCCGGCAGAAAAACCGCGGTAGGGGTTTAAATCCCTTCCAGGCTAAAAAAAAGAAACCGCACACAACTGGAGCCTTTAAGGCTCCGGAGCGGTTTCCAAGGGGCCTAGAAATAAGGCTGTTGATTGCAGAGTTTTGGTGTCAGAAGCCCTAAAAAGGGCTGGATCAGACCGGGTCCCAGGGAGCAAAGGATTCGATCCCAGGCGGTTGCTTAATCAGGCGATCTTCAAACAGGACCCCGGGCGGATACTACACTCGAGCTTACCTCACCTTACGGCGCACACAGACGTACTCTCCCCCTCCCAAGACACCCCCCAGCGCGGGGGAATAGAAATTTTCTAAGTCCCGCCCGCTCGCTCACCGTCCGCCACCCTCTCCTGGCTCACGGCGACCGGAGCAAGACCGACCGACTCACCCACCCCGCGTGCCTCTTCCGGCCTACCCTCCCTCGCCCCATGGAGGCCCAGGTGGTGGTGGGGCACCGGGGTCCCTCTGGGCGGCGCCCAGCTCTCCTCCCTCCCTCCCTCCTGCCTTCCTCCCTTCCCGGCAGCCCCCGGGGCTCATCTGCAGACAGGCTCCGCCCCCTCTCCCCACAGTCTTTTTGTCTTTGCCTCTGCTCTTCCGAGCCCTCACTCCCGTTCCTGATTTAAAAAAAAAAAAAAAAAAAAAAAGGAAAATGAAAATGAAAAAAAGCGGCGGCTTGCCAATGCTGCCTTTGGAAAAACCTCCCCCAGGAGACCAGGGAGAGGCAGAGCAATGCCGCAGCGAGAAAGTACGCTCCGCGTCTCCCTGGTCCGCTGGGGGTTCCCCCCAGCGGACCAGGGAGACGCGGAGTGGCTTTGCTCCCTGCAGCATTGCTCGGAGTCTCCCTGGTCTGCTGGGGGGGGCAGCAGACGGGGGGGGGGGCGGCAGGGGGCCAGTAGACCAGGCAGACGCAGAGCAAATGTCCAGATCCAGATCCAGATCCAGATCCAGATCCAACGGAGCAGATCCACAGCCGATAGCAGAGGATCCAGTGCAGCAAAAAGGAAAGAGCAGCTGTTGCTTTAAGGCAACAGAAGAGCCTCCGCCAATAGGCAGTCTCAAAGGACGTGCCTGGGCGGGGCCTGAACAGCTGATTGCAGATCAGCTGTAGAGCGGCCGGCAGAAAAACCGCGGTAGGGGTTTAAATCCCTTCCAGGCTAAAAAAAAGAAACCGCACACAACTGGAGCCTTTAAGGCTCCGGAGCGGTTTCCAAGGGGCCTAGAAATAAGGCTGTTGATTGCAGAGTTTTGGTGTCAGAAGCCCTAAAAAGGGCTGGATCAGACCGGGTCCCAGGGAGCAAAGGATTCGATCCCAGGCGGTTGCTTAATCAGGCGATCTTCAAACAGGACCCCGGGCAGATACTACACTCGAGCTTACCTCACCTTACGGCGCACACAGACGTACTCTCCCCCTCCCAAGACACCCCCCAGCGCGGGGGAATAGAAATTTTCTAAGTCCCGCCCGCTCGCTCACCGTCCGCCACCCTCTCCTGGCTCACGGCGACCGGAGCAAGACCGACCGACTCACCCACCCCGCGTGCCTCTTCCGGCCTACCCTCCCTCGCCCCAGGGAGGCCCAGGTGGTGGTGGGGCGCCGGGGTCCCTCTGGGCGGCGCACAGCTCTCCTCCCTCCCTCCCTCCTGCCTTCCTCCCTTCCCGGCAGCCCCCGGGGCTCATCTGCAGACAGGCTCCGCCCCCTCTCCCCACAGTCTTTTTGTCTTTGCCTCTGCTCTTCCGAGCCCTCACTCCCGTTCCTGATTTAAAAAAAAAAAAAAAAAAAAAAAAAAAAAAAAAAAAAAAGGAAAATGAAAATGAAAAAAAGCGGCGGCTTGCCAATGCTGCCTTTGGAAAAACCTCCCCCAGGAGACCAGGGAGAGGCAGAGCAATGCCGCAGCGAGAAAGTACGCTCCGCGTCTCCCTGGTCCGCTGGGGGTTCCCCCCATCGGACCAGGGAGACGCGGAGTGGCTTTGCTCCCTGCAGCATTGCTCGGAGTCTCCCTGGTCTGCTGGGGGGGCAGCAGACGGGGGGGGGGCGGCAGGGGGCCAGTAGACCAGGCAGACGCAGAGCAAATGTCCAGATCCAGATCCAGATCCAGATCCAGATCCAACGGAGCAGATCCACAGCCGATAGCAGAGGATCCAGTGCAGCAAAAAGGAAAGAGCAGCTGTTGCTTTAAGGCAACAGAAGAGCCTCCGCCAATAGGCAGTCTCAAAGGACATGCCTGGGCGGGGCCTGAACAGCTGATTGCAGATCAGCTGTAGAGCGGCCGGCAGAAAAACCGCGGTAGGGGTTTAAATCCCTTCCAGGCTAAAAAAAAGAAACCGCACACAACTGGAGCCTTTAAGGCTCCGGAGCGGTTTCCAAGGGGCCTAGAAATAAGGCTGTTGATTGCAGAGTTTTGGTGTCAGAAGCCCTAAAAAGGGCTGGATCAGACCGGGTCCCAGGGAGCAAAGGATTCGATCCCAGGCGGTCGCTTAATCAGGCGATCTTCAAACAGGACCCCGGGCGGATACTACACTCGAGCTTACCTCACCTTACGGCGCACACAGACGTACTCTCCCGCTCCCAAGACACCCCCCCAGCGCGGGGGAATAGAAATTTTCTAAGTCCCGCCCGCTCGCTCACCGTCCGCCACCCTCTCCTGGCTCACGGCGACCGGAGCAAGACCGACCGACTCACCCACCCCGCGTGCCTCTTCCGGCCTACCCTCCCTCGCCCCAGGGAGGCCCAGGTGGTGGTGGGGCGCCAGGGTCCCTCTGGGCGGCGCCCAGCTCTCCTCCCTCCCTCCCTCCTGCCTTCCTCCCTTCCCGGCAGCCCCCGGGGCTCATCTCCAGACAGGCTCCGCCCCCTCTCCCCACAGTCTTTTTGTCTTTGCCTCTGCTCTTCCGAGCCCTCACTCCCGTTCCTGATTTAAAAAAAAAAAAAAAAAAAAAAAAAGGAAAATGAAAATGAAAAAAAGCGGCGGCTTGCCAATGCTGCCTTTGGAAAAACCTCCCCCAGGAGACCAGGGAGAGGCAGAGCAATGCCGCAGCGAGAAAGTACGCTCCGCGTCTCCCTGGTCCGCTGGGGGTTCCCCCCAGCGGACCAGGGAGACGCGGAGTGGCTTTGCTCCCTGCAGCATTGCTCGGAGTCTCCCTGGTCTGCTGGGGGGGCAGCAGACGGGGGGGGGGGCGGCAGGGGGCCAGTAGACCAGGCAGACGCAGAGCAAATGTCCAGATCCAGATCCAGATCCAGATCCAACGGAGCAGATCCACAGCCGATAGCAGAGGATCCAGTGCAGCAAAAAGGAAAGAGCAGCTGTTGCTTTAAGGCAACAGAAGAGCCTCCGCCAATAGGCAGTCTCAAAGGACGTGCCTGGGCGGGGCCTGAACAGCTGATTGCAGATCAGCTGTAGAGCGGCCGGCAGAAAAACCGCGGTAGGGGTTTAAATCCCTTCCAGGCTAAAAAAAAGAAACCGCACACAACTGGAGCCTTTAAGGCTCCGGAGCGGTTTCCAAGGGGCCTAGAAATAAGGCTGTTGATTGCAGAGTTTTGGTGTCAGAAGCCCTAAAAAGGGCTGGATCAGACCGGGTCCCAGGGAAGCAAAGGATTCGATCCCAGGCGGTTGCTTAATCAGGCGATCTTCAAACAGGACCCCGGGCGGATACTACACTCGAGCTTACCTCACCTTACGGCGCACACAGACGTACTCTCCCCCTCCCAAGACACCCCCCAGCGCGGGGGAATAGAAATTTTCTAAGTCCCGCCCGCTCGCTCACCGTCCGCCACCCTCTCCTGGCTCACGGCGACCGGAGCAAGACCGACCGACTCACCCACCCCGCGTGCCTCTTCCGGCCTACCCTCCCTCGCCCCAGGGAGGCCCAGGTGGTGGTGGGGCGCCGGGGTCCCTCTGGGCGGCGCCCAGCTCTCCTCCCTCCCTCCCTCCTGCCTTCCTCCCTTCCCGGCAGCCCCCGGGGCTCATCTGCAGACAGGCTCCGCCCCCTCTCCCCACAGTCTTTTTGTCTTTGCCTCTGCTCTTCCGAGCCCTCACTCCCGTTCCTGATTTAAAAAAAAAAAAAAAAAAAAAAAGGAAAATGAAAATGAAAAAAAGCGGCGGCTTGCCAATGCTGCCTTTGGAAAAACCTCCCCCAGGAGACCAGGGAGAGGCAGAGCAATGCCGCAGCGAGAAAGTACGCTCCGCGTCTCCCTGGTCCGCTGGGGGTTCCCCCCAGCGGACCAGGGAGACGCGGAGTGGCTTTGCTCCCTGCAGCATTGCTCGGAGTCTCCCTGGTCTGCTGGGGGGGCAGCAGACGGGGGGGGGGGGCGGCAGGGGGCCAGTAGACCAGGCAGACGCAGAGCAAATGTCCAGATCCAGATCCAGATCCAGATCCAACGGAGCAGATCCACAGCCGATAGCAGAGGATCCAGTGCAGCAAAAAGGAAAGAGCAGCTGTTGCTTTAAGGCAACAGAAGAGCCTCCGCCAATAGGCAGTCTCAAAGGACGTGCCTGGGCGGGGCCTGAATAGCTGATTGCAGATCAGCTGTAGAGCGGCCGGCAGAAAAACCGCGGTAGGGGTTTAAATCCCTTCCAGGCTAAAAAAAAGAAACCGCACACAACTGGAGCCTTTAAGGCTCCGGAGCGGTTTCCAAGGGGCCTAGAAATAAGGCTGTTGATTGCAGAGTTTTGGTGTCAGAAGCCCTAAAAAGGGCTGGATCAGACCGGGTCCCAGGGAAGCAAAGGATTCGATCCCAGGCGGTTGCTTAATCAGGCGATCTTCAAACAGGACCCCGGGCGGATACTACACTCGAGCTTACCTCACCTTACGGCGCACACAGACGTACTCTCCCCCTCCCAAGACACCCCCCAGCGCGGGGGAATAGAAATTTTCTAAGTCCCGCCCGCTCGCTCACCGTCCGCCACCCTCTCCTGGCTCACGGCGACCGGAGCAAGACCGACCGACTCACCCACCCCGCGTGCCTCTTCCGGCCTACCCTCCCTCGCCCCAGGGAGGCCCAGGTGGTGGTGGGGCGCCGGGGTCCCTCTGGGCGGCGCCCAGCTCTCCTCCCTCCCTCCCTCCTGCCTTCCTCCCTTCCCGGCAGCCCCCGGGGCTCATCTGCAGACAGGCTCCGCCCCCTCTCCCCACAGTCTTTTTGTCTTTGCCTCTGCTCTTCCGAGCCCTCACTCCCGTTCCTGATTTAAAAAAAAAAAAAAAAAAAAAAGGAAAATGAAAATGAAAAAAAGCGGCGGCTTGCCAATGCTGCCTTTGGAAAAACCTCCCCCAGGAGACCAGGGAGAGGCAGAGCAATGCCGCAGCGAGAAAGTACGCTCCGCGTCTCCCTGGTCCGCTGGGGGTTCCCCCCAGCGGACCAGGGAGACGCGGAGTGGCTTTGCTCCCTGCAGCATTGCTCGGAGTCTCCCTGGTCTGCTGGGGGGGCAGCAGACGGGGGGGGGGGGGGGGGCGGCAGGGGGCCAGTAGACCAGGCAGACGCAGAGCAAATGTCCAGATCCAGATCCAGATCCAGATCCAACGGAGCAGATCCACAGCCGATAGCAGAGGATCCAGTGCAGCAAAAAGGAAAGAGCAGCTGTTGCTTTAAGGCAACAGAAGAGCCTCCGCCAATAGGCAGTCTCAAAGGACGTGCCTGGGCGGGGCCTGAACAGCTGATTGCAGATCAGCTGTAGAGCGGCCGGCAGAAAAACCGCGGTAGGGGTTTAAATCCCTTCCAGGCTAAAAAAAAGAAACCGCACACAACTGGAGCCTTTAAGGCTCCGGAGCGGTTTCCAAGGGGCCTAGAAATAAGGCTGTTGATTGCAGAGTTTTGGTGTCAGAAGCCCTAAAAAGGGCTGGATCAGACTGGGTCCCAGGGAAGCAAAGGATTCGATCCCAGGCGGTTGCTTAATCAGGCGATCTTCAAACAGGACCCCGGGCGGATACTACACTCGAGCTTACCTCACCTTACGGCGCACACAGACGTACTCTCCCCCTCCCAAGACACCCCCCAGCGCGGGGGAATAGAAATTTTCTAAGTCCCGCCCGCTCGCTCACCGTCCGCCACCCTCTCCTGGCTCACGGCGACCGGAGCAAGACCGACCGACTCACCCACCCCGCGTGCCTCTTCCGGCCTACCCTCCCTCGCCCCAGGGAGGCCCAGGTGGTGGTGGGGCGCCGGGGTCCCTCTGGGCGGCGCCCAGCTCTCCTCCCTCCCTCCCTCCTGCCTTCCTCCCTTCCCGGCAGCCCCCGGGGCTCATCTGCAGACAGGCTCCGCCCCCTCTCCCCACAGTCTTTTTGTCTTTGCCTCTGCTCTTCCGAGCCCTCACTCCCGTTCCTGATTTTAAAAAAAAAAAAAAAAAAAAAAAAGGAAAATGAAAATGAAAAAAAGCGGCGGCTTGCCAATGCTGCCTTTGGAAAAACCTCCCCCAGGAGACCAGGGAGAGGCAGAGCAATGCCGCAGCGAGAAAGTACGCTCCGCGTCTCCCTGGTCCGCTGGGGGTTCCCCCCAGCGGACCAGGGAGACGCGGAGTGGCTTTGCTCCCTGCAGCATTGCTCGGAGTCTCCCTGGTCTGCTAGGGGGGGCAGCAGACGGGGGGGGGGCGGCAGGGGGCCAGTAGACCAGGCAGACGCAGAGCAAATGTCCAGATCTAGATCCAGATCCAGATCCAGATCCAACGGAGCAGATCCACAGCCGATAGCAGAGGATCCAGTGCAGCAAAAAGGAAAGAGCAGCTGTTGCTTTAAGGCAACAGAAGAGCCTCCGCCAATAGGCAGTCTCAAAGGACGTGCCTGGGCGGGGCCTGAACAGCTGATTGCAGATCAGCTGTAGAGCGGCCGGCAGAAAAACCGCGGTAGGGGTTTAAATCCCTTCCAGGCTAAAAAAAAGAAACCGCACACAACTGGAGCCTTTAAGGCTCCGGAGCGGTTTCCAAGGGGCCTAGAAATAAGGCTGTTGATTGCAGAGTTTTGGTGTCAGAAGCCCTAAAAAGGGCTGGATCAGACCGGGTCCCAGGGAGCAAAGGATTCGATCCCAGGCGGTTGCTTAATCAGGCGATCTTCAAACAGGACCCCGGGCGGATACTACACTCGAGCTTACCTCACCTTACGGCGCACACAGACGTACTCTCCCCCTCCCAAGACACCCCCCAGCGCGGGGGAATAGAAATTTTCTAAGTCCCGCCCGCTCGCTCACCGTCCGCCACCCTCTCCTGGCTCACGGCGACCGGAGCAAGACCGACCGACTCACCCACCCCGCGTGCCTCTTCCGGCCTACCCTCCCTCGCCCCAGGGAGGCCCAGGTGGTGGTGGGGCGCCGGGGTCCCTCTGGGCGGCGCCCAGCTCTCCTCCCTCCCTCCCTCCTGCCTTCCTCCCTTCCCGGCAGCCCCCGGGGCTCATCTGCAGACAGGCTCCGCCCCCTCTCCCCACAGTCTTTTTGTCTTTGCCTCTGCTCTTCCGAGCCCTCACTCCCGTTCCTGATTTAAAAAAAAAAAAAAAAAAAAAAAGGAAAATGAAAATGAAAAAAAGCGGCGGCTTGCCAATGCTGCCTTTGGAAAAACCTCCCCCAGGAGACCAGGGAGAGGCAGAGCAATGCCGCAGCGAGAAAGTACGCTCCGCGTCTCCCTGGTCCGCTGGGGGTTCCCCCCAGCGGACCAGGGAGACGCGGAGTGGCTTTGCTCCCTGCAGCATTGCTCGGAGTCTCCCTGGTCTGCTGGGGGGGCAGCAGACGGGGGGGGGGGGGGCGGCAGGGGGCCAGTAGACCAGGCAGACGCAGAGCAAATGTCCAGATCCAGATCCAGATCCAGATCCAACGGAGCAGATCCACAGCCGATAGCAGAGGATCCAGTGCAGCAAAAAGGAAAGAGCAGCTGTTGCTTTAAGGCAACAGAAGAGCCTCCGCCAATAGGCAGTCTCAAAGGACGTGCCTGGGCGGGGCCTGAATAGCTGATTGCAGATCAGCTGTAGAGCGGCCGGCAGAAAAACCGCGGTAGGGGTTTAAATCCCTTCCAGGCTAAAAAAAAGAAACCGCACACAACTGGAGCCTTTAAGGCTCCGGAGCGGTTTCCAAGGGGCCTAGAAATAAGGCTGTTGATTGCAGAGTTTTGGTGTCAGAAGCCCTAAAAAGGGCTGGATCAGACTGGGTCCCAGGGAGCAAAGGATTCGATCCCAGGCGGTTGCTTAATCAGGCGATCTTCAAACAGGACCCCGGGCGGATACTACACTCGAGCTTACCTCACCTTACGGCGCACACAGACGTACTCTCCCCCTCCCAAGACACCCCCCAGCGCGGGGGAATAGAAATTTTCTAAGTCCCGCCCGCTCGCTCACCGTCCGCCACCCTCTCCTGGCTCACGGCGACCGGAGCAAGACCGACCGACTCACCCACCCCGCGTGCCTCTTCCGGCCTACCCTCCCTCGCCCCAGGGAGGCCCAGGTGGTGGTGGGGCGCCGGGGTCCCTCTGGGCGGCGCCCAGCTCTCCTCCCTCCCTCCCTCCTGCCTTCCTCCCTTCCCGGCAGCCCCCGGGGCTCATCTGCAGACAGGCTCCGCCCCCTCTCCCCACAGTCTTTTTGTCTTTGCCTCTGCTCTTCCGAGCCCTCACTCCCGTTCCTGATTTAAAAAAAAAAAAAAAAAAAAAAAGGAAAATGAAAATGAAAAGAAGCGGCGGCTTGCCAATGCTGCCTTTGGAAAAACCTCCCCCAGGAGACCAGGGAGAGGCAGAGCAATGCCGCAGCGAGAAAGTACGCTCCGCGTCTCCCTGGTCCGCTGGGGGTTCCCCCCAGCGGACCAGGGAGACGCGGAGTGGCTTTGCTCCCTGCAGCATTGCTCGGAGTCTCCCTGGTCTGCTGGGGGGGCAGCAGACGGGGGGGGGGGCGGCAGGGGGCCAGTAGACCAGGCAGACGCAGAGCAAATGTCCAGATCCAGATCCAGATCCAGATCCAACGGAGCAGATCCACAGCTGATAGCAGAGGATCCAGTGCAGCAAAAAGGAAAGAGCAGCTGTTGCTTTAAGGCAACAGAAGAGCCTCCGCCAATAGGCAGTCTCAAAGGACGTGCCTGGGCGGGGCCTGAACAGCTGATTGCAGATCAGCTGTAGAGCGGCCGGCAGAAAAACCGCGGTAGGGGTTTAAATCCCTTCCAGGCTAAAAAAAAGAAACCGCACACAACTGGAGCCTTTAAGGCTCCGGAGCGGTTTCCAAGGGGCCTAGAAATAAGGCTGTTGATTGCAGAGTTTTGGTGTCAGAAGCCCTAAAAAGGGCTGGATCAGACCGGGTCCCAGGGAAGCAAAGGATTCGATCCCAGGCGGTTGCTTAATCAGGCGATCTTCAAACAGGACCCCGGGCGGATACTACACTCGAGCTTACCTCACCTTACGGCGCACACAGACGTACTCTCCCCCTCCCAAGACACCCCCCAGCGCGGGGGAATAGAAATTTTCTAAGTCCCGCCCGCTCGCTCACCGTCCGCCACCCTCTCCTGGCTCACGGCGACCGGAGCAAGACCGACCGACTCACCCACCCCGCGTGCCTCTTCCGGCCTACCCTCCCTCGCCCCAGGGAGGCCCAGGTGGTGGTGGGGCGCCGGGGTCCCTCTGGGCGGCGCCCAGCTCTCCTCCCTCCCTCCCTCCTGCCTTCCTCCCTTCCCGGCAGCCCCCGGGGCTCATCTGCAGACAGGCTCCGCCCCCTCTCCCCACAGTCTTTTTGTCTTTGCCTCTGCTCTTCCGAGCCCTCACTCCCGTTCCTGATTTAAAAAAAAAAAAAAAAAAAAAAAAAAAGGAAAATGAAAATGAAAAAAAGCGGCGGCTTGCCAATGCTGCCTTTGGAAAAACCTCCCCCAGGAGACCAGGGAGAGGCAGAGCAATGCCGCAGCGAGAAAGTATGCTCCGCGTCTCCCTGGTCCGCTGGGGGTTCCCCCCAGCGGACCAGGGAGACGCGGAGTGGCTTTGCTCCCTGCAGCATTGCTCGGAGTCTCCCTGGTCTGCTGGGGGGGCAGCAGACGGGGGGGGGGGGGGGCGGCAGGGGGCCAGTAGACCAGGCAGACGCAGAGCAAATGTCCAGATCCAGATCCAGATCCAGATCCAACGGAGCAGATCCACAGCCGATAGCAGAGGATCCAGTGCAGCAAAAAGGAAAGAGCAGCTGTTGCTTTAAGGCAACAGAAGAGCCTCCGCCAATAGGCAGTCTCAAAGGACGTGCCTGGGCGGGGCCTGAATAGCTGATTGCAGATCAGCTGTAGAGCGGCCGGCAGAAAAACCGCGGTAGGGGTTTAAATCCCTTCCAGGCTAAAAAAAAGAAACCGCACACAACTGGAGCCTTTAAGGCTCCGGAGCGGTTTCCAAGGGGCCTAGAAATAAGGCTGTTGATTGCAGAGTTTTGGTGTCAGAAGCCCTAAAAAGGGCTGGATCAGACTGGGTCCCAGGGAGCAAAGGATTCGATCCCAGGCGGTTGCTTAATCAGGCGATCTTCAAACAGGACCCCGGGCGGATACTACACTCGAGCTTACCTCACCTTACGGCGCACACAGACGTACTCTCCCCCTCCCAAGACACCCCCCAGTGCGGGGGAATAGAAATTTTCTAAGTCCCGCCCGCTCGCTCACCGTCCGCCACCCTCTCCTGGCTCACGGCGACCGGAGCAAGACCGACCGACTCACCCACCCCGCGTGCCTCTTCCGGCCTACCCTCCCTCGCCCCAGGGAGGCCCAGGTGGTGGTGGGGCGCCGGGGTCCCTCTGGGCGGCGCCCAGCTCTCCTCCCTCCCTCCCTCCTGCCTTCCTCCCTTCCCGGCAGCCCCCGGGGCTCATCTGCAGACAGGCTCCGCCCCCTCTCCCCACAGTCTTTTTGTCTTTGCCTCTGCTCTTCCGAGCCCTCACTCCCGTTCCTGATTTAAAAAAAAAAAAAAAAAAAAAAAGGAAAATGAAAATGAAAAGAAGCGGCGGCTTGCCAATGCTGCCTTTGGAAAAACCTCCCCCAGGAGACCAGGGAGAGGCAGAGCAATGCCGCAGCGAGAAAGTACGCTCCGCGTCTCCCTGGTCCGCTGGGGGTTCCCCCCAGCGGACCAGGGAGACGCGGAGTGGCTTTGCTCCCTGCAGCATTGCTCGGAGTCTCCCTGGTCTGCTGGGGGGGCAGCAGACGGGGGGGGGGGGGCGGCAGGGGGCCAGTAGACCAGGCAGACGCAGAGCAAATGTCCAGATCCAGATCCAGATCCAGATCCAACGGAGCAGATCCACAGCCGATAGCAGAGGATCCAGTGCAGCAAAAAGGAAAGAGCAGCTGTTGCTTTAAGGCAACAGAAGAGCCTCCGCCAATAGGCAGTCTCAAAGGACGTGCCTGGGCGGGGCCTGAACAGCTGATTGCAGATCAGCTGTAGAGCGGCCGGCAGAAAAACCGCGGTAGGGGTTTAAATCCCTTCCAGGCTAAAAAAAAGAAACCGCACACAACTGGAGCCTTTAAGGCTCCGGAGCGGTTTCCAAGGGGCCTAGAAATAAGGCTGTTGATTGCAGAGTTTTGGTGTCAGAAGCCCTAAAAAGGGCTGGATCAGACCGGGTCCCAGGGAGCAAAGGATTCGATCCCAGGCGGTTGCTTAATCAGGCGATCTTCAAACAGGACCCCGGGCGGATACTACACTCGAGCTTACCTCACCTTACGGCGCACACAGACGTACTCTCCCCCTCCCAAGACACCCCCCAGCGCGGGGGAATAGAAATTTTCTAAGTCCCGCCCGCTCGCTCACCGTCCGCCACCCTCTCCTGGCTCATGGCGACCGGAGCAAGACCGACCGACTCACCCACCCCGCGTGCCTCTTCCGGCCTACCCTCCCTCGCCCCAGGGAGGCCCAGGTGGTGGTGGGGCGCCGGGGTCCCTCTGGGCGGCGCCCAGCTCTCCTCCCTCCCTCCCTCCTGCCTTCCTCCCTTCCCGGCAGCCCCCGGGGCTCATCTGCAGACAGGCTCCGCCCCCTCTCCCCACAGTCTTTTTGTCTTTGCCTCTGCTCTTCCGAGCCCTCACTCCCGTTCCTGATTTAAAAAAAAAAAAAAAAAAAAAAAAAAGGAAAATGAAAATGAAAAAAAGCGGCGGCTTGCCAATGCTGCCTTTGGAAAAACCTCCCCCAGGAGACCAGGGAGAGGCAGAGCAATGCCGCAGCGAGAAAGTACGCTCCGCGTCTCCCTGGTCCGCTGGGGGTTCCCCCCAGCGGACCAGGGAGACGCGGAGTGGCTTTGCTCCGGGCAACATTGCTCGGAGTCTCCCTGGTCTGCTGGGGGGGCAGCAGACGGGGGGGGGGGGCGGCAGGGGGCCAGTAGACCAGGCAGACGCAGAGCAAATGTCCAGATCCAGATCCAGATCCAGATCCAACGGAGCAGATCCACAGCCGATAGCAGAGGATCCAGTGCAGCAAAAAGGAAAGAGCAGCTGTTGCTTTAAGGCAACAGAAGAGCCTCCGCCAATAGGCAGTCTCAAAGGACGTGCCTGGGCGGGGCCTGAACAGCTGATTGCAGATCAGCTGTAGAGCGGCCGGCAGAAAAACCGCGGTAGGGGTTTAAATCCCTTCCAGGCTAAAAAAAAGAAACCGCACACAACTGGAGCCTTTAAGGCTCCGGAGCGGTTTCCAAGGGGCCTAGAAATAAGGCTGTTGATTGCAGAGTTTTGGTGTCAGAAGCCCTAAAAAGGGCTGGATCAGACCGGGTCCCAGGGAGCAAAGGATTCGATCCCAGGCGGTTGCTTAATCAGGCGATCTTCAAACAGGACCCCGGGCGGATACTACACTCGAGCTTACCTCACCTTACGGCGCACACAGACGTACTCTCCCCCTCCCAAGACACCCCCCAGCGCGGGGGAATAGAAATTTTCTAAGTCCCGCCCGCTCGCTCACCGTCCGCCACCCTCTCCTGGCTCACGGCGACCGGAGCAAGACCGACCGACTCACCCACCCCGCGTGCCTCTTCCGGCCTACCCTCCCTCGCCCCAGGGAGGCCCAGGTGGTGGTGGGGCACCGGGGTCCCTCTGGGCGGCGCCCAGCTCTCCTCCCTCCCTCCCTCCTGCCTTCCTCCCTTCCCGGCAGCCCCCGGGGCTCATCTGCAGACAGGCTCCGCCCCCTCTCCCCACAGTCTTTTTGTCTTTGCCTCTGCTCTTCCGAGCCCTCACTCCCGTTCCTGATTTAAAAAAAAAAAAAAAAAAAAAAAAAGGAAAATGAAAATGAAAAAAAGCGGCGGCTTGCCAATGCTGCCTTTGGAAAAACCTCCCCCAGGAGACCAGGGAGAGGCAGAGCAATGCCGCAGCGAGAAAGTACGCTCCGCGTCTCCCTGGTCCGCTGGGGGTTCCCCCCAGCGGACCAGGGAGACGCGGAGTGGCTTTGCTCCCTGCAGCATTGCTCGGAGTCTCCCTGGTCTGCTGGGGGGGCAGCAGACGGGGGGGGGGGGCGGCAGGGGGCCAGTAGACCAGGCAGACGCAGAGCAAATGTCCAGATCCAGATCCAGATCCAGATCCAACGGAGCAGATCCACAGCCGATAGCAGAGGATCCAGTGCAGCAAAAAGGAAAGAGCAGCTGTTGCTTTAAGGCAACAGAAGAGCCTCCGCCAATAGGCAGTCTCAAAGGACGTGCCTGGGCGGGGCCTGAACAGCTGATTGCAGATCAGCTGTAGAGCGGCCGGCAGAAAAACCGCGGTAGGGGTTTAAATCCCTTCCAGGCTAAAAAAAAGAAACCGCACACAACTGGAGCCTTTAAGGCTCCGGAGCGGTTTCCAAGGGGCCTAGAAATAAGGCTGTTGATTGCAGAGTTTTGGTGTCAGAAGCCCTAAAAAGGGCTGGATCAGACCGGGTCCCAGGGAGCAAAGGATTCGATCCCAGGCGGTTGCTTAATCAGGCGATCTTCAAACAGGACCCCGGGCGGATACTACACTCGAGCTTACCTCACCTTACGGCGCACACAGACGTACTCTCCCCCTCCCAAGACACCCCCCAGCGCGGGGGAATAGAAATTTTCTAAGTCCCGCCCGCTCGCTCACCGTCCGCCACCCTCTCCTGGCTCACGGCGACCGGAGCAAGACCGACCGACTCACCCACCCCGCGTGCCTCTTCCGGCCTACCCTCCCTCGCCCCAGGGAGGCCCAGGTGGTGGTGGGGCGCCGGGGTCCCTCTGGGCGGCGCCCAGCTCTCCTCCCTCCCTCCCTCCTGCCTTCCTCCCTTCCCGGCAGCCCCCGGGGCTCATCTGCAGACAGGCTCCGCCCCCTCTCCCCACAGTCTTTTTGTCTTTGCCTCTGCTCTTCCGAGCCCTCACTCCCGTTCCTGATTTAAAAAAAAAAAAAAAAAAAAAGGAAAATGAAAATGAAAAAAAGCGGCGGCTTGCCAATGCTGCCTTTGGAAAAACCTCCCCCAGGAGACCAGGGAGAGGCAGAGCAATGCCGCAGCGAGAAAGTACGCTCCGCGTCTCCCTGGTCCGCTGGGGGTTCCCCCCAGCGGACCAGGGAGACGCGGAGTGGCTTTGCTCCCTGCAGCATTGCTCGGAGTCTCCCTGGTCTGCTGGGGGGGCAGCAGACGGGGGGGGGGGCGGCAGGGGGCCAGTAGACCAGGCAGACGCAGAGCAAATGTCCAGATCCAGATCCAGATCCAGATCCAACGGAGCAGATCCACAGCCGATAGCAGAGGATCCAGTGCAGCAAAAAGGAAAGAGCAGCTGTTGCTTTAAGGCAACAGAAGAGCCTCCGCCAATAGGCAGTCTCAAAGGACGTGCCTGGGCGGGGCCTGAGCAGCTGATTGCAGATCAGCTGTAGAGCGGCCGGCAGAAAAACCGCGGTAGGGGTTTAAATCCCTTCCAGGCTAAAAAAAAGAAACCGCACACAACTGGAGCCTTTAAGGCTCCGGACCGGTTTCCAAGGGGCCTAGAAATAAGGCTGTTGATTGCAGAGTTTTGGTGTCAGAAGCCCTAAAAAGGGCTGGATCAGACCGGGTCCCAGGGAGCAAAGGATTCGATCCCAGGCGGTTGCTTAATCAGGCGATCTTCAAACAGGACCCCGGGCGGATACTACACTCGAGCTTACCTCACCTTACGGCGCACACAGACGTACTCTCCCCCTCCCAAGACACCCCCCAGCGCGGGGGAATAGAAATTTTCTAAGTCCCGCCCGCTCGCTCACCGTCCGCCACCCTCTCCTGGCTCACGGCGACCGGAGCAAGACCGACCGACTCACCCACCCCGCGTGCCTCTTCCGGCCTACCCTCCCTCGCCCCAGGGAGGCCCAGGTGGTGGTGGGGCGCCGGGGTCCCTCTGGGCGGCGCCCAGCTCTCCTCCCTCCCTCCCTCCTGCCTTCCTCCCTTCCCGGCAGCCCCCGGGGCTCATCTGCAGACAGGCTCCGCCCCCTCTCCCCACAGTCTTTTTGTCTTTGCCTCTGCTCTTCCGAGCCCTCACTCCCGTTCCTGATTTAAAAAAAAAAAAAAAAAAAAAAAACGGAAAATGAAAATGAAAAAAAGCGGCGGCTTGCCAATGCTGCCTTTGGAAAAACC
This sequence comes from Pelodiscus sinensis, assembly GCF_049634645.1. Lineage (NCBI taxonomy): Eukaryota > Metazoa > Chordata > Testudines > Trionychidae > Pelodiscus > Pelodiscus sinensis. The sequence continues at coordinate 86,483,028 of NC_134714.1, forward strand.
TCCCCCAGGAGACCAGGGAGAGGCGGAGCAATGCCGCAGCGAGAAAGTACGCTCCGCGTCTCCCTGGTCCGCTGGGGGTTCCCCCCAGCGGACCAGGGAGACGCGGAGTGGCTTTGCTCCCTGCAGCATTGCTCGGAGTCTCCCTGGTCTGCTGGGGGGGCAGCATACGGGGGGGGGGGGCGGCAGGGGGCCAGTAGACCAGGCAGACGCAGAGCAAATGTCCAGATCCAGATCCAGATCCAGATCCAACGGAGCAGATCCACAGCCGATAGCAGAGGATCCAGTGCAGCAAAAAGGAAAGAGCAGCTGTTGCTTTAAGGCAACAGAAGAGCCTCCGCCAATAGGCAGTCTCAAAGGACGTGCCTGGGCGGGGCCTGAACAGCTGATTGCAGATCAGCTGTAGAGCGGCCGGCAGAAAAACCGCGGTAGGGGTTTAAATCCCTTCCAGGCTAAAAAAAAGAAACCGCACACAACTGGAGCCTTTAAGGCTCCGGAGCGGTTTCCAAGGGGCCTAGAAATAAGGCTGTTGATTGCAGAGTTTTGGTGTCAGAAGCCCTAAAAAGGGCTGGATCAGACCGGGTCCCAGGGAGCAAAGGATTCGATCCCAGGCGGTTGCTTAATCAGGCGATCTTCAAACAGGACCCCGGGCGGATACTACACTCGAGCTTACCTCACCTTACGGCGCACACAGACGTACTCTCCCCCTCCCAAGACACCCCCCAGCGCGGGGGAATAGAAATTTTCTAAGTCCCGCCCGCTCGCTCACCGTCCGCCACCCTCTCCTGGCTCACGGCGACCGGAGCAAGACCGACCGACTCACCCACCCCGCGTGCCTCTTCCGGCCTACCCTCCCTCGCCCCAGGGAGGCCCAGGTGGTGGTGGGGCGCCGGGGTCCCTCTGGGCGGCGCCCAGCTCTCCTCCCTCCCTCCCTCCTGCCTTCCTCCCTTCCCGGCAGCCCCCGGGGCTCATCTGCAGACAGGCTCCGCCCCCTCTCCCCACAGTCTTTTTGTCTTTGCCTCTGCTCTTCCGAGCCCTCACTCCCGTTCCTGATTTAAAAAAAAAAAAAAAAAAAAAAAAAAAGGAAAATGAAAATGAAAAAAAGCGGCGGCTTGCCAATGCTGCCTTTGGAAAAACCTCCCCCAGGAGACCAGGGAGAGGCAGAGCAATGCCGCAGCGAGAAAGTATGCTCCGCGTCTCCCTGGTCCGCTGGGGGTTTCCCCCAGCGGACCAGGGAGACGCGGAGTGGCTTTGCTCCCTGCAGCATTGCTCGGAGTCTCCCTGGTCTGCTGGGGGGGCAGCAGACGGGGGGGGGGGCGGCAGGGGGCCAGTAGACCAGGCAGACGCAGAGCAAATGTCCAGATCCAGATCCAGATCCAGATCCAACGGAGCAGATCCACAGCCGATAGCAGAGGATCCAGTGCAGCAAAAAGGAAAGAGCAGCTGTTGCTTTAAGGCAACAGAAGAGCCTCCGCCAATAGGCAGTCTCAAAGGACGTGCCTGGGCGGGGCCTGAACAGCTGATTGCAGATCAGCTGTAGAGCGGCCGGCAGAAAAACCGCGGTAGGGGTTTAAATCCCTTCCAGGCTAAAAAAAAGAAACCGCACACAACTGGAGCCTTTAAGGCTCCGGAGCGGTTTCCAAGGGGCCTAGAAATAAGGCTGTTGATTGCAGAGTTTTGGTGTCAGAAGCCCTAAAAAGGGCTGGATCAGACCGGGTCCCAGGGAGCAAAGGATTCGATCCCAGGCGGTTGCTTAATCAGGCGATCTTCAAACAGGACCCCGGGCGGATACTACACTCGAGCTTACCTCACCTTACGGCGCACACAGACGTACTCTCCCCCTCCCAAGACACCCCCCAGCGCGGGGGAATAGAAATTTTCTAAGTCCCGCCCGCTCGCTCACCGTCCGCCACCCTCTCCTGGCTCACGGCGACCGGAGCAAGACCGACCGACTCACCCACCCCGCGTGCCTCTTCCGGCCTACCCTCCCTCGCCCCAGGGAGGCCCAGGTGGTGGTGGGGCGCCGGGGTCCCTCTGGGCGGCGCCCAGCTCTCCTCCCTCCCTCCCTCCTGCCTTCCTCCCTTCCCGGCAGCCCCCGGGGCTCATCTGCAGACAGGCTCCGCCCCCTCTCCCCACAGTCTTTTTGTCTTTGCCTCTGCTCTTCCGAGCCCTCACTCCCGTTCCTGATTTAAAAAAAAAAAAAAAAAAAAAAAAAAAAAGGAAAATGAAAATGAAAAAAAGCGGCGGCTTGCCAATGCTGCCTTTGGAAAAACCTCCCCCAGGAGACCAGGGAGAGGCAGAGCAATGCCGCAGCGAGAAAGTACGCTCCGCGTCTCCCTGGTCCGCTGGGGGTTCCCCCCAGCGGACCAGGGAGACGCGGAGTGGCTTTGCTCCCTGCAGCATTGCTCGGAGTCTCCCTGGTCTGCTGGGGGGGCAGCAGACGGGGGGGGGGCGGCAGGGGGCCAGTAGACCAGGCAGACGCAGAGCAAATGTCCAGATCCAGATCCAACGGAGCAGATCCACAGCCGATAGCAGAGGATCCAGTGCAGCAAAAAGGAAAGAGCAGCTGTTGCTTTAAGGCAACAGAAGAGCCTCCGCCAATAGGCAGTCTCAAAGGACGTGCCTGGGCGGGGCCTGAACAGCTGATTGCAGATCAGCTGTAGAGCGGCCGGCAGAAAAACCGCGGTAGGGGTTTAAATCCCTTCCAGGCTAAAAAAAAGAAACCGCACACAACTGGAGCCTTTAAGGCTCCGGAGCGGTTTCCAAGGGGCCTAGAAATAAGGCTGTTGATTGCAGAGTTTTGGTGTCAGAAGCCCTAAAAAGGGCTGGATCAGACCGGGTCCCAGGGAGCAAAGGATTCGATCCCAGGCGGTTGCTTAATCAGGCGATCTTCAAACAGGACCCCGGGCGGATACTACACTCGAGCTTACCTCACCTTACGGCGCACACAGACGTACTCTCCCCCTCCCAAGACACCCCCCAGCGCGGGGGAATAGAAATTTTCTAAGTCCCGCCCGCTCGCTCACCGTCCGCCACCCTCTCCTGGCTCACGGCGACCGGAGCAAGACCGACCGACTCACCCACCCCGCGTGCCTCTTCCGGCCTACCCTCCCTCGCCCCAGGGAGGCCCAGGTGGTGGTGGGGCGCCGGGGTCCCTCTGGGCGGCGCCCAGCTCTCCTCCCTCCCTCCCTCCTGCCTTCCTCCCTTCCCGGCAGCCCCCGGGGCTCATCTGCAGACAGGCTCCGCCCCCTCTCCCCACAGTCTTTTTGTCTTTGCCTCTGCTCTTCCGAGCCCTCACTCCCGTTCCTGATTTAAAAAAAAAAAAAAAAAAAAAAAAAAGGAAAATGAAAATGAAAAAAAGCGGCGGCTTGCCAATGCTGCCTTTGGAAAAACCTCCCCCAGGAGACCAGGGAGAGGCAGAGCAATGCCGCAGCGAGAAAGTACGCTCCGCGTCTCCCTGGTCCGCTGGGGGTTCCCCCCAGCGGACCAGGGAGACGCGGAGTGGCTTTGCTCCCTGCAGCATTGCTCGGAGTCTCCCTGGTCTGCTGGGGGGGCAGCAGACGGGGGGGGGGGGCGGCAGGGGGCCAGTAGACCAGGCAGACGCAGAGCAAATGTCCAGATCCAGATCCAGATCCAGATCCAACGGAGCAGATCCACAGCCGATAGCAGAGGATCCAGTGCAGCAAAAAGGAAAGAGCAGCTGTTGCTTTAAGGCAACAGAAGAGCCTCCGCCAATAGGCAGTCTCAAAGGACGTGCCTGGGCGGGGCCTGAACAGCTGATTGCAGATCAGCTGTAGAGCGGCCGGCAGAAAAACCGCGGTAGGGGTTTAAATCCCTTCCAGGCTAAAAAAAAGAAACCGCACACAACTGGAGCCTTTAAGGCTCCGGAGCGGTTTCCAAGGGGCCTAGAAATAAGGCTGTTGATTGCAGAGTTTTGGTGTCAGAAGCCCTAAAAAGGGCTGGATCAGACCGGGTCCCAGGGAGCAAAGGATTCGATCCCAGGCGGTTGCTTAATCAGGCGATCTTCAAACAGGACCCCGGGCGGATACTACACTCGAGCTTACCTCACCTTACGGCGCACACAGACGTACTCTCCCCCTCCCAAGACACCCCCCAGCGCGGGGGAATAGAAATTTTCTAAGTCCCACCCGCTCGCTCACCGTCCGCCACCCTCTCCTGGCTCACGGCGACCGGAGCAAGACCGACCGACTCACCCACCCCGCGTGCCTCTTCTGGCCTACCCTCCCTCGCCCCAGGGAGGCCCAGGTGGTGGTGGGGCGCCGGGGTCCCTCTGGGCGGCGCCCAGCTCTCCTCCCTCCCTCCCTCCTGCCTTCCTCCCTTCCCGGCAGCCCCCGGGGCTCATCTGCAGACAGGCTCCGCCCCCTCTCCCCACAGTCTTTTTGTCTTTGCCTCTGCTCTTCCGAGCCCTCACTCCCGTTCCTGATTTAAAAAAAAAAAAAAAAAAAAAAAAAAAAAGGAAAATGAAAATGAAAAAAAGCGGCGGCTTGCCAATGCTGCCTTTGGAAAAACCTCCCCCAGGAGACCAGGGAGAGGCAGAGCAATGCCGCAGCGAGAAAGTACGCTCCGCGTCTCCCTGGTCCGCTGGGGGTTCCCCCCAGCGGACCAGGGAGACGCGGAGTGGCTTTGCTCCCTGCAGCATTGCTCGGAGTCTCCCTGGTCTGCTGGGGGGGCAGCAGACGGGGGGGGGGGGCGGCAGGGGGCCAGTAGACCAGGCAGACGCAGAGCAAATGTCCAGATCCAGATCCAACGGAGCAGATCCACAGCCGATAGCAGAGGATCCAGTGCAGCAAAAAGGAAAGAGCAGCTGTTGCTTTAAGGCAACAGAAGAGCCTCCGCCAATAGGCAGTCTCAAAGGACGTGCCTGGGCGGGGCCTGAACAGCTGATTGCAGATCAGCTGTAGAGCGGCCGGCAGAAAAACCGCGGTAGGGGTTTAAATCCCTTCCAGGCTAAAAAAAAGAAACCGCACACAACTGGAGCCTTTAAGGCTCCGGAGCGGTTTCCAAGGGGCCTAGAAATAAGGCTGTTGATTGCAGAGTTTTGGTGTCAGAAGCCCTAAAAAGGGCTGGATCAGACCGGGTCCCAGGGAGCAAAGGATTCGATCCCAGGCGGTTGCTTAATCAGGCGATCTTCAAACAGGACCCCGGGCGGATACTACACTCGAGCTTACCTCACCTTACGGCGCACACAGACGTACTCTCCCCCTCCCAAGACACCCCCCAGCGCGGGGGAATAGAAATTTTCTAAGTCCCGCCCGCTCGCTCACCGTCCGCCACCCTCTCCTGGCTCACGGCGACCGGAGCAAGACCGACCGACTCACCCACCCCGCGTGCCTCTTCCGGCCTACCCTCCCTCGCCCCAGGGAGGCCCAGGTGGTGGTGGGGCGCCGGGGTCCCTCTGGGCGGCGCCCAGCTCTCCTCCCTCCCTCCCTCCTGCCTTCCTCCCTTCCCGGCAGCCCCCGGGGCTCATCTGCAGACAGGCTCCGCCCCCTCTCCCCACAGTCTTTTTGTCTTTGCCTCTGCTCTTCCGAGCCCTCACTCCCGTTCCTGATTTAAAAAAAAAAAAAAAAAAAAAAAGGAAAATGAAAATGAAAAAAAGCGGCGGCTTGCCAATGCTGCCTTTGGAAAAACCTCCCCCAGGAGACCAGGGAGAGGCAGAGCAATGCCGCAGCGAGAAAGTACGCTCCGCGTCTCCCTGGTCCGCTGGGGGTTCCCCCCAGCGGACCAGGGAGACGCGGAGTGGCTTTGCTCCCTGCAGCATTGCTCGGAGTCTCCCTGGTCTGCTGGGGGGGCAGCAGACGGGGGGGGGGGGGCGGCAGGGGGCCAGTAGACCAGGCAGACGCAGAGCAAATGTCCAGATCCAGATCCAGATCCAGATCCAACGGAGCAGATCCACAGCCGATAGCAGAGGATCCAGTGCAGCAAAAAGGAAAGAGCAGCTGTTGCTTTAAGGCAACAGAAGAGCCTCCGCCAATAGGCAGTCTCAAAGGACGTGCCTGGGCGGGGCCTGAACAGCTGATTGCAGATCAGCTGTAGAGCGGCCGGCAGAAAAACCGCGGTAGGGGTTTAAATCCCTTCCAGGCTAAAAAAAAGAAACCGCACACAACTGGAGCCTTTAAGGCTCCGGAGCGGTTTCCAAGGGGCCTAGAAATAAGGCTGTTGATTGCAGAGTTTTGGTGTCAGAAGCCCTAAAAAGGGCTGGATCAGACCGGGTCCCAGGGAGCAAAGGATTCGATCCCAGGCGGTTGCTTAATCAGGCGATCTTCAAACAGGACCCCGGGCGGATACTACACTCGAGCTTACCTCACCTTACGGCGCACACAGACGTACTCTCCCCCTCCCAAGACACCCCCCAGCGCGGGGGAATAGAAATTTTCTAAGTCCCGCCCGCTCGCTCACCGTCCGCCACCCTCTCCTGGCTCACGGCGACCGGAGCAAGACCGACCGACTCACCCACCCCGCGTGCCTCTTCCGGCCTACCCTCCCTCGCCCCAGGGAGGCCCAGGTGGTGGTGGGGCGCCGGGGTCCCTCTGGGCGGCGCCCAGCTCTCCTCCCTCCCTCCCTCCTGCCTTCCTCCCTTCCCGGCAGCCCCCGGGGCTCATCTGCAGACAGGCTCCGCCCCCTCTCCCCACGGTCTTTTTGTCTTTGCCTCTGCTCTTCCGAGCCCTCACTCCCGTTCCTGATTAAAAAAAAAAAAAAAAAAAAAAAAAAAGGAAAATGAAAATGAAAATGAAAAAAAGCGGCGGCTTGCCAATGCTGCCTTTGGAAAAACCTCCCCCAGGAGACCAGGGAGAGGCAGAGCAATGCCGCAGCGAGAAAGTATGCTCCGCGTCTCCCTGGTCCGCTGGGGGTTTCCCCCAGCGGACCAGGGAGACGCGGAGTGGCTTTGCTCCCTGCAGCATTGCTCGGAGTCTCCCTGGTCTGCTGGGGGGGCAGCAGACGGGGGGGGGGGGTGGCAGGGGGCCAGTAGACCAGGCAGACGCAGAGCAAATGTCCAGATCCAGATCCAGATCCAGATCCAACGGAGCAGATCCACAGCCGATAGCAGAGGATCCAGTGCAGCAAAAAGGAAAGAGCAGCTGTTGCTTTAAGGCAACAGAAGAGCCTCCGCCAATAGGCAGTCTCAAAGGACGTGCCTGGGCGGGGCCTGAACAGCTGATTGCAGATCAGCTGTAGAGCGGCCGGCAGAAAAACCGCGGTAGGGGTTTAAATCCCTTCCAGGCTAAAAAAAAGAAACCGCACACAACTGGAGCCTTTAAGGCTCCGGAGCGGTTTCCAAGGGGCCTAGAAATAAGGCTGTTGATTGCAGAGTTTTGGTGTCAGAAGCCCTAAAAAGGGCTGGATCAGACCGGGTCCCAGGGAGCAAAGGATTCGATCCCAGGCGGTTGCTTAATCAGGCGATCTTCAAACAGGACCCCGGGCGGATACTACACTCGAGCTTACCTCACCTTACGGCGCACACAGACGTACTCTCCCCCTCCCAAGACACCCCCCAGCGCGGGGGAATAGAAATTTTCTAAGTCCCGCCCGCTCGCTCACCGTCCGCCACCCTCTCCTGGCTCACGGTGACCGGAGCAAGAACGACCGACTCACCCACCCCGCGTGCCTCTTCCGGCCTACCCTCCCTCGCCCCAGGGAGGCCCAGGTGGTGGTGGGGCGCCGGGGTCCCTCTGGGCGGCGCCCAGCTCTCCTCCCTCCCTCCCTCCTGCCTTCCTCCCTTCCCGGCAGCCCCCGGGGCTCATCTGCAGACAGGCTCCGCCCCCTCTCCCCACAGTCTTTTTGTCTTTGCCTCTTATCTTCCGAGCCCTCACTCCCGTTCCTGATTTAAAAACAAAAACAAAAAAAAAAAAAAAGGAAAATGAAAATGAAAAAAAGCGGCGGCTTGCCAATGCTGCCTTTGGAAAAACCTCCCCCAGGAGACCAGGGAGAGGCAGAGCAATGCCGCAGCGAGAAAGTACGCTCCGCGTCTCCCTGGTCCGCTGGGGGTTCCCCCCAGCGGACCAGGGAGACGCGGAGTGGCTTTGCTCCCTGCAGCATTGCTCGGAGTCTCCCTGGTCTGCTGGGGGGGGCAGCAGACGGGGGGGGGGGCGGCAGGGGGCCAGTAGACCAGGCAGACGCAGAGCAAATGTCCAGATCCAGATCCAGATCCAGATCCAACGGAGCAGATCCACAGCCGATAGCAGAGGATCCAGTGCAGCAAAAAGGAAAGAGCAGCTGTTGCTTTAAGGCAACAGAAGAGCCTCCGCCAATAGGCAGTCTCAAAGGACGTGCCTGGGCGGGGCCTGAACAGCTGATTGCAGATCAGCTGTAGAGCGGCCGGCAGAAAAACCGCGGTAGGGGTTTAAATCCCTTCCAGGCTAAAAAAAAGAAACCGCACACAACTGGAGCCTTTAAGGCTCCGGAGCGGTTTCCAAGGGGCCTAGAAATAAGGCTGTTGATTGCAGAGTTTTGGTGTCAGAAGCCCTAAAAAGGGCTGGATCAGACCGGGTCCCAGGGAGCAAAGGATTCGATCCCAGGCGGTTGCTTAATCAGGCGATCTTCAAACAGGACCCCGGGCGGATACTACACTCGAGCTTACCTCACCTTACGGCGCACACAGACGTACTCTCCCCCTCCCAAGACACCCCCCAGCGCGGGGGAATAGAAATTTTCTAAGTCCCGCCCGCTCGCTCACCGTCCGCCACCCTCTCCTGGCTCACGGCGACCGGAGCAAGACCGACCGACTCACCCACCCCGCGTGCCTCTTCCGGCCTACCCTCCCTCGCCCCAGGGAGGCCCAGGTGGTGGTGGGGCGCCGGGGTCCCTCTGGGCGGCGCCCAGCTCTCCTCCCTCCCTCCCTCCTGCCTTCCTCCCTTCCCGGCAGCCCCCGGGGCTCATCTGCAGACAGGCTCCGCCCCCTCTCCCCACGGTCTTTTTGTCTTTGCCTCTGCTCTTCCGAGCCCTCACTCCCGTTCCTGATTTAAAAAAAAAAAAAAAAAAAAAAATGAAAATGAAAATGAAAAAAAGCGGCGGCTTGCCAATGCTGCCTTTGGAAAAACCTCCCCCAGGAGACCAGGGAGAGGCAGAGCAATGCCGCAGCGAGAAAGTACGCTCCGCGTCTCCCTGGTCCGCTGGGGGTTCCCCCCAGCGGACCAGGGAGACGCGGAGTGGCTTTGCTCCCTGCAGCATTGCTCGGAGTCTCCCTGGTCTGCTGGGGGGGCAGCAGACGGGGGGGGGGGCGGCAGGGGGCCAGTAGACCAGGCAGACGCAGAGCAAATGTCCAGATCCAGATCCAGATCCAGATCCAACGGAGCAGATCCACAGCCGATAGCAGAGGATCCAGTGCAGCAAAAAGGAAAGAGCAGCTGTTGCTTTAAGGCAACAGAAGAGCCTCCGCCAATAGGCAGTCTCAAAGGACGTGCCTGGGCGGGGCCTGAACAGCTGATTGCAGATCAGCTGTAGAGCGGCCGGCAGAAAAACCGCGGTAGGGGTTTAAATCCCTTCCAGGCTAAAAAAAAGAAACCGCACACAACTGGAGCCTTTAAGGCTCCGGAGCGGTTTCCAAGGGGCCTAGAAATAAGGCTGTTGATTGCAGAGTTTTGGTGTCAGAAGCCCTAAAAAGGGCTGGATCAGACCGGGTCCCAGGGAGCAAAGGATTCGATCCCAGGCGGTTGCTTAATCAGGCGATCTTCAAACAGGACCCCGGGCGGATACTACACTCGAGCTTACCTCACCTTACGGCGCACACAGACGTACTCTCCCCCTCCCAAGACACCCCCCAGCGCGGGGGAATAGAAATTTTCTAAGTCCCGCCCGCTCGCTCACCGTCCGCCACCCTCTCCTGGCTCACGGCGACCGGAGCAAGACCGACCGACTCACCCACCCCGCGTGCCTCTTCCGGCCTACCCTCCCTCGCCCCAGGGAGGCCCAGGTGGTGGTGGGGCGCCGGGGTCCCTCTGGGCGGCGCCCAGCTCTCCTCCCTCCCTCCCTCCTGCCTTCCTCCCTTCCCGGCAGCCCCCGGGGCTCATCTGCAGACAGGCTCCGCCCCCTCTCCCCACAGTCTTTTTGTCTTTGCCTCTGCTCTTCCGAGCCCTCACTCCCATTCCTGATTTTAAAAAAAAAAAAAAAAAGGAAAATGAAAAAAAGCGGCGGCTTGCCAATGCTGCCTTTGGAAAAACCTCCCCCAGGAGACCAGGGAGAGGCAGAGCAATGCCGCAGCGAGAAAGTACGCTCCGCGTCTCCCTGGTCCGCTGGGGGTTTCCCCCAGCGGACCAGGGAGACGCGGAGTGGCTTTGCTCCCTGCAGCATTGCTCGGAGTCTCCCTGGTCTGCTGGGGGGGCAGCAGACGGGGGGGGAGGGCGGCAGGGGGCCAGTAGACCAGGCAGACGCAGAGCAAATGTCCAGATCCAGATCCAGATCCAGATCCAACGGAGCAGATCCACAGCCGATAGCAGAGGATCCAGTGCAGCAAAAAGGAAAGAGCAGCTGTTGCTTTAAGGCAACAGAAGAGCCTCCGCCAATAGGCAGTCTCAAAGGACGTGCCTGGGCGGGGCCTGAACAGCTGATTGCAGATCAGCTGTAGAGCGGCCGGCAGAAAAACCGCGGTAGGGGTTTAAATCCCTTCCAGGCTAAAAAAAAGAAACCGCACACAACTGGAGCCTTTAAGGCTCCGGAGCGGTTTCCAAGGGGCCTAGAAATAAGGCTGTTGATTGCAGAGTTTTGGTGTCAGAAGCCCTAAAAAGGGCTGGATCAGACCGGGTCCCAGGGAGCAAAGGATTCGATCCCAGGCGGTTGCTTAATCAGGCGATCTTCAAACAGGACCCCGGGCGGATACTACACTCGAGCTTACCTCACCTTACGGCGCACACAGACGTACTCTCCCCCTCCCAAGACACCCCCCAGCGCGGGGGAATAGAAATTTTCTAAGTCCCGCCCGCTCGCTCACCGTCCGCCACCCTCTCCTGGCTCACGGCGACCGGAGCAAGACCGACCGACTCACCCACCCCGCGTGCCTCTTCCGGCCTACCCTCCCTCGCCCCAGGGAGGCCCAGGTGGTGGTGGGGCGCCGGGGTCCCTCTGGGCGGCGCCCAGCTCTCCTCCCTCCCTCCCTCCTGCCTTCCTCCCTTCCCGGCAGCCCCCGGGGCTCATCTGCAGACAGGCTCCGCCCCCTCTCCCCACAGTCTTTTTGTCTTTGCCTCTGCTCTTCCGAGCCCTCACTCCCATTCCTGATTTTAAAAAAAAAAAAAAAAAGGAAAATGAAAAAAAGCGGCGGCTTGCCAATGCTGCCTTTGGAAAAACCTCCCCCAGGAGACCAGGGAGAGGCAGAGCAATGCCGCAGCGAGAAAGTACGCTCCGCGTCTCCCTGGTCCGCTGGGGGTTTCCCCCAGCGGACCAGGGAGACGCGGAGTGGCTTTGCTCCCTGCAGCATTGCTCGGAGTCTCCCTGGTCTGCTGGGGGGGCAGCAGACGGGGGGGGAGGGCGGCAGGGGGCCAGTAGACCAGGCAGACGCAGAGCAAATGTCCAGATCCAGATCCAGATCCAGATCCAACGGAGCAGATCCACAGCCGATAGCAGAGGATCCAGTGCAGCAAAAAGGAAAGAGCAGCTGTTGCTTTAAGGCAACAGAAGAGCCTCCGCCAATAGGCAGTCTCAAAGGACGTGCCTGGGCGGGGCCTGAACAGCTGATTGCAGATCAGCTGTAGAGCGGCCGGCAGAAAAACCGCGGTAGGGGTTTAAATCCCTTCCAGGCTAAAAAAAAGAAACCGCACACAACTGGAGCCTTTAAGGCTCCGGAGCGGTTTCCAAGGGGCCTAGAAATAAGGCTGTTGATTGCAGAGTTTTGGTGTCAGAAGCCCTAAAAAGGGCTGGATCAGACCGGGTCCCAGGGAGCAAAGGATTCGATCCCAGGCGGTTGCTTAATCAGGCGATCTTCAAACAGGACCCCGGGCGGATACTACACTCGAGCTTACCTCACCTTACGGCGCACACAGACGTACTCTCCCCCTCCCAAGACACCCCCCAGCGCGGGGGAATAGAAATTTTCTAAGTCCCGCCCGCTCGCTCACCGTCCGCCACCCTCTCCTGGCTCACGGCGACCGGAGCAAGACCGACCGACTCACCCACCCCGCGTGCCTCTTCCGGCCTACCCTCCCTCGCCCCAGGGAGGCCCAGGTGGTGGTGGGGCGCCGGGGTCCCTCTGGGCGGCGCCCAGCTCTCCTCCCTCCCTCCCTCCTGCCTTCCTCCCTTCCCGGCAGCCCCCGGGGCTCATCTGCAGACAGGCTCCGCCCCCTCTCCCCACGGTCTTTTTGTCTTTGCCTCTGCTCTTCCGAGCCCTCACTCCCGTTCCTGATTTAAAAAAAAAAAAAAAAAAAAAAAAAAGGAAAATGAAAATGAAAAAAAGCGGCGGCTTGCCAATGCTGCCTTTGGAAAAACCTCCCCCAGGAGACCAGGGAGAGGCAGAGCAATGCCGCAGCGAGAAAGTACGCTCCGCGTCTCCCTGGTCCGCTGGGGGTTCCCCCCAGCGGACCAGGGAGACGCGGAGTGGCTTTGCTCCCTGCAGCATTGCTCGGAGTCTCCCTGGTCTGCTGGGGGGGCAGCAGACGGGGGGGGGGGGGCGGCAGGGGGCCAGTAGACCAGGCAGACGCAGAGCAAATGTCCAGATCCAGATCCAGATCCAGATCCAACGGAGCAGATCCACAGCCGATAGCAGAGGATCCAGTGCAGCAAAAAGGAAAGAGCAGCTGTTGCTTTAAGGCAACAGAAGAGCCTCCGCCAATAGGCAGTCTCAAAGGACGTGCCTGGGCGGGGCCTGAACAGCTGATTGCAGATCAGCTGTAGAGCGGCCGGCAGAAAAACCGCGGTAGGGGTTTAAATCCCTTCCAGGCTAAAAAAAAGAAACCGCACACAACTGGAGCCTTTAAGGCTCCGGAGCGGTTTCCAAGGGGCCTAGAAATAAGGCTGTTGATTGCAGAGTTTTGGTGTCAGAAGCCCTAAAAAGGGCTGGATCAGACCGGGTCCCAGGGAGCAAAGGATTCGATCCCAGGCGGTTGCTTAATCAGGCGATCTTCAAACAGGACCCCGGGCGGATACTACACTCGAGCTTACCTCACCTTACGGCGCACACAGACGTACTCTCCCCCTCCCAAGACACCCCCCAGCGCGGGGGAATAGAAATTTTCTAAGTCCCGCCCGCTCGCTCACCGTCCGCCACCCTCTCCTGGCTCACGGCGACCGGAGCAAGACCGACCGACTCACCCACCCCGCGTGCCTCTTCCGGCCTACCCTCCCTCGCCCCAGGGAGGCCCAGGTGGTGGTGGGGCGCCGGGGTCCCTCTGGGCGGCGCCCAGCTCTCCTCCCTCCCTCCCTCCTGCCTTCCTCCCTTCCCGGCAGCCCCCGGGGCTCATCTGCAGACAGGCTCCGCCCCCTCTCCCCACAGTCTTTTTGTCTTTGCCTCTGCTCTTCCGAGCCCTCACTCCCGTTCCTGATTTAAAAAAAAAAAAAAGGAAAATGAAAATGAAAAAAAGCGGCGGCTTGCCAATGCTGCCTTTGGAAAAACCTCCCCCAGGAGACCAGGGAGAGGCAGAGCAATGCCGCAGCGAGAAAGTACGCTCCGCGTCTCCCTGGTCCGCTGGGGGTTTCCCCCAGCGGACCAGGGAGACGCGGAGTGGCTTTGCTCCCTGCAGCATTGCTCGGAGTCTCCCTGGTCTGCTGGGGGGGCAGCAGACGGGGGGGGAGGGCGGCAGGGGGCCAGTAGACCAGGCAGACGCAGAGCAAATGTCCAGATCCAGATCCAGATCCAGATCCAACGGAGCAGATCCACAGCCGATAGCAGAGGATCCAGTGCAGCAAAAAGGAAAGAGCAGCTGTTGCTTTAAGGCAACAGAAGAGCCTCCGCCAATAGGCAGTCTCAAAGGACGTGCCTGGGCGGGGCCTGAACAGCTGATTGCAGATCAGCTGTAGAGCGGCCGGCAGAAAAACCGCGGTAGGGGTTTAAATCCCTTCCAGGCTAAAAAAAAGAAACCGCACACAACTGGAGCCTTTAAGGCTCCGGAGCGGTTTCCAAGGGGCCTAGAAATAAGGCTGTTGATTGCAGAGTTTTGGTGTCAGAAGCCCTAAAAAGGGCTGGATCAGACCGGGTCCCAGGGAGCAAAGGATTCGATCCCAGGCGGTTGCTTAATCAGGCGATCTTCAAACAGGACCCCGGGCGGATACTACACTCGAGCTTACCTCACCTTACGGCGCACACAGACGTACTCTCCCCCTCCCAAGACACCCCCCAGCGCGGGGGAATAGAAATTTTCTAAGTCCCGCCCGCTCGCTCACCGTCCGCCACCCTCTCCTGGCTCACGGCGACCGGAGCAAGACCGACCGACTCACCCACCCCGCGTGCCTCTTCCGGCCTACCCTCCCTCGCCCCAGGGAGGCCCAGGTGGTGGTGGGGCGCCGGGGTCCCTCTGGGCGGCGCCCAGCTCTCCTCCCTCCCTCCCTCCTGCCTTCCTCCCTTCCCGGCAGCCCCCGGGGCTCATCTGCAGACAGGCTCCGCCCCCTCTCCCCACAGTCTTTTTGTCTTTGCCTCTGCTCTTCCGAGCCCTCACTCCCGTTCCTGATTTTAAAAAAAAAAAAAAAAAGGAAAATGAAAATGAAAAAAAGCGGCGGCTTGCCAATGCTGCCTTTGGAAAAACCTCCCCCAGGAGACCAGGGAGAGGCAGAGCAATGCCGCAGCGAGAAAGTACGCTCCGCGTCTCCCTGGTCCGCTGGGGGTTTCCCCCAGCGGACCAGGGAGACGCGGAGTGGCTTTGCTCCCTGCAGCATTGCTCGGAGTCTCCCTGGTCTGCTGGGGGGGCAGCAGACGGGGGGGGAGGGCGGCAGGGGGCCAGTAGACCAGGCAGACGCAGAGCAAATGTCCAGATCCAGATCCAGATCCAGATCCAACGGAGCAGATCCACAGCCGATAGCAGAGGATCCAGTGCAGCAAAAAGGAAAGAGCAGCTGTTGCTTTAAGGCAACAGAAGAGCCTCCGCCAATAGGCAGTCTCAAAGGACGTGCCTGGGCGGGGCCTGAACAGCTGATTGCAGATCAGCTGTAGAGCGGCCGGCAGAAAAACCGCGGTAGGGGTTTAAATCCCTTCCAGGCTAAAAAAAAGAAACCGCACACAACTGGAGCCTTTAAGGCTCCGGAGCGGTTTCCAAGGGGCCTAGAAATAAGGCTGTTGATTGCAGAGTTTTGGTGTCAGAAGCCCTAAAAAGGGCTGGATCAGACCGGGTCCCAGGGAGCAAAGGATTCGATCCCAGGCGGTTGCTTAATCAGGCGATCTTCAAACAGGACCCCGGGCGGATACTACACTCGAGCTTACCTCACCTTACGGCGCACACAGACGTACTCTCCCCCTCCCAAGACACCCCCCAGCGCGGGGGAATAGAAATTTTCTAAGTCCCGCCCGCTCGCTCACCGTCCGCCACCCTCTCCTGGCTCACGGCGACCGGAGCAAGACCGACCGACTCACCCACCCCGCGTGCCTCTTCCGGCCTACCCTCCCTCGCCCCAGGGAGGCCCAGGTGGTGGTGGGGCGCCGGGGTCCCTCTGGGCGGCGCCCAGCTCTCCTCCCTCCCTCCCTCCTGCCTTCCTCCCTTCCCGGCAGCCCCCGGGGCTCATCTGCAGACAGGCTCCGCCCCCTCTCCCCACAGTCTTTTTGTCTTTGCCTCTGCTCTTCCGAGCCCTCACTCCCGTTCCTGATTTAAAAAAAAAAAAATGGAAAATGAAAAAAAGCGGCGGCTTGCCAATGCTGCCTTTGGAAAAACCTCCCCCAGGAGACCAGGGAGAGGCAGAGCAATGCCGCAGCGAGAAAGTACGCTCCGCGTCTCCCTGGTCCGCTGGGGGTTCCCCCCAGCGGACCAGGGAGACGCGGAGTGGCTTTGCTCCCTGCAGCATTGCTCGGAGTCTCCCTGGTCTGCTGGGGGGGGCAGCAGACGGGGGGGGGGGGCGGCAGGGGGCCAGTAGACCAGGCAGACGCAGAGCAAATGTCCAGATCCAGATCCAGATCCAGATCCAACGGAGCAGATCCACAGCCGATAGCAGAGGATCCAGTGCAGCAAAAAGGAAAGAGCAGCTGTTGCTTTAAGGCAACAGAAGAGCCTCCGCCAATAGGCAGTCTCAAAGGACGTGCCTGGGCGGGGCCTGAACAGCTGATTGCAGATCAGCTGTAGAGCGGCCGGCAGAAAAACCGCGGTAGGGGTTTAAATCCCTTCCAGGCTAAAAAAAAGAAACCGCACACAACTGGAGCCTTTAAGGCTCCGGAGCGGTTTCCAAGGGGCCTAGAAATAAGGCTGTTGATTGCAGAGTTTTGGTGTCAGAAGCCCTAAAAAGGGCTGGATCAGACCGGGTCCCAGGGAGCAAAGGATTCGATCCCAGGCGGTCGCTTAATCAGGCGATCTTCAAACAGGACCCCGGGCGGATACTACACTCGAGCTTACCTCACCTTACGGCGCACACAGACGTACTCTCCCCCTCCCAAGACACCCCCCAGCGCGGGGGAATAGAAATTTTCTAAGTCCCGCCCGCTCGCTCACCGTCCGCCACCCTCTCCTGGCTCACGGCGACCGGAGCAAGACCGACCGACTCACCCACCCCGCGTGCCTCTTCCGGCCTACCCTCCCTCGCCCCAGGGAGGCCCAGGTGGTGGTGGGGCGCCGGGGTCCCTCTGGGCGGCGCCCAGCTCTCCTCCCTCCCTCCCTCCTGCCTTCCTCCCTTCCCGGCAGCCCCCGGGGCTCATCTGCAGACAGGCTCCGCCCCCTCTCCCCACAGTCTTTTTGTCTTTGCCTCTGCTCTTCCGAGCCCTCACTCCCGTTCCTGATTTAAAAAAAAAAAAATGGAAAATGAAAAAAAGCGGCGGCTTGCCAATGCTGCCTTTGGAAAAACCTCCCCCAGGAGACCAGGGAGAGGCAGAGCAATGCCGCAGCGAGAAAGTACGCTCCGCGTCTCCCTGGTCCGCTGGGGGTTCCCCCCAGCGGACCAGGGAGACGCGGAGTGGCTTTGCTCCCTGCAGCATTGCTCGGAGTCTCCCTGGTCTGCTGGGGGGGGCAGCAGACGGGGGGGGGGGGCGGCAGGGGGCCAGTAGACCAGGCAGACGCAGAGCAAATGTCCAGATCCAGATCCAGATCCAGATCCAACGGAGCAGATCCACAGCCGATAGCAGAGGATCCAGTGCAGCAAAAAGGAAAGAGCAGCTGTTGCTTTAAGGCAACAGAAGAGCCTCCGCCAATAGGCAGTCTCAAAGGACGTGCCTGGGCGGGGCCTGAACAGCTGATTGCAGATCAGCTGTAGAGCGGCCGGCAGAAAAACCGCGGTAGGGGTTTAAATCCCTTCCAGGCTAAAAAAAAGAAACCGCACACAACTGGAGCCTTTAAGGCTCCGGAGCGGTTTCCAAGGGGCCTAGAAATAAGGCTGTTGATTGCAGAGTTTTGGTGTCAGAAGCCCTAAAAAGGGCTGGATCAGACCGGGTCCCAGGGAGCAAAGGATTCGATCCCAGGCGGTCGCTTAATCAGGCGATCTTCAAACAGGACCCCGGGCGGATACTACACTCGAGCTTACCTCACCTTACGGCGCACACAGACGTACTCTCCCCCTCCCAAGACACCCCCCAGCGCGGGGGAATAGAAATTTTCTAAGTCCCGTCCGCTCGCTCACCGTCCGCCACCCTCTCCTGGCTCACGGCGACCGGAGCAAGACCGACCGACTCACCCACCCCGCGTGCCTCTTCCGGCCTACCCTCCCTCGCCCCAGGGAGGCCCAGGTGGTGGTGGGGCGCCGGGGTCCCTCTGGGCGGCGCCCAGCTCTCCTCCCTCCCTCCCTCCTGCCTTCCTCCCTTCCCGGCAGCCCCCGGGGCTCATCTGCAGACAGGCTCCGCCCCCTCTCCCCACAGTCTTTTTGTCTTTGCCTCTGCTCTTCCGAGCCCTCACTCCCGTTCCTGATTTAAAAAAAAAAAAAAAAAAAAAAAAAAAGGAAAATGAAAATGAAAAAAAGCGGCGGCTTGCCAATGCTGCCTTTGGAAAAACCTCCCCCAGGAGACCAGGGAGAGGCAGAGCAATGCCGCAGCGAGAAAGTACGCTCCGCGTCTCCCTGGTCCGCTGGGGGTTCCCCCCAGCGGACCAGGGAGACGCGGAGTGGCTTTGCTCCCTGCAGCATTGCTCGGAGTCTCCCTGGTCTGCTGGGGGGGCAGCAGACGGGGGGGGGGGCGGCAGGGGGCCAGTAGACCAGGCAGACGCAGAGCAAATGTCCAGATCCAGATCCAGATCCAGATTCAACGGAGCAGATCCACAGCCGATAGCAGAGGATCCAGTGCAGCAAAAAGGAAAGAGCAGCTGTTGCTTTAAGGCAACAGAAGAGCCTCCGCCAATAGGCAGTCTCAAAGGACGTGCCTGGGCGGGGCCTGAACAGCTGATTGCAGATCAGCTGTAGAGCGGCCGGCAGAAAAACCGCGGTAGGGGTTTAAATCCCTTCCAGGCTAAAAAAAAGAAACCGCACACAACTGGAGCCTTTAAGGCTCCGGAGCGGTTTCCAAGGGGCCTAGAAATAAGGCTGTTGATTGCAGAGTTTTGGTGTCAGAAGCCCTAAAAAGGGCTGGATCAGACCGGGTCCCAGGGAGCAAAGGATTCGATCCCAGGCGGTTGCTTAATCAGGCGATCTTCAAACAGGACCCCGGGCGGATACTACACTCGAGCTTACCTCACCTTACGGCGCACACAGACGTACTCTCCCCCTCCCAAGACACCCCCCAGCGCGGGGGAATAGAAATTTTCTAAGTCCCGCCCGCTCGCTCACCGTCCGCCACCCTCTCCTGGCTCACGGCGACCGGAGCAAGACCGACCGACTCACCCACCCCGCGTGCCTCTTCCGGCCTACCCTCCCTCGCCCCAGGGAGGCCCAGGTGGTGGTGGGGCGCCGGGGTCCCTCTGGGCGGCGCCCAGCTCTCCTCCCTCCCTCCCTCCTGCCTTCCTCCCTTCCCGGCAGCCCCCGGGGCTCATCTGCAGACAGGCTCCGCCCCCTCTCCCCACAGTCTTTTTGTCTTTGCCTCTGCTCTTCCGAGCCCTCACTCCCGTTCCTGATTTAAAAAAAAAAAAAATGGAAAATGAAAAAAAGCGGCGGCTTGCCAATGCTGCCTTTGGAAAAACCTCCCCCAGGAGACCAGGGAGAGGCAGAGCAATGCCGCAGCGAGAAAGTACGCTCCGCGTCTCCCTGGTCCGCTGGGGGTTCCCCCCAGCGGACCAGGGAGACGCGGAGTGGCTTTGCTCCCTGCAGCATTGCTCGGAGTCTCCCTGGTCTGCTGGGGGGGGCAGCAGACGGGGGGGGGGGGCGGCAGGGGGCCAGTAGACCAGGCAGACGCAGAGCAAATGTCCAGATCCAGATCCAGATCCAGATCCAGATCCAACGGAGCAGATCCACAGCCGATAGCAGAGGATCCAGTGCAGCAAAAAGGAAAGAGCAGCTGTTGCTTTAAGGCAACAGAAGAGCCTCCGCCAATAGGCAGTCTCAAAGGACGTGCCTGGGCGGGGCCTGAACAGCTGATTGCAGATCAGCTGTAGAGCGGCCGGCAGAAAAACCGCGGTAGGGGTTTAAATCCCTTCCAGGCTAAAAAAAAGAAACCGCACACAACTGGAGCCTTTAAGGCTCCGGAGCGGTTTCCAAGGGGCCTAGAAATAAGGCTGTTGATTGCAGAGTTTTGGTGTCAGAAGCCCTAAAAAGGGCTGGATCAGACCGGGTCCCAGGGAGCAAAGGATTCGATCCCAGGCGGTCGCTTAATCAGGCGATCTTCAAACAGGACCCCGGGCGGATACTACACTCGAGCTTACCTCACCTTACGGCGCACACAGACGTACTCTCCCCCTCCCAAGACACCCCCCAGCGCGGGGGAATAGAAATTTTCTAAGTCCCGCCCGCTCGCTCACCGTCCGCCACCCTCTCCTGGCTCACGGCGACCGGAGCAAGACCGACCGACTCACCCACCCCGCGTGCCTCTTCCGGCCTACCCTCCCTCGCCCCAGGGAGGCCCAGGTGGTGGTGGGGCGCCGGGGTCCCTCTGGGCGGCGCCCAGCTCTCCTCCCTCCCTCCCTCCTGCCTTCCTCCCTTCCCGGCAGCCCCCGGGGCTCATCTGCAGACAGGCTCCGCCCCCTCTCCCCACAGTCTTTTTGTCTTTGCCTCTGCTCTTCCGAGCCCTCACTCCCGTTCCTGATTTAAAAAAAAAAAAATGGAAAATGAAAAAAAGCGGCGGCTTGCCAATGCTGCCTTTGGAAAAACCTCCCCCAGGAGACCAGGGAGAGGCAGAGCAATGCCGCAGCGAGAAAGTACGCTCCGCGTCTCCCTGGTCCGCTGGGGGTTCCCCCCAGCGGACCAGGGAGACGCGGAGTGGCTTTGCTCCCTGCAGCATTGCTCGGAGTCTCCCTGGTCTGCTGGGGGGGGCAGCAGACGGGGGGGGGGGGCGGCAGGGGGCCAGTAGACCAGGCAGACGCAGAGCAAATGTCCAGATCCAGATCCAGATCCAGATCCAACGGAGCAGATCCACAGCCGATAGCAGAGGATCCAGTGCAGCAAAAAGGAAAGAGCAGCTGTTGCTTTAAGGCAACAGAAGAGCCTCCGCCAATAGGCAGTCTCAAAGGACGTGCCTGGGCGGGGCCTGAACAGCTGATTGCAGATCAGCTGTAGAGCGGCCGGCAGAAAAACCGCGGTAGGGGTTTAAATCCCTTCCAGGCTAAAAAAAAGAAACCTCACACAACTGGAGCCTTTAAGGCTCCGGAGCGGTTTCCAAGGGGCCTAGAAATAAGGCTGTTGATTGCAGAGTTTTGGTGTCAGAAGCCCTAAAAAGGGCTGGATCAGACCGGGTCCCAGGGAGCAAAGGATTCGATCCCAGGCGGTCGCTTAATCAGGCGATCTTCAAACAGGACCCCGGGCGGATACTACACTCGAGCTTACCTCACCTTACGGCGCACACAGACGTACTCTCCCCCTCCCAAGACACCCCCCAGCGCGGGGGAATAGAAATTTTCTAAGTCCCGTCCGCTCGCTCACCGTCCGCCACCCTCTCCTGGCTCACGGCGACCGGAGCAAGACCGACCGACTCACCCACCCCGCGTGCCTCTTCCGGCCTACCCTCCCTCGCCCCAGGGAGGCCCAGGTGGTGGTGGGGCGCCGGGGTCCCTCTGGGCGGCGCCCAGCTCTCCTCCCTCCCTCCCTCCTGCCTTCCTCCCTTCCCGGCAGCCCCCGGGGCTCATCTGCAGACAGGCTCCGCCCCCTCTCCCCACAGTCTTTTTGTCTTTGCCTCTGCTCTTCCGAGCCCTCACTCCCGTTCCTGATTTAAAAAAAAAAAAAAAAAAAAAAAAAAAGGAAAATGAAAATGAAAAAAAGCGGCGGCTTGCCAATGCTGCCTTTGGAAAAACCTCCCCCAGGAGACCAGGGAGAGGCAGAGCAATGCCGCAGCGAGAAAGTACGCTCCGCGTCTCCCTGGTCCGCTGGGGGTTCCCCCCAGCGGACCAGGGAGACGCGGAGTGGCTTTGCTCCCTGCAGCATTGCTCGGAGTCTCCCTGGTCTGCTGGGGGGGCAGCAGACGGGGGGGGGGGCGGCAGGGGGCCAGTAGACCAGGCAGACGCAGAGCAAATGTCCAGATCCAGATCCAGATCCAGATTCAACGGAGCAGATCCACAGCCGATAGCAGAGGATCCAGTGCAGCAAAAAGGAAAGAGCAGCTGTTGCTTTAAGGCAACAGAAGAGCCTCCGCCAATAGGCAGTCTCAAAGGACGTGCCTGGGCGGGGCCTGAACAGCTGATTGCAGATCAGCTGTAGAGCGGCCGGCAGAAAAACCGCGGTAGGGGTTTAAATCCCTTCCAGGCTAAAAAAAAGAAACCGCACACAACTGGAGCCTTTAAGGCTCCGGAGCGGTTTCCAAGGGGCCTAGAAATAAGGCTGTTGATTGCAGAGTTTTGGTGTCAGAAGCCCTAAAAAGGGCTGGATCAGACCGGGTCCCAGGGAGCAAAGGATTCGATCCCAGGCGGTTGCTTAATCAGGCGATCTTCAAACAGGACCCCGGGCGGATACTACACTCGAGCTTACCTCACCTTACGGCGCACACAGACGTACTCTCCCCCTCCCAAGACACCCCCCAGCGCGGGGGAATAGAAATTTTCTAAGTCCCGCCCGCTCGCTCACCGTCCGCCACCCTCTCCTGGCTCACGGCGACCGGAGCAAGACCGACCGACTCACCCACCCCGCGTGCCTCTTCCGGCCTACCCTCCCTCGCCCCAGGGAGGCCCAGGTGGTGGTGGGGCGCCGGGGTCCCTCTGGGCGGCGCCCAGCTCTCCTCCCTCCCTCCCTCCTGCCTTCCTCCCTTCCCGGCAGCCCCCGGGGCTCATCTGCAGACAGGCTCCGCCCCCTCTCCCCACAGTCTTTTTGTCTTTGCCTCTGCTCTTCCGAGCCCTCACTCCCGTTCCTGATTTAAAAAAAAAAAAAAAAAAAAAAAGGAAAATGAAAATGAAAAAAAGCGGCGGCTTGCCAATGCTGCCTTTGGAAAAACCTCCCCCAGGAGACCAGGGAGAGGCAGAGCAATGCCGCAGCGAGAAAGTACGCTCCGCGTCTCCCTGGTCCGCTGGGGGTTCCCCCCAGCGGACCAGGGAGACGCGGAGTGGCTTTGCTCCCTGCAGCATTGCTCGGAGTCTCCCTGGTCTGCTGGGGGGGCAGCAGACGGGGGGGGGGGCGGCAGGGGGCCAGTAGACCAGGCAGACGCAGAGCAAATGTCCAGATCCAGATCCAGATCCAGATCCAGATCCAGATCCAACGGAGCAGATCCACAGCCGATAGCAGAGGATCCAGTGCAGCAAAAAGGAAAGAGCAGCTGTTGCTTTAAGGCAACAGAAGAGCCTCCGCCAATAGGCAGTCTCAAAGGACGTGCCTGGGCGGGGCCTGAACAGCTGATTGCAGATCAGCTGTAGAGCGGCCGGCAGAAAAACCGCGGTAGGGGTTTAAATCCCTTCCAGGCTAAAAAAAAGAAACCGCACACAACTGGAGCCTTTAAGGCTCCGGAGCGGTTTCCAAGGGGCCTAGAAATAAGGCTGTTGATTGCAGAGTTTTGGTGTCAGAAGCCCTAAAAAGGGCTGGATCAGACCGGGTCCCAGGGAGCAAAGGATTCGATCCCAGGCGGTTGCTTAATCAGGCGATCTTCAAACAGGACCCCGGGCGGATACTACACTCGAGCTTACCTCACCTTACGGCGCACACAGACGTACTCTCCCCCTCCCAAGACACCCCCCAGCGCGGGGGAATAGAAATTTTCTAAGTCCCGCCCGCTCGCTCACCGTCCGCCACCCTCTCCTGGCTCACGGCGACCGGAGCAAGACCGACCGACTCACCCACCCCGCGTGCCTCTTCCGGCCTACCCTCCCTCGCCCCAGGGAGGCCCAGGTGGTGGTGGGGCGCCGGGGTCCCTCTGGGCGGCGCCCAGCTCTCCTCCCTCCCTCCCTCCTGCCTTCCTCCCTTCCCGGCAGCCCCCGGGGCTCATCTGCAGACAGGCTCCGCCCCCTCTCCCCACAGTCTTTTTGTCTTTGCCTCTGCTCTTCCGAGCCCTCACTCCCGTTCCTGATTTAAAAAAAAAAAAAAAAAAAGGAAAATGAAAATGAAAAAAAGCGGCGGCTTGCCAATGCTGCCTTTGGAAAAACCTCCCCCAGGAGACCAGGGAGAGGCAGAGCAATGCCGCAGCGAGAAAGTACGCTCCGCGTCTCCCTGGTCCGCTGGGGGTTCCCCCCAGCGGACCAGGGAGACGCGGAGTGGCTTTGCTCCCTGCAGCATTGCTCGGAGTCTCCCTGGTCTGCTGGGGGGGCAGCAGACGGGGGGGGGGGGCGGCAGGGGGCCAGTAGACCAGGCAGACGCAGAGCAAATGTCCAGATCCAGATCCAGATCCAGATCCAGATCCAGATCCAACGGAGCAGATCCACAGCCGATAGCAGAGGATCCAGTGCAGCAAAAAGGAAAGAGCAGCTGTTGCTTTAAGGCAACAGAAGAGCCTCCGCCAATAGGCAGTCTCAAAGGACGTGCCTGGGCGGGGCCTGAACAGCTGATTGCAGATCAGCTGTAGAGCGGCCGGCAGAAAAACCGCGGTAGGGGTTTAAATCCCTTCCAGGCTAAAAAAAAGAAACCGCACACAACTGGAGCCTTTAAGGCTCCGGAGCGGTTTCCAAGGGGCCTAGAAATAAGGCTGTTGATTGCAGAGTTTTGGTGTCAGAAGCCCTAAAAAGGGCTGGATCAGACCGGGTCCCAGGGAGCAAAGGATTCGATCCCAGGCGGTTGCTTAATCAGGCGATCTTCAAACAGGACCCCGGGCGGATACTACACTCGAGCTTACCTCACCTTACGGCGCACACAGACGTACTCTCCCCCTCCCAAGACACCCCCCAGCGCGGGGGAATAGAAATTTTCTAAGTCCCGCCCGCTCGCTCACCGTCCGCCACCCTCTCCTGGCTCACGGCGACCGGAGCAAGACCGACCGACTCACCCACCCCGCGTGCCTCTTCCGGCCTACCCTCCCTCGCCCCAGGGAGGCCCAGGTGGTGGTGGGGCGCCGGGGTCCCTCTGGGCGGCGCCCAGCTCTCCTCCCTCCCTCCCTCCTGCCTTCCTCCCTTCCCGGCAGCCCCCGGGGCTCATCTGCAGACAGGCTCCGCCCCCTCTCCCCACAGTCTTTTTGTCTTTGCCTCTGCTCTTCCGAGCCCTCACTCCCGTTCCTGATTTAAAAAAAAAAAAAATGGAAAATGAAAAAAAGCGGCGGCTTGCCAATGCTGCCTTTGGAAAAACCTCCCCCAGGAGACCAGGGAGAGGCAGAGCAATGCCGCAGCGAGAAAGTACGCTCCGCGTCTCCCTGGTCCGCTGGGGGTTCCCCCCAGCGGACCAGGGAGACGCGGAGTGGCTTTGCTCCCTGCAGCATTGCTCGGAGTCTCCCTGGTCTGCTGGGGGGGGCAGCAGACGGGGGGGGGGGCGGCAGGGGGCCAGTAGACCAGGCAGACGCAGAGCAAATGTCCAGATCCAGATCCAGATCCAGATCCAGATCCAACGGAGCAGATCCACAGCCGATAGCAGAGGATCCAGTGCAGCAAAAAGGAAAGAGCAGCTGTTGCTTTAAGGCAACAGAAGAGCCTCCGCCAATAGGCAGTCTCAAAGGACGTGCCTGGGCGGGGCCTGAACAGCTGATTGCAGATCAGCTGTAGAGCGGCCGGCAGAAAAACCGCGGTAGGGGTTTAAATCCCTTCCAGGCTAAAAAAAAGAAACCGCACACAACTGGAGCCTTTAAGGCTCCGGAGCGGTTTCCAAGGGGCCTAGAAATAAGGCTGTTGATTGCAGAGTTTTGGTGTCAGAAGCCCTAAAAAGGGCTGGATCAGACCGGGTCCCAGGGAGCAAAGGATTCGATCCCAGGCGGTTGCTTAATCAGGCGATCTTCAAACAGGACCCCGGGCGGATACTACACTCGAGCTTACCTCACCTTACGGCGCACACAGACGTACTCTCCCCCTCCCAAGACACCCCCCAGCGCGGGGGAATAGAAATTTTCTAAGTCCCGCCCGCTCGCTCACCGTCCGCCACCCTCTCCTGGCTCACGGCGACCGGAGCAAGACCGACCGACTCACCCACCCCGCGTGCCTCTTCCGGCCTACCCTCCCTCGCCCCAGGGAGGCCCAGGTGGTGGTGGGGCGCCGGGGTCCCTCTGGGCGGCGCCCAGCTCTCCTCCCTCCCTCCCTCCTGCCTTCCTCCCTTCCCGGCAGCCCCCGGGGCTCATCTGCAGACAGGCTCCGCCCCCTCTCCCCACAGTCTTTTTGTCTTTGCCTCTGCTCTTCCGAGCCCTCACTCCCGTTCCTGATTTAAAAAAAAAAAAAAAAAAAAAAAGGAAAATGAAAATGAAAAAAAGCGGCGGCTTGCCAATGCTGCCTTTGGAAAAACCTCCCCCAGGAGACCAGGGAGAGGCAGAGCAATGCCGCAGCGAGAAAGTACGCTCCGCGTCTCCCTGGTCCGCTGGGGGTTCCCCCCAGCGGACCAGGGAGACGCGGAGTGGCTTTGCTCCCTGCAGCATTGCTCGGAGTCTCCCTGGTCTGCTGGGGGGGCAGCAGACGGGGGGGGGGGGCGGCAGGGGGCCAGTAGACCAGGCAGACGCAGAGCAAATGTCCAGATCCAGATCCAGATCCAGATCCAGATCCAGATCCAACGGAGCAGATCCACAGCCGATAGCAGAGGATCCAGTGCAGCAAAAAGGAAAGAGCAGCTGTTGCTTTAAGGCAACAGAAGAGCCTCCGCCAATAGGCAGTCTCAAAGGACGTGCCTGGGCGGGGCCTGAACAGCTGATTGCAGATCAGCTGTAGAGCGGCCGGCAGAAAAACCGCGGTAGGGGTTTAAATCCCTTCCAGGCTAAAAAAAAGAAACCGCACACAACTGGAGCCTTTAAGGCTCCGGAGCGGTTTCCAAGGGGCCTAGAAATAAGGCTGTTGATTGCAGAGTTTTGGTGTCAGAAGCCCTAAAAAGGGCTGGATCAGACCGGGTCCCAGGGAGCAAAGGATTCGATCCCAGGCGGTTGCTTAATCAGGCGATCTTCAAACAGGACCCCGGGCGGATACTACACTCGAGCTTACCTCACCTTACGGCGCACACAGACGTACTCTCCCCCTCCCAAGACACCCCCCAGCGCGGGGGAATAGAAATTTTCTAAGTCCCGCCCGCTCGCTCACCGTCCGCCACCCTCTCCTGGCTCACGGCGACCGGAGCAAGACCGACCGACTCACCCACCCCGCGTGCCTCTTCCGGCCTACCCTCCCTCGCCCCAGGGAGGCCCAGGTGGTGGTGGGGCGCCGGGGTCCCTCTGGGCGGCGCCCAGCTCTCCTCCCTCCCTCCCTCCTGCCTTCCTCCCTTCCCGGCAGCCCCCGGGGCTCATCTGCAGACAGGCTCCGCCCCCTCTCCCCACAGTCTTTTTGTCTTTGCCTCTGCTCTTCCGAGCCCTCACTCCCGTTCCTGATTTAAAAAAAAAAAAAAAAAAAGGAAAATGAAAATGAAAAAAAGCGGCGGCTTGCCAATGCTGCCTTTGGAAAAACCTCCCCCAGGAGACCAGGGAGAGGCAGAGCAATGCCGCAGCGAGAAAGTACGCTCCGCGTCTCCCTGGTCCGCTGGGGGTTCCCCCCAGCGGACCAGGGAGACGCGGAGTGGCTTTGCTCCCTGCAGCATTGCTCGGAGTCTCCCTGGTCTGCTGGGGGGGCAGCAGACGGGGGGGGGGGCGGCAGGGGGCCAGTAGACCAGGCAGACGCAGAGCAAATGTCCAGATCCAGATCCAGATCCAGATCCAGATCCAGATCCAACGGAGCAGATCCACAGCCGATAGCAGAGGATCCAGTGCAGCAAAAAGGAAAGAGCAGCTGTTGCTTTAAGGCAACAGAAGAGCCTCCGCCAATAGGCAGTCTCAAAGGACGTGCCTGGGCGGGGCCTGAACAGCTGATTGCAGATCAGCTGTAGAGCGGCCGGCAGAAAAACCGCGGTAGGGGTTTAAATCCCTTCCAGGCTAAAAAAAAGAAACCGCACACAACTGGAGCCTTTAAGGCTCCGGAGCGGTTTCCAAGGGGCCTAGAAATAAGGCTGTTGATTGCAGAGTTTTGGTGTCAGAAGCCCTAAAAAGGGCTGGATCAGACCGGGTCCCAGGGAGCAAAGGATTCGATCCCAGGCGGTTGCTTAATCAGGCGATCTTCAAACAGGACCCCGGGCGGATACTACACTCGAGCTTACCTCACCTTACGGCGCACACAGACGTACTCTCCCCCTCCCAAGACACCCCCCAGCGCGGGGGAATAGAAATTTTCTAAGTCCCGCCCGCTCGCTCACCGTCCGCCACCCTCTCCTGGCTCACGGCGACCGGAGCAAGACCGACCGACTCACCCACCCCGCGTGCCTCTTCCGGCCTACCCTCCCTCGCCCCAGGGAGGCCCAGGTGGTGGTGGGGCGCCGGGGTCCCTCTGGGCGGCGCCCAGCTCTCCTCCCTCCCTCCCTCCTGCCTTCCTCCCTTCCCGGCAGCCCCCGGGGCTCATCTGCAGACAGGCTCCGCCCCCTCTCCCCACAGTCTTTTTGTCTTTGCCTCTGCTCTTCCGAGCCCTCACTCCCGTTCCTGATTTAAAAAAAAAAAAAAAAAAGGAAAATGAAAATGAAAAAAAGCGGCGGCTTGCCAATGCTGCCTTTGGAAAAACCTCCCCCAGGAGACCAGGGAGAGGCAGAGCAATGCCGCAGCGAGAAAGTACGCTCCGCGTCTCCCTGGTCCGCTGGGGGTTCCCCCAGCGGACCAGGGAGACGCGGAGTGGCTTTGCTCCCTGCAGCATTGCTCGGAGTCTCCCTGGTCTGCTGGGGGGGCAGCAGACGGGGGGGGGGGGCGGCAGGGGGCCAGTAGACCAGGCAGACGCAGAGCAAATGTCCAGATCCAGATCCAGATCCAGATCCAGATCCAACGGAGCAGATCCACAGCCGATAGCAGAGGATCCAGTGCAGCAAAAAGGAAAGAGCAGCTGTTGCTTTAAGGCAACAGAAGAGCCTCCGCCAATAGGCAGTCTCAAAGGACGTGCCTGGGCGGGGCCTGAACAGCTGATTGCAGATCAGCTGTAGAGCGGCCGGCAGAAAAACCGCGGTAGGGGTTTAAATCCCTTCCAGGCTAAAAAAAAGAAACCGCACACAACTGGAGCCTTTAAGGCTCCGGAGCGGTTTCCAAGGGGCCTAGAAATAAGGCTGTTGATTGCAGAGTTTTGGTGTCAGAAGCCCTAAAAAGGGCTGGATCAGACCGGGTCCCAGGGAGCAAAGGATTCGATCCCAGGCGGTTGCTTAATCAGGCGATCTTCAAACAGGACCCCGGGCGGATACTACACTCGAGCTTACCTCACCTTACGGCGCACACAGACGTACTCTCCCCCTCCCAAGACACCCCCCAGCGCGGGGGAATAGAAATTTTCTAAGTCCCGCCCGCTCGCTCACCGTCCGCCACCCTCTCCTGGCTCACGGCGACCGGAGCAAGACCGACCGACTCACCCACCCCGCGTGCCTCTTCCGGCCTACCCTCCCTCGCCCCAGGGAGGCCCAGGTGGTGGTGGGGCGCCGGGGTCCCTCTGGGCGGCGCCCAGCTCTCCTCCCTCCCTCCCTCCTGCCTTCCTCCCTTCCCGGCAGCCCCCGGGGCTCATCTGCAGACAGGCTCCGCCCCCTCTCCCCACAGTCTTTTTGTCTTTGCCTCTGCTCTTCCGAGCCCTCACTCCCGTTCCTGATTTAAAAAAAAAAAAAACAGGAAAATGAAAATGAAAAAAAGCGGCGGCTTGCCAATGCTGCCTTTGGAAAAACCTCCCCCAGAAGACCAGGGAGAGGCAGAGCAATGCCGCAGCGAGAAAGTACGCTCCGCGTCTCCCTGGTCCGCTGGGGGTTCCCCCCAGCGGACCAGGGAGACGCGGAGTGGCTTTGCTCCCTGCAGCATTGCTCGGAGTCTCCCTGGTCTGCTGGGGGGGCAGCAGACGGGGGGGGGCGGCAGGGGGCCAGTAGACCAGGCAGACGCAGAGCAAATGTCCAGATCCAGATCCAGATCCAGATCCAACGGAGCAGATCCACAGCCGATAGCAGAGGATCCAGTGCAGCAAAAAGGAAAGAGCAGCTGTTGCTTTAAGGCAACAGAAGAGCCTCCGCCAATAGGCAGTCTCAAAGGACGTGCCTGGGCGGGGCCTGAACAGCTGATTGCAGATCAGCTGTAGAGCGGCCGGCAGAAAAACCGCGGTAGGGGTTTAAATCCCTTCCAGGCTAAAAAAAAGAAACCGCACACAACTGGAGCCTTTAAGGCTCCGGAGCGGTTTCCAAGGGGCCTAGAAATAAGGCTGTTGATTGCAGAGTTTTGGTGTCAGAAGCCCTAAAAAGGGCTGGATCAGACCGGGTCCCAGGGAGCAAAGGATTCGATCCCAGGCGGTTGCTTAATCAGGCGATCTTCAAACAGGACCCCGGGCGGATACTACACTCGAGCTTACCTCACCTTACGGCGCACACAGACGTACTCTCCCCCTCCCAAGACACCCCCCAGCGCGGGGGAATAGAAATTTTCTAAGTCCCGCCCGCTCGCTCACCGTCCGCCACCCTCTCCTGGCTCACGGCGACCGGAGCAAGACCGACCGACTCACCCACCCCGCGTGCCTCTTCCGGCCTACCCTCCCTCGCCCCAGGGAGGCCCAGGTGGTGGTGGGGCGCCGGGGTCCCTCTGGGCGGCGCCCAGCTCTCCTCCCTCCCTCCCTCCTGCCTTCCTCCCTTCCCGGCAGCCCCCGGGGCTCATCTGCAGACAGGCTCCGCCCCCTCTCCCCACAGTCTTTTTGTCTTTGCCTCTGCTCTTCCGAGCCCTCACTCCCGTTCCTGATTTAAAAAAAAAAAAAATGGAAAATGAAAAAAAGCGGCGGCTTGCCAATGCTGCCTTTGGAAAAACCTCCCCCAGGAGACCAGGGAGAGGCAGAGCAATGCCGTAGCGAGAAAGTACGCTCCGCGTCTCCCTGGTCCGCTGGGGGTTCCCCCCAGCGGACCAGGGAGACGCGGAGTGGCTTTGCTCCCTGAAGCATTGCTCTGAGTCTCCCTGGTCTGCTGGGGGGGCAGCAGACGGGGGGGGGGGGGCGGCAGGGGGCCAGTAGACCAGGCAGACGCAGAGCAAATGTCCAGATCCAGATCCAGATCCAGATCCAACGGAGCAGATCCACAGCCGATAGCAGAGGATCCAGTGCAGCAAAAAGGAAAGAGCAGCTGTTGCTTTAAGGCAACAGAAGAGCCTCCGCCAATAGGCAGTCTCAAAGGACGTGCCTGGGCGGGGCCTGAACAGCTGATTGCAGATCAGCTGTAGAGCGGCCGGCAGAAAAACCGCGGTAGGGGTTTAAATCCCTTCCAGGCTAAAAAAAAGAAACCGCACACAACTGGAGCCTTTAAGGCTCCGGAGCGGTTTCCAAGGGGCCTAGAAATAAGGCTGTTGATTGCAGAGTTTTGGTGTCAGAAGCCCTAAAAAGGGCTGGATCAGACCGGGTCCCAGGGAGCAAAGGATTCGATCCCAGGCGGTCGCTTAATCAGGCGATCTTCAAACAGGACCCCGGGCGGATACTACACTCGAGCTTACCTCACCTTACGGCGCACACAGACGTACTCTCCCCCTCCCAAGACATCCCCCAGCGCGGGGGAATAGAAATTTTCTAAGTCCCGCCCGCTCGCTCACCGTCCGCCACCCTCTCCTGGCTCACGGCGACCGGAGCAAGACCGACCGACTCACCCACCCCGCGTGCCTCTTCCGGCCTACCCTCCCTCGCCCCAGGGAGGCCCAGGTGGTGGTGGGGCGCCGGGGTCCCTCAGGGCGGCGCCCAGCTCTCCTCCCTCCCTCCCTCCTGCCTTCCTCCCTTCCCGGCAGCCCCCGGGGCTCATCTGCAGACAGGCTCCGCCCCCTCTCCCCACAGTCTTTTTGTCTTTGCCTCTGCTCTTCCGAGCCCTCACTCCCGTTCCTGATTTAAAAAAAAAAAATGGAAAATGAAAAAAAGCGGCGGCTTGCCAATGCTGCCTTTGGAAAAACCTCCCCCAGGAGACCAGGGAGAGGCAGAGCAATGCCGCAGCGAGAAAGTACGCTCCGCGTCTCCCTGGTCCGCTGGGGGTTCCCCCCAGCGGACCAGGGAGACGCGGAGTGGCTTTGCTCCCTGCAGCATTGCTCGGAGTCTCCCTGGTCTGCTGGGGGGGGCAGCAGACGGGGGGGGGGGGGCGGCAGGGGGCCAGTAGACCAGGCAGACGCAGAGCAAATGTCCAGATCCAGATCCAGATCCAGATCCAACGGAGCAGATCCACAGCCGATAGCAGAGGATCCAGTGCAGCAAAAAGGAAAGAGCAGCTGTTGCTTTAAGGCAACAGAAGAGCCTCCGCCAATAGGCAGTCTCAAAGGACGTGCCTGGGCGGGGCCTGAACAGCTGATTGCAGATCAGCTGTAGAGCGGCCGGCAGAAAAACCGCGGTAGGGGTTTAAATCCCTTCCAGGCTAAAAAAAAGAAACCGCACACAACTGGAGCCTTTAAGGCTCCGGAGCGGTTTCCAAGGGGCCTAGAAATAAGGCTGTTGATTGCAGAGTTTTGGTGTCAGAAGCCCTAAAAAGGGCTGGATCAGACCGGGTCCCAGGGAGCAAAGGATTCGATCCCAGGCGGTTGCTTAATCAGGCGATCTTCAAACAGGACCCCGGGCGGATACTACACTCGAGCTTACCTCACCTTACGGCGCACACAGACGTACTCTCCCCCTCCCAAGACACCCCCCAGCGCGGGGGAATAGAAATTTTCTAAGTCCCGCCCGCTCGCTCACCGTCCGCCACCCTCTCCTGGCTCACGGCGACCGGAGCAAGACCGACCGACTCACCCACCCCGCGTGCCTCTTCCGGCCTACCCTCCCTCGCCCCAGGGAGGCCCAGGTGGTGGTGGGGCGCCGGGGTCCCTCTGGGCGGCGCCCAGCTCTCCTCCCTCCCTCCCTCCTGCCTTCCTCCCTTCCCGGCAGCCCCCGGGGCTCATCTGCAGACAGGCTCCGCCCCCTCTCCCCACAGTCTTTTTGTCTTTGCCTCTGCTCTTCCGAGCCCTCACTCCCGTTCCTGATTTAAAAAAAAAAAAAAAAAAAAAAAATGAAAAAAAGCGGCGGCTTGCCAATGCTGCCTTTGGAAAAACCTCCCCCAGGAGACCAGGGAGAGGCAGAGCAATGCCGCAGCGAGAAAGTACGCTCCGCGTCTCCCTGGTCCGCTGGGGGTTTCCCCCAGCGGACCAGGGAGACGCGGAGTGGCTTTGCTCCCTGCAGCATTGCTCGGAGTCTCCCTGGTCTGCTGGGGGGGGCAGCAGACGGGGGGGGGGGGCGGCAGGGGGCCAGTAGACCAGGCAGACGCAGAGCAAATGTCCAGATCCAGATCCAGATCCAGATCCAACGGAGCAGATCCACAGCCGATAGCACAGGATCCAGTGCAGCAAAAAGGAAAGAGCAGCTGTTGCTTTAAGGCAACAGAAGAGCCTCCGCCAATAGGCAGTCTCAAAGGACGTGCCTAGGCGGGGCCTGAACAGCTGATTGCAGATCAGCTGTAGAGCGGCCGGCAGAAAAACCCAGGTAGGGGTTTAAATCTCTTCCAGGCTAAAAAAAAAGAAACCGCACCCAACTGGAGCCTTTAAGGCTCCGGAGCGGTTTCCAAGGGGCCTAGAAATAAGGCTGTTGATTGCAGAGTTTTGGTGTCAGAAGCCCTAAAAAGGGCTGGATCAGACCGGGTCCCAGGGAGCAAAGGATTCGATCCCAGGCGGTCGCTTAATCAGGCAATCTTCAAACAGGACCCCGGGCGGATACTACACTCGAGCTTACCTCACCTTACGGCGCACACAGACGTACTCTCCCCCTCCCAAGACACCCCCCAGCGCGGGGGAATAGAAATTTTCTAAGTCCCGCCCGCTCGCTCACCGTCCGCCACCCTCTCCTGGCTCACGGCGACCGGAGCAAGACCGACTGACTCACCCACCCCGCGTGCCTCTTCCGGCCTACCCTCCCTCGCCCCAGGGAGGCCCAGGTGGTGGTGGGGCGCCGGGGTCCCTCTGGGCGGCGCCCAGCTCTCCTCCCTCCCTCCCTCCTGCCTTCCTCCCTTCCCGGCAGCCCCCGGGGCTCATCTGCAGACAGGCTCCGCCCCCTCTCCCCACAGTCTTTTTGTCTTTGCCTCTGCTCTTCCGAGCCCTCACTCCCGTTCCTGATTTAAAAAAAAAAAAAAAAAAAAAAAGGAAAATGAAAATGAAAAAAAGCGGCGGCTTGCCAATGCTGCCTTTGGAAAAACCTCCCCCAGGAGACCAGGGAGAGGCAGAGCAATGCCGCAGCGAGAAAGTACGCTCCGCGTCTCCCTGGTCCGCTGGGGGTTCCCCCCAGCGGACCAGGGAGACGCGGAGTGGCTTTGCTCCCTGCAGCATTGCTCGGAG
The DNA here is from genome assembly GCF_049634645.1 of Pelodiscus sinensis. NCBI lineage: Eukaryota > Metazoa > Chordata > Testudines > Trionychidae > Pelodiscus > Pelodiscus sinensis. The sequence goes on from NC_134714.1 coordinate 86,517,010, forward strand.
TCTCCCTGGTCTGCTGGAGGGGGCAGCAGACGGGGGGGGGGGGGGGCGGCAGGGGGCCAGTAGACCAGGCAGACGCAGAGCAAATGTCCAGATCCAGATCCAGATCCAGATCCAACGGAGCAGATCCACAGCCGATAGCAGAGGATCCAGTGCAGCAAAAAGGAAAGAGCAGCTGTTGCTTTAAGGCAACAGAAGAGCCTCCGCCAATAGGCAGTCTCAAAGGACGTGCCTGGGCGGGGCCTGAACAGCTGATTGCAGATCAGCTGTAGAGCGGCCGGCAGAAAAACCGCGGTAGGGGTTTAAATCCCTTCCAGGCTAAAAAAAAGAAACCGCACACAACTGGAGCCTTTAAGGCTCCGGAGCGGTTTCCAAGGGGCCTAGAAATAAGGCTGTTGATTGCAGAGTTTTGGTGTCAGAAGCCCTAAAAAGGGCTGGATCAGACCGGGTCCCAGGGAGCAAAGGATTCGATCCCAGGCGGTTGCTTAATCAGGCGATCTTCAAACAGGACCCCGGGCGGATACTACACTCGAGCTTACCTCACCTTACGGCGCACACAGACGTACTCTCCCCCTCCCAAGACACCCCCCAGTGCGGGGGAATAGAAATTTTCTAAGTCCCGCCCGCTCGCTCACCGTCCGCCACCCTCTCCTGGCTCACGGCGACCGGAGCAAGACCGACCGACTCACCCACCCCGCGTGCCTCTTCCGGCCTACCCTCCCTCGCCCCAGGGAGGCCCAGGTGGTGGTGGGGCGCCGGGGTCCCTCTGGGCGGCGCCCAGCTCTCCTCCCTCCCTCCCTCCTGCCTTCCTCCCTTCCCGGCAGCCCCCGGGGCTCATCTGCAGACAGGCTCCGCCCCCTCTCCCCACAGTCTTTTTGTCTTTGCCTCTGCTCTTCCGAGCCCTCACTCCCGTTCCTGATTTAAAAAAAAAGGAAAATGAAAATGAAAAAAAGCGGCGGCTTGCCAATGCTGCCTTTGGAAAAACCTCCCCCAGGAGACCAGGGAGAGGCAGAGCAATGCCGCAGCGAGAAAGTACGCTCCGCGTCTCCCTGGTCCGCTGGGGGTTCCCCCCAGCGGACCAGGGAGACGCGGAGTGGCTTTGCTCCCTGCAGCATTGCTCGGAGTCTCCCTGGTCTGCTGGGGGGGCAGCAGACGGGGGGGGGGGGGCGGCAGGGGGCCAGTAGACCAGGCAGACGCAGAGCAAATGTCCAGATCCAGATCCAGATCCAGATCCAACGGAGCAGATCCACAGCCGATAGCAGAGGATCCAGTGCAGCAAAAAGGAAAGAGCAGCTGTTGCTTTAAGGCAACAGAAGAGCCTCCGCCAATAGGCAGTCTCAAAGGACGTGCCTGGGCGGGGCCTGAACAGCTGATTGCAGATCAGCTGTAGAGCGGCCGGCAGAAAAACCGCGGTAGGGGTTTAAATCCCTTCCAGGCTAAAAAAAAGAAACCGCACACAACTGGAGCCTTTAAGGCTCCGGAGCGGTTTCCAAGGGGCCTAGAAATAAGGCTGTTGATTGCAGAGTTTTGGTGTCAGAAGCCCTAAAAAGGGCTGGATCAGACCGGGTCCCAGGGAGCAAAGGATTCGATCCCAGGCGGTTGCTTAATCAGGCGATCTTCAAACAGGACCCCGGGCGGATACTACACTCGAGCTTACCTCACCTTACGGCGCACACAGACGTACTCTCCCCCTCCCAAGACACCCCCCAGTGCGGGGGAATAGAAATTTTCTAAGTCCCGCCCGCTCGCTCACCGTCCGCCACCCTCTCCTGGCTCACGGCGACCGGAGCAAGACCGACCGACTCACCCACCCCGCGTGCCTCTTCCGGCCTACCCTCCCTCGCCCCAGGGAGGCCCAGGTGGTGGTGGGGCGCCGGGGTCCCTCTGGGCGGCGCCCAGCTCTCCTCCCTCCCTCCCTCCTGCCTTCCTCCCTTCCCGGCAGCCCCCGGGGCTCATCTGCAGACAGGCTCCGCCCCCTCTCCCCACAGTCTTTTTGTCTTTGCCTCTGCTCTTCCGAGCCCTCACTCCCGTTCCTGATTTAAAAAAAAAGGAAAATGAAAATGAAAAAAAGCGGCGGCTTGCCAATGCTGCCTTTGGAAAAACCTCCCCCAGGAGACCAGGGAGAGGCAGAGCAATGCCGCAGCGAGAAAGTACGCTCCGCGTCTCCCTGGTCCGCTGGGGGTTCCCCCCAGCGGACCAGGGAGACGCGGAGTGGCTTTGCTCCCTGCAGCATTGCTCGGAGTCTCCCTGGTCTGCTGGGGGGGCAGCAGACGGGGGGTGGGGTGGCAGGGGGCCAGTAGACCAGGCAGACGCAGAGCAAATGTCCAGATCCAGATCCAGATCCAGATCCAGATCCAACGGAGCAGATCCACAGCCGATAGCAGAGGATCCAGTGCAGCAAAAAGGAAAGAGCAGCTGTTGCTTTAAGGCAACAGAAGAGCCTCCGCCAATAGGCAGTCTCAAAGGACGTGCCTGGGCGGGGCCTGAACAGCTGATTGCAGATCAGCTGTAGAGCGGCCGGCAGAAAAACCGCGGTAGGGGTTTAAATCCCTTCCAGGCTAAAAAAAAGAAACCGCACACAACTGGAGCCTTTAAGGCTCCGGAGCGGTTTCCAAGGGGCCTAGAAATAAGGCTGTTGATTGCAGAGTTTTGGTGTCAGA